>NW_005054303.1:787859-795184 GCF_000277835.1 Geospiza fortis
TGCCAATGTTTGAAAATACACCAACATTTGCTTTGACCATTTTCACTAATGGTAACAAACATCAGGTTTTTGGGTATGGAGGTTTTTATCTGTGCTGCAGATGTGGCCATTTTTGCAAACTTAGAGGGAACTTCTGTGGAGGATTCTTAATGTGCTGCAGCTACAGTGATGTCTCTCTCCTGCTACACCAACCCTTTTCAAATTCACAAAATTTGAAGACTGAATCTTCAAAGCAGACATAGTGATGCTCATTTCCCCAGTCTAGTTTGTTTCACTCACCCTTCTGATCCACTTTGATTCAGGTTCCCTCTGCCTGCTCCCACCACTGACTGTGCCCAGCCCATTGGCTTAGAACATCTCCTGTTCTTGCCCACCAAAGCTCTCCCTTCCCTCCTTAAATGCCTCTTTAGAAAAAAACCTTTCTCCTTGCTGTTCTGAACCTGAATTTCATACCAGCCTTCTCAGTTCTCTCCTCTCTTGTACAAACACAATGGGGAGCAAATTAACCCCCCTTTCTTATGTTTTCCACGTGAGACAGCATGAAACAACAATGAAATAAATGCCCTGAATTCCTCATACAAAACACTCCATTGAGCACTATTCCCACTCACTTGATTTCTCTGACTGCCATTCCCTCTAGACTATCATTTTACATGATTTTATACACTGAATTTATTTTCCTAGGACAAGGTTGTTTTCTTCCTACTGCCTATAAAAGAACCTATAAAAGATTTCTACTAACTTTACAGAAATAAATGGTAAGAATATCCTTCCCTTTCTCTGATTGACAGGTACAATTCCTTTTTGCTTTAACATTAGAGGTTTTTAATAGAATAAACCTTTGTTTTTGAAAATCTGTGGTCATATGAGGAGGAAAATTCCCAGAACTACCCAAGCTCTGCTCACTAGCAGTGTTAAAAAAAGATGCCAGCCAAAGTAGGAGGTGTAAATTTTCTTAACATTTTTCACCATAATTTTATTTTAAAAGTTTTGATAGGCAGTCAAACAGAAATTTCAGTATAAAAATGGGTATTAAATTTCAGAACAAGCCCACTCAACATTAGAGAGAGTTGGTGCTGCCTTAGGAGAAGGGAATTAACAAGATGACCTTTCCAGGTTCCTTCAAGCATCTGTTCTACAAGTCACCAAATAAAGACAGTTCTCACCTTTCCAGTATTGTTGTTTCAAGGACATCAGTTTCAGGACACATCCCTGCACTTGGATACAGCGTTTGGAGTTTGCAGTTGTTTTTCTCCATAGTCACTAAGGATGAATACTTGCTCTTCTCTTTCTAATTTAATGAGGGAAAGGAACTGCCCTGTCAAATTTCTCCCAGCTACCCCAACAGGAATTTCACTGGATCCCTTTGGACTTCAGGCTTTCAAGCACTGACACCACCTGAAGCTTTTTTTTGGTGAGAGAATTTTCCAAATACACAGGAAGCTTCCTCCTGTGTATTCATAAGATCACAGCAGCCTGTGGTTTGGGCTAACAACATATAGCTGTTGAAAATTTTTCTCACTGTAATGAATCAATTTTTGCTTAGTTAATGATCCTTCTCATTCTGAGGGACTAGCAAAGGGTTTTGGAAAGAATTCCCAGCAGGTATGAAAGCTGAACAAAAGTGAATTTCACTGAGGTGTGTGAAGATGTCTCCTCAGTAGCTGTTTTGAATTTCACTTATTCCAGACATATAAAACTTTCCAAAAAGAAAAAAATGGAGAGCATTTTATGGAGCTGAATTTAGTTTCTTTCTGGGAATGGAATGAGATTATGAAGAGCAAACAAATGTGTTGTATACTGATGGAAAAAAGTGCTGTGATTAGCCCCAGTCCCTTGTGTTTAGCATGATGTCAGCTAACCTCATTCCTCACAGTTAAGGGTAAGCACAGTCAAACTTCCCCAGTCCTCTGGCAGCAGGGCTTAGAATCAATACTAAGCTTGAACCCATGTGTAGATTTGAAGAGGAGAAAAGACTTCTGTTTACAGAGACAAGAAGAAAGGAAAAATTTGCACTGGGCCTAAAAAATCAAGAAGTGGGGAACAAAGTCATGTAGCAAACAGGGAAAGCATAAGAAAAGCAGAGAAATAGGCAGAACAGAAAGTGACTGTGAGAGCAGAGAGGAACAGAAAACCAGTGGCAAAATGAAAACATAGTAAAGTTAATTGACAGTGGAATTCACTGCAGACAGCAAACTTGAGAAACTGAGAAAGACAGTATGTGTGTGGGGAGCATATGCTTTGTAACAGTTGCTGCAATTTAACCCCCATTTCAGGATGGCTTTATGCACGTGCATGAGTTCTTCAAATCTGGCAAGGACTTAATCAGATGCCTACATCCCTGAGAAATTTAGAGGGCTTTAAACATAGATGCTGTGATGAATTTGGAGGGCTTAGATAATATTGATTTAAAGGTGTAAATATTGAGGTTTTCCTAACAAAATCGCTTTTTTAGCTAGGTGTTGATTATGAGCAGAAGGACACATTGAATACCACTGATATGCATAATGTCTCTCCTTCTGTCCTGCAGGAAGACATTTTGGTGGGCTTGGAGAAATGAAGAGAGCTGAGGTACCTAAACTAAAATGTGTTAACAGCACATGTGGGAGATTAAGTGACAACTGATCTTATTTTCTGGTACTTTAAAGATCACATCAAGTGTATAGATCTGGTTGATACCATTTGCACTTACTGTATGCAAGTGCAAGGAAGATTATATACATCAGTTTGACCTCCTTCCTGTGCTCTTGTTCATGGCATGAAGGATATGAGAAACTCCTGCTTGTAGCATCCCTGCATACTGTTGTTAAACTTCCGCGTAGGGTCAGTGAGTATGTGGGTCCTAGCTAAGTGTTGAATGTGGGATGTAACCACAGATGCTCATCAGAAATAAAGTAGCATTACCCAAGATTATTAAAGAGAAAACAGCAGCAGGAAAACTGCATGAAATAAAACACAAGGGAGGAGCTGGGTAAGTGAAAGGAAACATGTGGCTCCATGTTACAATGTGAGGCTGACTTCTTCATAGTGGCAACTCTCCACTGGAACTGGGAGACAAAAATCTGAGAGTGCATAGGGAGACATGGAGGATCTCAGCACATGGATGAGTCCTGAGTACTACAGCTGGAGTTTCTTTGTAATACAGTGGATAGCAACAATGGATCTGCTTTCTAAATTTCAAGTATGGTTTAGCAAAGCACCTTTCACCAGTGCCTAAAGAACCATCTGGTTATATATACACACTTAACAAGGTATGGTGCCTGGAGTTACAGTTCAACACTTAAGTATTGATTTGCTTTCTCCAAGCTTGTATTGTCAAGTCATATTTGTGTGCCCCCCTTTGCCAGGGACTTGGTCCTAAATAAACACAGGATTGCTTTTTCCTTGACAGTCAGGTGACTATGGACAGTGCCGAGCTAAGGCTCTCTCCCTTATATGAACCACCTGGGCCAGCTAGCAAAGGCAGGATCCCAGTCTCTTTTCTCACCAATGCCTTTCCTCTCAGTTAAATTTGTATGGCTTATGGGAGATTTTTGTGTCCTTTTTTAAGGAAACATTGTTGGCTTTTCTTTGATATTACCTCTTGACCTCGCAGATGGGACAGAGGGATTGATACTGGGATGCCAGTTGTATCAGAAAAGTCAGACTTGAAAAGGCTCCTAGGGCTCGTTGGATACCTGCCACAAACAATCACCTTCTAAACATCCAGAGCTTCCCAGCTCTTCTGTGCTGGAACAGTCTCCATGGCCAGCTAAGAGGGCCTCATCTTCCAGCAACCATGCCATGCTGCTGCTTTTTCTGCTCCTTTTAAGGGGTGCCATAGAAAATTAATCCAAACATACTTCTCCTTCAACTCTCAGCAGCATCAATATTTTCTTCTCAGATGAGCTGCTTTCATGGATCTCCTGTGAGACACTTCCCTAATTCAAAGCTTTTTGGCTGTTTCTCAGTTCAAGACACTAATTGTGCTTGAGATGAAAAACAAGCACATTTGGCAGTGCTAAATGAAACTAACATTAGTATGTGCTTCTAGTGAGACATTTTGGTGTGGGACATACACAAAAGTTAAATTATCACAATGATAAACACAGCAATAAGAAAGAAGATTTATTTCTTGTGTTTGTCTTAAAGACAAGTGCTATTTAATATTTTCTTCCTCTACACTTTGTTTTGACAATGTTTCTCACATACCTTTAATTTTAAAAATATAATTCTTTCAGCAATCCTAGACCTAGTCTGGAAAACATTTTGTTCTGATTATACTGGAAACAGAACATGTGAAGTATCACCAAACCACTCACTGTGAAAGCATCACTCAGAAAACCATGTGTGTCTTACTCTTTTTTTTTTGAGACTATTAATGGAAGGCTTCACTGAATTTATATACAGTTGTTCTTCTTGCAGTAAGAGATAGCAATAATTTAAATTTAAAAAATAAATTCAAATTTCTCTAATGTCACCCTATGCAGAAAACATTCACTTCTTTTTTGCTCCCCAACAGTGTGTCACTGTACCCTCATACACAGCATGGATGTCTTAAATCAGATGAAAGTTCCAGTACTGGACATTGTTCCAGTAACAACCTCCATGTGAATGGCTCAAATGAACTCAAATAGACCCTCCTCTGAGAGGTAACTGAAGCTGAATTCTGCAGCACACCTTTTCCCTTTGAGACATCTTACACAAAGAGTTACCTGACACATTTCTCAAAAAAACCCTCAGCAAAATAAAAGTGATTTGGAATTCTGTTCTGAAAGTTTAGTATTCAAGAACAACTTTGAGGCTGCCCTGTGATCACCAGACTGATTAAAAATGCTAATCAGAAGCTTGTATGATTAGGAGATTAGTACTGTCTGAACTTTGATCTGCCTCATTTGTGTACTCAGGAAAGGGAGAGACACACACCATCACACTGAGAACTGCTTTCATGGTAGCAGATTTCCCCTCTGTAAGGAATTCACAAAGGCACTCCTCACTCGTTTGGTTCTTGTTTCTTGCTTTCAGTGGTTCACAGGGAAGGCCATAGGGTTTGTATAGTCACTAATTATTAACTTTAAACCACACAACTTTGTAACAGCCAAGAAAAGGAAAAAGCTCTATGTCAAAACAGGCAATATAATAACAGCATTCCTGTTACTAACCATGTGCTTTGGTTTGATCCATGTGATATTCACAGGATCTGACAGAATTAATGAAAATCCCTCACATGTGAAACTCAGGACTTCTAACAATGGTAAACAACACATTGACACAAATATGGAATAACTGTGAATGACAGCCTCAACTCCAGATACAACTCCAGATACAAATTTATCTCAGTTGTGGCAAAGTTGTCATTGCGTGTAAGTACAATGTCAGTACTTAATACTTAATATCAGTACCTCTTCAGATCAGGGGTGCCATGGCTTTGAAAATGTCTTCAGTGTAAAGAATAAATAAGTAAACAAACAAACACAGTAACATAAAAATCACAAGCAACTTTCATCAGTTGTAGGAAGAGACCCAGCCATTAGAACAGCCTCTTTGAAGCCCTTATAAGTGAAGAATGGTCAGGCATTGGAACAAGCTGCCCTGGGAAGTGGTGGAATCACATGTGCAACTGACACGTGACAAATCCTGGAAGTGTTCAAAAAATGTGTAGATGTGGCACCTGGGTACACGGTTGCGTGGTGAATGTGTCATTGCTGGGTTAATGCTTAGAACTGATGATCTTACAGGCCTTTTACAACCTTAATGATTCTATTCTTCTAAGCAGATTACAAATTTATTTTATTAAAAACCAAATAAATCTCTGCAATCTCCTCCAGTGTCACCATCCTTCTATTGCTAGATAAAATCTTCATACAGAAAACTACAGTCTTGTCAGCGCTGCAACTCTCATTAAACACACAAAAAGGGGATGGCAGACTAATTTTTACATTGCCACTTTGAGTGGATGGGGAGGCTTTAGTCCCCGAAAAGAGGTGATGGAAAGCCCTGTGAAGAATTAGCTCCCATCTATTACAACAGCTGACATCTTTAATGACATGGCCAACCAACACCTTCACTGGAGCTTAAACATCTTCAGTGAAAAAAACAAGTCCATTATAAATAAAGGTGCTGATCTAAAGACCTTCTGTTGCCTTTATCCAGCTTCCATTGCCTCTATGTCTAATTAGCCTGTAAATTCTTTTGGTCAGGGATAGCTTTCACTGTTCTGGGTTCAACTTTGAGATTTCCTATCTGGCCATGGAGAGAAATCAAGAGACATAACCTGATTTATAATCTTCTCTATTACCTTTTTGTGTAGTAGGCAAGGGCTCTCACAGTTACCATTTCTCTCTCAGCAGTTATAAAGGGAATGAAAGAGAGGAGACTGGAGCATGTCTCAGTGCCATTCTTCTGACGTTTTCCTGCTTTAATGTAAATCGGAAAGTCAAAAGCCCACAACAGCCTAGGTGCCCATGGAGCTTGGACAGTTAAGAAACACAAGTTTCTCTAGCTATGTGCATGTAAAGAAGCAACAACACCAGCACCACTGATCCTCTTTGGCTCTCCAGCTTGAGTAATGCCTTTTGCACTTGAGACAATTGGTAATCTTCAGCATGAATCCAGAGCAATTTCACATACAGTGTGTACCACAGCATCCTGAGCATTGTGCTTCTACATCTTACTATAGTGCATAGAATTCACAAGCAAAACTAGAAAACACATTTGAATGATGGGAAAACAGAGAATTGGTGTTATTTTATTTATGATTATTTGTATTATAATTATGAAGCCATGACAAACAATGCCAGATATGTGTTGTATGTTCTGAAGAATATAGACAATGATCCAGAGGGAACCACCTGAAAGGCCTTCTGTCGTAAACCCAATGCTGTATCAAAAGGACGATCAGATGAGTTAATCCCGTTTTGTCTACATGTGCTTTCCCATGCGTTTCTGGGAGGAATACAGAACCGATGCGTGCGCTGTAGGAGGAAGTTCCCACGACTCGTTGGCTGACAGTGACCACTTAATTAATGTAAACATAAAATTTAGAAATGCAATCTCGGTGGCACAGCCTAGAACTAACCACCATTCCACAAAATGGGTCACTATTTTGCCATCCTAAACACCCGGCGTTGGTTGCAGTGCAAATTGCGCGCAGAAGCGCCATTGTCCCCATGGAAGCCCCTCTTGAAAGGCATCTCCTGAGACAGGTGAAGAGCCCCGAGCCATCAGTGCTCCTCACCAGCCCCGGGGCGGTGCAGTCCCTCAGGCCACCCGGCCCCAGCCCGCACCTCGGCGCGGCGGCACCTACCGCTGCCCGCTGCCCTCCGCGCAGCGACACCGAGAGCCGG
>NW_005054303.1:796072-814735 GCF_000277835.1 Geospiza fortis
TGCCCTGGTGTGCGGGCGAGGCGGGGGAGCAGCGCGGGTTCCGCGGGAGAAAGCCTCGCGCCGGGAGGATGCTGGAAAGGGGGAAGCTGCCCGGGGAGCGGGGGAAGCTGCCCGGGTGAGGGGGAAGCTGCCCGGGTGAGGGGGAAGCTGCGCCGCTGGCCCCTGCTCGTCCGGGGCTCCCCGGTGCCGCGCCCCTCGGGTCGGGCACTGACCGGGCATCACGGGGCAGCGCTGTGCTTGCGAACGGCCCTGGAGGAGTTTCCCCCCGCCGCTACATCAGAGTGGAGTTCTCTCCAGCCGCCTGTGGTTCCCTCTGCAACTTCGGGCTGCCTTTCGTTTTGTCTTCAGGTTGTAAACCTCCATCAGCTATAGCTGCTGCTTTTCTCAATCTCACGCGCACCCCGACCACCTGTCCCCCCGTTACAGTATAGATTTGACAGAAAATTCTGCATTTTAGGCTGGGAACGGTGCTAATCTTATGTTTTATAGAGAGAGTATTGTAACAGAGTCTTTTGCATCATTTGTGCGTGTGCTGTATTGGTAAACTGATGCATTTATGATTAACCGTATCATTCCCATTGCTCTCTGCCTGCTGGCACAGCTTGGGATGTAAGTATGCAGCTTCAGGCCCTCATCCTGCATATGCCCTCATATGCTTTGCATCCCTCAAATACAAAGTCTAAGGTTGCTGGGACTGCACTTGGGTCTAGGTAGGGCTGCCAACAGTCCTCGAAGATTTAAGAATAAAATCGACTAAGCCCATCACTGAGCATCTACATTTAATATAAGAAACTCAGATTTCAGCACACTTAGGATGGGTCATCTGCTGAAATTAAAGCTGAAGTTCAAGTGTGTGCTTTAGGGAAGAAAAATCTGCTGGAACTTGTCATAGTTTGTAATGCTCTTGTGCTCAAATTATTGCCTGGCTTGTTTGAGCTGTATCTAGGATGGCAACAAGCCATCCATATAAGAATTCGATGTCTTAGACCATATTAGCATATTGCTCATCTTAAAACTTTCAACTTGGAAACAAGTAATGGGGATATGAATATGTTTGCATAGCTTGAGGGATTTTTTTTTGTTGCAGTTGTTGTTTTCCCCAACTTTTTTAGGTTTTCATTAAAAATCTCATGACTAATGAAAGTTTTTAATCTCCTGGGTTATCAACTAAATCCCTCATAACCTAATTTTTGATAGTATGCTGCATCAGGTAGGGCTTTTTTCAGCTGGCTAATTTACAGTACATATTATCCATAAACCTGACCATCTGTTGTCCATGTTTCTTCTAATTGTGGCTCAGAATATTTTACTCTGGAAAAACTAACTTCCAAACTAGATTTCTTTTTTTCAGGTGTCACTAAGAAAACACAGGCATTACATGATGTCAGTATAAACTCTAAAACTGGCCAAGGAAGAATTTTTGTTATTACAATATGTTCATTTGAAATGGATAAGATTGAGGTGGAAGTGGTTTAATTAAGGGGTTCTGTTCTTTCTTTGATTATTATAATTGCATATGGTACATGATCTCCCAAGTGCTCCTGTACTCTATCTAACAGGTTTTGTTGAGAATGCTTCTGGAATATGCATTTTGGTAAATCCATTGATTTGTAAAAAACTTTTTATTTTTTTTTAGGTCTTATGAGAATTCACTGTGATTTCTATTTTCTTTGACGAATTATGAATGGTTTGATATTACTAAGCTTAGCCAAGACTGTAACGTTCAGAATAAACTAAAATGTAACTGGAACATATCCATATGCATTTTTTTTTCATGAAAGCAGTAATGTAATATGTGCAAGTACAGATGACTAAATGGAAGTGTGATTTTTGCTCATGTCAGCATAGCTGGGCTGGTTTCATCTATAGGAGCTGCAAGTGTTGACTTTCACAGGTACAGGCTTCAGCATTTGCTTGCTGCAGAATATTTTCCTGCTGTGGGTCACAGGCAAGTGTTCTGGTACCTCTGATAGCCAGAACATGCCAACAGCTCAGGTATGGAGCCCTGTTGCACCCTTTGGAGCTGGGAGCACCTAGCTCGTGTCTGTTGGCATGTGCTCCAGTCACACCTTGGATTTTGCCCCATTTGCATTCTGATGGTCTGTCCATGCTCCTTGTTAGTGGGCACCTGTAGTCCAGCTGGGATGATGCAGGAAAAAATTGGTGCTAGTGGGCATAATGTCTTTTTATTTAATATAGGCCAAGAATCAGCTGTTGCAGACAGAAGCATTATATCAGGAATATGGAGGAATAGAAAGTTGATGGCATCACCTAATGGGACACATGAAGAGAAGAACTGTACAGAGCCAGGTAAGATGGGAAAACTTTGTAATGTCCTATAAGCTCTTGAGATGTATT
The DNA here is from genome assembly GCF_000277835.1 of Geospiza fortis. Classification (NCBI taxonomy): domain Eukaryota; kingdom Metazoa; phylum Chordata; class Aves; order Passeriformes; family Thraupidae; genus Geospiza; species Geospiza fortis. The sequence continues at coordinate 798,431 of NW_005054303.1, forward strand.
GGGTAGTTTTGTCATGACCAAGCTGCAGTGATCTGTAAATATCAGTGTTAAACTTAATAAAACCCAACAAATCAGGACTGTTCTGTGTAGAAATGAGGTTTGCTGCGATACATAATGACATGATTTTATGTATCAAAGGCAAAAGGTAATGCTCAGATAAAGGCATGTTTAGGGTCATTGTGAGACTAGTGTGCCGACAATTCAATTTCTTAGCTTTGTTCCTTTGGTGATTATTCATTTCTGTCCAGCTGATGTGGGTATATTGCACAAGTCATGAGAGTGTGCTCCTCTTGAAACTATGGGTAGCCAAATATGCAGTGTTTTAGATGACATCTGAGCTCAGTGATTTATGTTCATTACTGTTACACAGTTAATCGTGGTTTGCTAGTTTAGTGATAAACTCTGTATTCAGAGTAGGAATTTATGTTGTGTGGAGGGGGTTGGTGAGGTAAGTGATATGGAAACCCTGGAATCCATTTTACTTCAGGATGTCTATCTTGGCCAAGCAAAAAGAATTGATTGAGGGCAGGAATGGATGATGCATTTTAGTATCAGTGTTAGTCCACAATGCTTTCATCTTCCCATCTGTCTTTCCAGTGTGTATTTCCTTTCTCTCTCTCCTTGCCTCTCTGTGGTTTATGGTGTGTGGGAGATGAGACATTTTGCCAATGGCACTAGCCAAGTTAATTTAAAGTTCAGATGCTTTTTTTTTTTTTTAATGTGACTCTTTGATAAACTCTGTGGTAGCAATGGAGTGTGCTCCTTTTCACCAGCATGAGTTCTGGGATGCTGTCAGCCCCAGGCACTAGGAGAGTTTGGAGCAGTGTTCCTGCCCTCACTCACATGTTTGTTGTGATACTGAGGAGCCAGTTCTATAGACTGAGGATCACTAATGTGCTTATATACTCCTGAGAGAGGAATGGAAGAAAACATAGCTCAAAGTGTGCGGGTCCAAAAGTTTTAACTGTATCCTCTTGTCAGTTTGCTGTGTTCTGCATCTGTAACATTATGATGCTCTTGATTTGTCTGTCAAAGTTGTTAACAAACAAGAAAGAATACAAAAAGGACATTTTGGAAACACATCATGATTCTTGATGAATAGTCAAAAATACTATTCTTTCCCACTCCTTTCGTTTTCCTCCGTATATGTGTATACATCAATGTGGTCATGTCTGAGCACATCCTTGTCAGCACACTTGGAGTCAAGGCACTGGAGGCCACAAAATTATAGAAGCTAGATCAGAATAATACCTGTGCAAGTTCTGGTGGTGACTTCCATTTAGCATGAATGAGAACTTTTTCACAATTATATGATAAAATGACCGAGGCAAAAACCTACTTGAATGTGAATGGGAGTTCCAGAAGCAATACTGACTTCTGCACATGTTTAAAACAAATAGTTCAGCTTCCTCCATTCTTCTAAAGTCATAAGATTAGTTTAAGAACAACTGAAATAGATAAATACAGCTGGCTCATTTTGATGTGCTTTCTGAAATTCAGGTCTCTGAATTTTTCTCTGTAAACACAAGAGATGGACACAGGGGAGGCTCAAATATGCCTCAGGATGCTGAAGTTAAAGAAAAATATCACAAGACTTGCATTAAATTAATAATTTCTAGTCATAGTAATGGTAGTGGCCTTTCTTTTAAAAAGTGTTTCTTCAGTTACAAGACAGATTTACAGATCAAATCTGTCACAGAATTGCAGTTGTAGCATTTTTAATCATTTCCTGTTATTCTGCAGTTATGTACTGCTTATCACTGTGTATCTTCTGCAGCTGAAGGGGGAATTGAGATGCTGTAGGAGTGACTAGATGTAAGCTGCAAATAAAGGGAACATCTGAAAATATCTGAAGTTGTTGTTTGTGGTCAGGAGTGGGTCCGTAAGAACCCATTATTGTTATTGTCAGTAACAACTTCTGTAGACTTGGGGTAGTGTTCTTTGTTGGCTTTGTTTTTTGTTGTTTTGTTTTCTAGTGTATGGGATGTTGACTTGCTATTTTTCTATTTTTTTTTCATTCTTGTCTGGTAGCCAGGGATTGAGATTTGCCATGTAATGAGAAGGGAGCAATGATGGAACACCTATCAGAATGGAGCCAGTAATATAGCTCATCTCTGTGGGAATGTAGCTTGTGTAATCCCATGGCTACAGAGAGAGAAGTCCCAGGAAAGGTCAAGAGACTTGGGGGAGATTGCATAGAAGATTGGTGAGAGTGTGGATTTTCATTTGGAATATGAATTGGTTCCCTGTGGGCTCCTTCATGAGATGTACTTACTCTCACCTATGTAATTTCTGTGTCTGCTCTGAGCATGAGGGGTTGTACAAATGCATGGCTGTGTCTATGGTATATAGCAGTTTTCTTTTGTTGTGTGGATGTTTTTATGTGTGTGTTTAGGATACAAGAATTTCATAGTACCTTGAGAAATGCAGGTTCTTGCTGAGAGTCTGTTAATCCCTCGTGTTATTGCTGTACTCCCTTTTCATTAGCTTCCCACACAAGTCTTTAGCTTTACCTCCCTTTTTCCAAAGGCTTTCAATGGAGTTAATATATTTACCACTTCACTTGATTTTCTTACTTACGTGTAAGTGAAAAAAAAATCCCAATTGTTAGGAATGGTAGCTGTAGAAGTTTACAAGACCATGAGATCCCTGCACTTCACGACACTGGCAAGAAAGGCTCACCCTTTGTGAGCAATGTATCTTGGGATAAAAACTCTTGAAGCTTCTAGAAGCTTGTGAGAGCTTCTATCTTCTGGAAGCTCACATAGTCTACACTATTTCAGATTAGTCTCATTTGCTGAAGTAGATAATTTTGTATTGTGTTCTTCTGCAAACATTGATAATGTTGCTGGGGCATTGTATCAGAAGAGGAAAAATGCTTAAGTCTCAACAATGCTGCTTTTAAAAAGGACCAGAGGAGTCTGAAAGAGGACAAGAAAATGTGCGTGTGTGTATATAACTGGAGAGGAAAAAGTTGGGGTTTTTGTATCAGGAATGATAATCATGAACATCTTAAGAGGTGTTTCACGTTTTTTCTGATAGTAGCATTCTGCAGTCATGAAGAGTTATAGATTGTCTCTATCCCATAGCAGCAAAGGAACTCTAGGTCAGTTGCAGGAAGGAGGTGAAGCCTTGGGAACACCAAGCCAAACTTGGTTCTGGTCTGGACCAAGACCAAATCCTCACCACAGTTAACATGTTCTGTAGCAGTTTTCTATTAAAGATCATTCCTGGCTTTAAACTTCCCCATTGTTGAAAGCTTCTCTGCTTTGGTAAGATATTGGTCTTTATATTATCCTAGAGGCTAGAGGGGTTATAGAGTGTATGTAGAAGGCTCTGGATTTCAGAAATTTCATGAGAGCCTGGGATTTTTGAATTATGAATCGTATATTTATTTGGTATTGAGTAACTCTCTGGATGGCTTCCTCTTGGAAGGAAACCAAGCTACCTTTTCTTCATGGCTCTGGGTAGATTTCTGTGGGAGGAGGATTTGACCTGACCCTCGCTTGAAGCAGGGAGATCAGAAAAGAGGAGTAGTTGTCTCTAGCATCTTAACAGACCTCATTAGTTTGCAACCGATTTTTTTGCCGTATCCAAGCTCTCACTTCCATCTGCCATCAGCTTGCTGGCTTGCAGTGCCATCTGCCCAGAAAGTCTGATTTGTAGCTTCTCTGCTCCAATGGCTTGCCTCTTGTTTCAAAATGTTCCCATGACTCCATGTCCTCTAGAACTCCAAGTACCGTTTCCAGGGCACATACAAGGTGGGGTGACTGGGTGTCATGATGTTTCTCACCACGTGCCTTCACTGGGGCATGTCAGGCTGCTGAAAAACTGATCCAGACTCTTTGCTGTTGTGAATATTTTCAAGTAATCCCTGTATATGGGTAGAATTTTTTTCCCTGTGAATTAGAAATGGGAATATATTTCCAATGTCTTCTGACACTAGTTAGGGAGTGGCCTTGAAACAGAAAGGCAGTGGGATTTTCTTGCCTGTGCTTTGTCAACCATGGGCAGTTAATGAGCTACACTGATTTTAAATAGGTGGTAGTTTGGTTCAAGTGTGCTTGTTCCATTGCTATTAGTGGGTAAAGATGAATTGTGGAGTGGGGAAAGACAGGCTTAGCATTTCTTCCTGAGCCATGTTGCATTTTTAGTTTAGAATTAGAAGGCACGTTGTAGCAATGCTTTGTGTACCTGCAGTGAGAGAGAAAGAATCAGTCCTCTACAGTAAAGTGTGTTTCCCAGCAGCGTGTAAGTTCTGAGTCAGGATCAAAGTCATTAAGTCTGTGTATATTTTACACTGTTAGTTATAACCTTGGGGACTCATGTAAGATGTCATGCATTGTAGAGAAACTGTAGAAGTCTTACAGAGTTTTGTTAGCGTACCATAGAGAGAAAAAGGGCCTGTTATTTTTTTCTACAAAAATTAATGATGACTGGAGAAGACAGGACTGACTCTTCCAAGCAATTTTCCAAAGGGGCAGAAAACATTATTTCTTGTACACTTGTGGTAAAGACACGATAGGAGCTATTGATTTCCATAAGTTGTATTTAACAAACACAGTGCTTATAAGTGCATAATTCTTAACATGCTGGATTGATGTATCCTTTTTTCCTTAATCCTTATAGACAGCTTAATCTAGAGGATCATAAATTTAGAGTAATAAAGGCTGGTGGAATATATAATTTTGTGCTGATGTGAAGTTTCTTTAAATGATGTGATAATATGTATTTCTTTTAAACAGTGTGCTCATGATCTTCCCTAGTTTGTAGCAGGGATGACCTCAGACCTCCACTTTCAAGGATGTGGTATTAATAATCTCATTGTAAACCTTAGTTTCATGAACAGCCTGAATTTGTAAGTTCAGCATGACCTGCATGTGCTCTTACTATGCATTCATACAATGCCTAGTACAGAAAGACCATGGTCTCAATGAGGTACTAGAGACAATTACTGTGTTTTGTTATTTGCAAATATTCCCCACGTGCATATTAGTCAGACTTTCTCTCTGCCTTGATGCATAGAATATGTGCAACTATTGTAGTGTGATAGATTTATTGATAGTGCATGCATATGGATTTAAAATGCTTTGTTACTCCAGTGTGTTATGCCCTCAAAGACCAGGAAAGTTATCAGCCATAAACATTCTATTTTCATGTTGGTCTAAAAAGAAATTAAAATGAAGAAAGGTTTAAGAAACAATTTCTTAGTTGCTTTATGCATATAGTATTCACATAACATATAGATGCAGTGTCCTGTGAATGTGTATTTATTTATGTAAATAAATAAATTAGTTGAAAGACTTACTAATTAGCTGGCATGTAGCTTATTTCTGTAGCTACTTGTCATATGCTGGTGGAGTTTATTTATTTTGGGTCTGCTTTGGGTTGTTTCCCCTCTCCCAGTGATTCCAGACTCCCTCTTGTCCCTGTAGATGCTGAGTGGTAAACTTTATTGATTGTGATCTCATTTGTATGGCATCTGATTCTGGGGAAAATAGATGGTGTGACAATTTAAAATCACTTTTAGAGGGGTAGTTGATGGCAAATGACAAACATGTTATCACAAGTTTTTCTTCTATGACTGCCAAGTCTCCTAAATCAGAATTCACACCTAGGTTGAGATTGAACTTCTGACATCTTTGCATGGCCTTTGGGTGTGAGTATTAAATGGTTATGCAGGTAGGTGTAGTTGAAGTTAGTCGGGAAAAGTGGTGGGGTTTTTCTTTGTGTTGGGGTTTTTTGGTTGGTTGGTTTGTTTATTTATTGTTTTGTTTCTTTTTTTTTTTTTTTTGAATCGGTGTAGGAAACATGCTTTGGCTAAACATAAAATTTGAAAAATAATCATGCTTCTCTCTGAGCGGTTCATTTTCTAGCAGTGTATTAAAAATGGCATCCAAAATACTAGAAAGAAATGAGACAAACATTTCTCTGTGCTTTGACTCAACCTGCCAGCAGCATCCCCTGGAGAGCTGAGAACTGAAAACGAACTCCAGGGTAATTTATCCATTTTGCCAGGTTTAGGTGTCAAGTTTGCTAGAAGCAGTTTAACACACAGTAATTTAAGGTCTGACTAAAATGCCATGTTGAGATGTAGTAAACAAAGGCAAATAAAACATATTAAATAGTATTTTCTTATGTTACTGTATATTCTTAAACCTAGTAAAAATACTACTTAATATAATCTTTATTTCATATGACTCAGATTAATTTACAGTTGGCTTGGGCTCAGTTGAAACACACTGTGGTTAAGGACTTTTAAAAGTTAACTCTTTGCTTTGGAACCAAGAAGCAGGCCTAAAACAAAAATTCAAGTTTTTAAAATATAGTCACTTCAGAACTAAATGTAATGTCTGTGAACACAGGTTCATACTTGAAACATCCAGGCTGAATGCTCTGGAGTGCTAGACTAAGATCTCAAGTTTCCTTTATTAGCCCAGCTCTAATATTTAGATATCTGATTTGCCTATATTTCAAACCATATTACCTAAGCATTGCTCAGATGTTAATGTAGTAATAGTGCAACCTTTCTTTTTCTGTAACTGCAGACAACTCAGGCAGAGAGCAGCTGTGTAAATTATTGGCCTGAGGTCAAAGAGGAAATACATGACAGAATCAAATCCAGATACCTCAGTTTTGATTTAGGCTCCTGGAAAAATGATGTTTGGACCTCCTGAAGTTCCATCCAACCTGAGTTATTCTGTGATGTGGTGTGGAAATCAAATTAATTACATTTCGCTCAGGACATATTTGAAATCCTGGACCGGGGATTTCAAAATCAAAGTTAGTAAGACTTGGACATGCAGCTCTCCATGGTATTGCTGACTGACTCACCGTTAGTGGGGGATGATGTGTGTGTATTTGGATATGTTCTCTGGTGTGACTGGGGAGTTAGACCATTTTGTAGATATGTGTAGGGGGATAGAATATAAGAAAATAAAGATAGTGTAGAAAGTAATCTTACCCCTAAGGAGTTGCAGCTGGGCCAATTATCAAAGATTAGGAACAGGCCTGACTTTAACAGGACACAGCTGTAACCAATGAGAAGAAGAGCTCTATAAAAGAGTGGGGTGGCTGGTTGAGAAGGGAGCTGGAGTTGGTTAGCTGCTTTGTGAAGAAGAAAGAGTCCGTGCTCTGAGGAGCTGCCTGCAAGAAAACACCAAAAAGTATGAAACCTTTGTGATAAGGAGACAATGGTATGGAACCCTTGCAATAAGATGACAACAGATATATGCTCCACTTCCTACTTAGCAAATGGTGCTGTTGGTATAAAAGCTGTGTTTAAATGTACCTATCCTTGTCCGTGGCATTTTGATTTCCGTGTTATCTTGTACTGCAGCTGAGACTGAAAGCGCTGCTGTCCTGCCTTGTATGATGTGCAGCCGCTCCCAGACCTGACTTTGCTGTTGTAGGAAGTGGTTGAAAAGGCCTTGTAAATCACCCTGTGATTATTAATCCACATTGCAGGGGCTGGCCTAGCACAGTCTTTATGAGATTCTGTGTTGCTTGACAGGTGCTAAAACGCTGGATTCATTTCTGCATCTCTGTGCACTTGGTGTTTCCTCAGCCTCACTTGGACCACCAGTGTCCAAGGAGGAGTCAGACAAAACTCTACAGGTACAGAACTGAGCTACAGGGAAGGAGAGTGTGAAAAGCACCTGGAGAGAGGAGATTGTCACCAGAAGCTGTAAGAGGGATAGAGAAATTTGGAGGTTGTAATTGTGTTGTAGAAAGGCTAAGATTGTCCTGTCAGGCATCCTGGAGTTGGAGGATAGATGAAAGAGACATGTGAATTAAGGGAGACTGAATTTGGATGGTGAACCACAGGAGAATCTTGGGAATTGCAAGGCAAAGAGGTAGGCCCTGGGAAGTAGTAAGCAGAGAAAGTGATAAAACAGAGTGAAAAATCTGTTTAAAAAAAAATCTCAAAATGTAGAGAGAGGTTTGGTTTTGGTTGGGCAAGAAATTACAGTAAATTAGTTTTAAACTTTGTTCTGCTAATATTTCTGATAAGAACCTTTATATTTGTGGGTTTTTTTGTGAAATTACGAAATTTTATTAGCTGTATTTAGTTCTGTATTCATTATGCCAATGACATTTTACAGAATAGATGTGGTTACCGACCTAGCAGGCTGAAAATACTGTATGAACCTGCTGACAATTCAGCTGACATCAGTCGTGTTCTACAGGGAAGCGAGACTTTCAGGCAGTAAAGAGTGGTGGTTTTCTTTATTCTTTGAAGTTGACAGACATTGAAGACCTTCTAGTAGAAATTGTACTAGCCCTAGAAACTGAGTCAGATGAACTCCTGCTGGAACTCTACTGGCAAGTTGAAGTGCAGCAGAGCAAACACTTCAGATGGAATGCAGGTTACCATGTGTATGTTGTCAGCCAATTGTTTCTTTCTGTTTCAACATGAGATTAATGGTTTAATGTTAATAACAGGTGCTGCATTAATGGTGCTGAGGGTGACATTATCTACCTATAATGAGGAACAGTGGTAAATGTGCCTTCCTGAAAGCAAGAAGAGGATAATTTAGACTTTGGCTGTTCAGTTTCCATACATACTTGTTGGAAAGCTCTCAGAGATTGCCTAAACCTGATGAATTACTTTTCCCCTGCATATGATGCATTCAGTTGTTTAGTGGGTTGAGGGCAATATGATTGAATCTATTGCTATTCAAAGGTATTTAAACCTTTTAATAGCAAGATGTAAGATATTCACAGATGGTGGGAAACATTTAAGCTTCTGGAATGGAATTTTTGAATGAAATTTATGTTTAGAAGTTTAAATTGACTGAAATGTGGACAACAGATTTATTACCCACTCCCCCCATTTAGTGTGAATCAGCTTGTGCTTTGAGTTTTGTGAGCTCCTAGACCAAACGTGGCTCTCTGAGAGAGGCAGTTGTTTGGAGCCTCAGGGAGCATATCTGTGCTCCTTGAACTCTACCATCAATACAACCATGACAGTTTACAGCAGATGAGGCTGCCCTACAGATGCCCTGCTGGATGCTGGGATGATATTTCTGGTTTAGTTCTTTGCTAAGAACTTTCTCCCTTTACTTTTCATGCCTTTGTAAAGGTTGCATTCTTTACTTGATTATATTATGTGCTTTTAAATCCCTCCATAGGATCTTTGGCTGCTGTTGCCTAAAATTGTAAGGCTTTTTCTTACCTTCTGTAGCCTATTGCAAGCCTTGCTCTTCTCTGTTGCTGCTATCCTTTGTCTGCTTCCTTTACCTGCACTGACACTCTGAGATGTTTCCAGTGTCCATTTACCTTTTCTTGTTATTTTTATGCAGATGCTTCCAGAGCAGAAGGTGAGAGAAACTTATCTGGAATATTATCAATCTCTCCTTTCTTGAATCTCACTTGAGAAGCCACGAGTACTGTGGTACTCTGAGAAATTGGCCTGCCAGGATTGGCTAGACAGAGAAGTCGTCAAAGCTAGCATATTAATTAGTCCTGTTTCAGTGATGTTTTGCTAGTTGAGGGTGGGAGGTCCCTGTAGAGCTGTAGTGTTGTCTGTCCTTGTTATGAGATGGAGTGGTAGTCCCCAAGAGTGTCTAATGCAAATGAACAAGGAAAAGAAGACTGGGTAAGTCACTTTGCCTTTTTTCAAAGTCTGAAGAGAAGGTCAGTAGCTAAGCTCCATTTCTCCCCCACATAATCATAAATTGTAGCCATATTAAGTTCATTGAACTTGGGGCTCAGTGCCACCATCAGCACTCCTTCCTGGTCAGCTCATGATTTGACTCTTTTATTGTGCTTATTAAAATGAAAGATGCAACTTTTCACAGTAAGTAAAACATTAGAACTTCCCGGCTAGTTAAAACTGGTAGCTCAATGCTGCACTACAGAACACTTGTGATTTCTTCATGTCTTCCACATAGAGGGAGAAGAAGTCTTGGAATGAATAGATCTTTTTAGTTGCTCCATAGAAGAAGGTGAGTACATTCCTGGCTGACCCATCTTCGGGCCAACTGCTCTCCACAGAGAATGGAGATGAAAAATTGTAACTAGGGAGGTTGCAGGTCTCTGCTGTGGTGATGTTTCTACCACTGGGGAATGCTTTTTGGCACTCCTGTGTGAGAGGGACTGTGTAAAATGCCAATACTCTGTTGCCCTACCAGGAGTAAAATGAGAACTTCTTGCTGCTTGCAGGCTGAAAAAGGAAAGAAAATGGTCAGCAGTACTTTCTCATGTGTGAACAAACCTGTGCTTGTGCCTGACTCAAAGTTCTTTGAAAATTATACTTTTTATTTCATGGAGGGTGAGGGGAGGGTTTATTTAGGCCAATTGACTTTTGAGTGCAGAATATGTATTTCAGATTTGAAGGTAATCAGTTAATTGTGTTTTTCAATACCGTGTGTGTTTACTATAGTTATTTGGTTGTACAGGATTGTTTAGTAATAGCACGTGATGAGGGAGTTCTTACTTGGAAAGACTATCTGGGATCATCTCCAGAACTGCTTTAATCTGTGGATATTTAGGGCAACTAAGTTTAGTAAGTACTACTTAGGTAATTAAAGGTTGGAGCTGGGCTGCTTTCTCTGCAAGACAGCAGACTGGTAATGGGAAATTAGTCAACTTGGTTCACTGTTATCTTCTGAACAGCATCAAGCCTGGTCACCCAACTCAAGTTTTATTTTTCTATTGTCTTAGGGGGGTTTGAAAGTCAAAATAATACTATATTTCATGTGGTCTAGGAGGTAGCAAAAGCTCAAATTGCTTAGGTTGACAGGAGTAATTATGGCTGGAAACAGTCACAATACCCATTTTGCACTCTGGACTCTAATTTGCTTTAAAGAAAAAAAAATGCAGACTGGCTAAAGAATGAATTAAGTCTCTGCTAAATAACTACTCGTGAAATTCTTTTTAGTCAGTGTTTCACCAGTTGCTCCTTAGATACAGGTACAAAACCAATTTGCACATGTAAGAAAGATGTTATATTGAAAAAGGATAGTTGACCATATCATACCAGCTTTTCTGTGTCCTAAAAAGTACTATAGAAATTTCTGTATAAGCTCAGTGGCTTTTGAAATTGTTCAGATTTGGTGGAGTACATTAAATTGTTTGCAGAACCTTTTGGTTTTGTTGAAGAATTTCAAAATTCAATGTTTTTTCCCTCATTCTACATGTTGCTGGATTGAATACTACACAAATGCCACAAGCATTACTATTATTCTTGGATGAAATTACAGGTGGGATGGGAATAATGATGTATGTACTCTATGCTTCTTACAAATAAAATTGTAATCTTCGCAACTAAAATTCTTCCATTCAGCAACCAATTCCAAATATTTTGGTCATGCTGCATTGCTGATTCCAGGCTGCACTGTGAATTTAACACTGCAGTTCAGCTCTGAGGAACCTCTGAGGATGCTTCCTGCCAGGGGCTCAGCTCTGTGGGTTAATTCCATCCTCCAAAGGGTTTTCAGCTGTGAGAGGCTGCACATCTGATAACTTTGGAAGAGATGAGAAACTCCTGTGTCCAAAGTCTAGTGGGGAAATGGCTGTGTTGGACAATGCTGGCTGTGTGCCTGTCTGTGCTAAGATTTGTGACATCTCACTGGGCTCAGACTGTTATAGGGTGATTGTCCTGATTCTGGAGTGCCTACAGACATCACCCCAAATTGAGATCTTGGGCATTGTTATAAGAAACCAGATTATCATCTGTTTTGTATAGAACACTAAATTCAGTCACTAAGTACTAAGTGGAGAGAGGTTTTTTCTTTGTCTTCTTTAGAGTGTTTTTACAACAAAATCTTGCATCTCATTTTGTAAGTAATAGATATTTTGTAAAGCTCTTGTTTTAATGGAAATTTTATTATAGTAGCTGTAGAATCAGTAGTTCTGTGCATGATATGAAATATACAGAGCTGCACAATAACCTTATACACCAGTCTTTACTGCAAGAGGTTGAGATCCAATGTTTCAGTGTGATATGGGGACCAGAAAATCCTCAATTCTAGCTGTGCCTGCAGCTGTGAATTTCTGTGGAACTTTACCTTATATTCCTTCACTGCAGAAAAGACCCTTTGATATAATTCAAAATATATAATTCATATATAGCAAAAATATAATTCAAAACTAGCAGGGAACCTTGACCTCTATTCCTTCTACAAATATTACCTATTTAGATTGGGATCTGAACATGGAAAGCATCTTCAAAGTAGTAAGCCTTGTTCTCCATAGAGAGTGAAAATTATCTTGGATTTCCCAGTGGTAGATTTGCAACTACTTAGGTGCCACAATATAAATTCTCATTTAGAATAAGTGTAAATATGATTTAGCTTGTCAATGAGGTGCCTGTTTCTTGCCCTCAGATTATTCAGTTCATTGCTCTGATTATTTCTTTTTTTCCTCTGCAAAAATGCCTTTCCTTCTTTTCTGTCTGTAAAATGGATCTTTTGTATGTAAAAAGCAAATAGATGGCTTGTTTTAAAGTAATGTAATCACATTAGGCATTTACAGGAGTAAAAATTCAAAGTTAGAGTCATTGTGTTTCCAAAGAATGCATTTATATTCTGATAATAAATGTACTTCAGTATTAAGGAAACAATAGTAATCTTTCTCTTCTTTGTGCAAATGGTGTAGCATACCCTTTGGTGTCTTGCTATTTTAGTTGCACAGTGACTTTATATACTTAATCTTGAAGAGGCATTTGGATCGTATTATTTAACAGCCATGGGTAGAAGCCTCTTGCAATTATGAGATTAACAAGAGTTACACTATGTTTTGATTCTTTCTGAAGACTGATACGTGAATACATGGTTGCTTTGACTAGATATGTTTAACTCCATTTTCTCTCTCTTTTGGTTCCCCCCACTATTTTTCCTTTAGAGAAAAATTCTGTTATCTGAAAGATTTTCAAAGAATGTAAAAGGCTTAAATGCCATAGGTGTTCGTTCAGATGCTGCTGTGAGTGCCAGACACTTTACAGCTGCAAAGTAACAAAATCCAAGAACAGAAATTTGGAATTAGGCTTTACTGGCTGTTGAGCTGTATGGTGTATGCTTTACGAGAGAATAATTTGGATAATTTGATTTTCTTTAAAACAAACTTGGGAATGTAGTATACTTTTTCTCCCTTTTGGAAAAGCCTTCACTCTCCAATAAATGAAGTTACTAACACATAATTGAAGTTGTGAGAAAAATCCTAGTGTTGTAAGGTATTAATTGCTGGTAAGTTTATGCTAACTGTAAAATAACTCTGGCTTTTTAGAACATCATGCATCACTATATTTATTAGTTCTTAACTATAATACTAAACTCGAAAATGTTGAATAATTTTATAGGGAAAAATATCTGCTAATTCAGAGGCTTGAAAATAGCACGGGGTTGGCTTTCATAAATCAGCACAAGCTCCTATTTCTTGATGTTGTGTAACAGCTGTTGATGTGATGCTGCAATTTAAACTTCAGAAAAAGCTGATTAGTGTAAACCTCCCACATAGCGTTGAGGACAGGCTGGAGGCAGAGCTGAAGTGAAATGACCCATGCAAACATGGTCACACTTCAGTATTCTGGGAATAGTCCAAGCTTACAAAGTTAATCTGAATGTATGTCTGGGTTTAGATGTCTATATTTATTTACTTTAGGTGCTTGGTTATTTTTTTGTTCAGTTTATATTTTTCTGATCTACTTTTTGAAACGAAAAGTGTGGAGTGTTGGGGTTGAGGCAGTGGCACACACACAGCAGTAGCTGGAGGGATTTCTGCTTCAGGACAAAGCTGTCTGAAACTGGAAGTTGATTACAACACTCCACACTACAGTGCATTCATTTTGGTTTGAAGGGCAGATCTTTTTAAGTAAGATCCATTAGATCATGGATCTAATTCATGATTTCACTTGGCTCACTTGAGCCAATATTCAGATTCAATACAGCATTTATGCAGATTTAGCATTTATGCAGAGCTTTAACAATGAACATGTAATTGACCTGAAGTTGTTGATCTTGTTGTGAACTGAGACCTTTCCAATGCCTTGAGTATCCATTGGGATCGTTCATGTTTCAGACAAAACAGGGCCTTAGACTTAGGCAGAAATTGAAGGTTTTGAGTTTGAGTTTTTTCTTGTTTAGAGGAATATTTTGGTGTTGTGCTCTACCTAAGCCGTTGTTCACGTCAGTGGGACCCCTACAAACACAGCAAATTCAGCACTGCCTTAACCAGTGTAGAAGTTAGGATCTTGCTATTATTGTCTGTGAATATTTCCTGCATGCAGCTTCTCTGATTTTCACGAGGGATGATACACTCTTGAGAAGCACTGCTACTCAAAATGGGGAATGGAGATTTTGTGTCTTTTGTCTATTACATTTACATGGTCTGTAAATCTAGTGTGGGAGCTGACCATCTAATGACCTTTAAAAATGCAGCCTTTGGAGAGATGAAGAGGGATTTGTTAGTTGGCAGATTTGTGCTAGCAGGCTTCAGGTTATTTACGGAAGTCTGGAATTTTGTGCTCTTGGATTTAAAGAATACTGTGTAATTCAGATCAAAGCCAAAGTATTAAAATCTTAATTCCCCTGGGAGAAATATCCTTTATTTTGGCATTCTCAGACATTATTCTCGATTCATGTTACTAATGTACCTTACAAAGAGAAAAAAGTTAAAGTTTTCTCATAATTTTCTGTGAAATCATTTTTCTTTCACAATAGGACTACATAGCAGTCTGCGAAGGTTATTTGTAATTTTACATCTGATATTAAGTCAGACAAAATCATAATTACAGTCAGATGTTTATATTTGCTCTGTTAATTATATAGTGGAAACATTGACGTGCTCAATTTCATTGTTAAATACTGAAATATCACTGTCTCAAACTGTTAGTGTATAGGTGAGGAGGAAGGAAGGGAACCAAGGGAAAGGACATTTCAAAATTGTTACAGTTGCTTTTCTAGAAGAGTGTTTAAATCCGTACAGATGGAAGATGCTAAATTGCATTTCTGTGGACTTTTACAACCAACTTAAAATTCATGGGTTATACATCTGAAAAGATCACAGTGAAACTAATCTGTCTGGTGGAAAGCAAAGTAACCATTGCTAGAAGTGTTTCCCTCTCAGATGATGAAAACTGATCTTACTGTGCTATCTAGTGCTCAGAAGCACTTTGAATCTTGTTAGATGACTTTGGGTGGTAAAACAGAAACTGTAAATCTCTGTGTTTGAGGTTGTTTGTTGTCCTTGGCCTGTGGAAAAGTGCCAGATGACGTTAGAAAGTGTTCTATGTGGTCTGAAAGCACTGTGTCATCCTTAAGGTTTAATTTCTTTACCTATTTTTGTGCATCCAAAGCTGTGGAACAGATACTGGCAGTGTAATAAAGCAAAATGTTCTTGTAGTGTGAGTTGTAGCCCTGTCCATAGAAAATCTCTGACAGTGAAATAACTGGGTATATTACTGAAAACTAATAGAATCCATTCTCATAAAAGTCAGTAAGGAAAAATCCCTTGAACAGGAAAGGGAAATGGGATGTGGAGTGGGATTTTTCAGGACCTCAATACTTGGGTGTAGACAGATTCTCTATGAAGTCTTCGGAGTAAATGTGCTCAATTCTCTGGGTATCAGTTGGAGTTGGATGTCTGTGGCAATCTCACCGAGTGCATCCTTAGGTACCTGGATATCTTGGCACTTCAGCAGTAGGGGAAAGTTTCATTTAACTTTTCTGCTGTGTTTCAGAAGAACTCTATTTTCTTTCTGAAATTAGGTAGGCCCCCAAACCCAAATTATACCTGCAGTGTGTCCACTAAATTTGGCAAGGACTTTTGAACACAAAAGGAGCTTTTGGCAAGTGGATGAGTTGCCCTCCCTACAGAATCTTTCACAGTAGACACAAGGAGCAGATGAGAGACAGTAAAGCATCAGGGAGCAGAAGTCTCTGTAGGAGAAAACTCATGTTCAAAAGTTAGCAGTTCTTGTGGGGCAGGCTGGGAACTGTGGAGCTGTTTTGCCTTGCTAGCAACACTTTCTCACTCATTTTGGACAGACTTACTAGTAAATGTGCAAAGATGCAAAAGCCTTCTGCTGTATGAATCAACTTTAGGGCTGTAGTTGACATAGTTACAGTCTGTATCTTTTGGTATTTTTTAGGAGAGGTGATACTTCCTTGAATTAGTGACCAGTGAGGCGTGAGAACTAGTCTGGAAGCAGAAAGATTTAAGTTTAACTTTTTTAATTAAAATGGCCATAGTAACAGTGGCTTCTGCTGAATTCAGTCTTACTGAGGTGTGTAAGGAGTGCTTTGAATACACCTAGTTGCTGTAGTCTCTCTGTTTGTGTGCTGTTCCACGTTGCTGCTGGAG
>NW_005054303.1:814762-834833 GCF_000277835.1 Geospiza fortis
TAGGGAACCTGCAAGGTAAATAGGGAGGTGCTTTATTTATGCTTCCTCCAGGGACAGGTGTCTGCTAATGCAAACTTTCTGGATAATTTCTTTATTTACTCAAGTTCTGTATTAATCCCAGTTTAGCCCATAATTTGGTCGTGCTCATCTAATTCCCTATGTTTCAGGCCTCATTTGTGGACTTGGCCTAAAACACTTTTATGTCTCAGAATTGTACAGTGAAATTTCATGCTTTAGACAGAAATGCTATGCTAAAGTAATGAAGGCTGCAGAATACTACAACAGAAAGGCTTGATATTAGGCAGTTATGTTGTATCCAAGATGCACTTAAATTGTTTCTCAAATAGAACGTTGCATTTGAAATAACTCCTCCCTGAAAGTACTGAATGACTGAATTACAGACCTTTCAAATTACATACCACATCTTATGCTATAGTTATTTTAGCTGCAAATTTTAAATAATATTCATGTGTTCAGAAACAGTGATGACAGTTGTTGAATTTTTTCTTCACTTGTTGAATATTTGGCTCCCTAGATAGTATTGCACTTCCCATTCAAAATTTGGTTCCCTGTAGTGCATATTATGTTGGTTGTTTATGGAGAGAGTAGTTTGCAAGTGACATTAACTGTTTAAAATTGAGACTGATGGTCATGCAGACCATCATATTTATCCTCAGTGGAGACAAGCGTCCCAAAAGACTTGTACACTGATAGATGAATTTGGGGTCTTACCTTTCTGTTCTAAAACAAGCATCTTTTGTGTGTTATATGTGAATGAAATTAAGTTTCCAGAGATACAGTTTTAAGTACATTTTGGTAACGGCCCAAATAAGATGGTAGAAAGAAATGTGACCAACTTCTTTCTTAATTTGCTGTTGCATTGTATTCCTTTGCATTTTGTCCATGACTTTTCATTTTGCTTTGACTTATCTTAGGTTTTTGTGAGTTGCTGTCTTCAAGAGACTGTTCTATGTTTTTAGAAGAATTTGTGTATATATGACTTTGAATGACATTTTGCTGTCTTATTTGTTGCCACAGCAATCACTATTCTGTCTCATAAGAGGAAGGGACAAGAGATGTCATATACCTGGACATTTCCTTTATTAATTTCTTATTGATTACATATATATATAGTAGAGGGAGGAAGTTTAGGAAGTAAGAATTAGGATATTGTGCATACTGTGCACCATCTCCATATGCAGAATGTGATTTAAAAATGGCAGCTGATGCTTTCTGCCAGGATTTGGATCTCATATTGGACACTAGAAATATTTTAGGACTCTTGTTCTCTCCTTGCTCTTCCAGAGTGGCAATTCGTCTTCTAAGCATTCTTAATATAGAGTGCTCTAAATCTACTTTTCTCACCAAGCAGGCATTGCTTACTCCCTCCTCAAATGCCGCTCATCACCAAATCTGTCACACAGGTTCCTTTAGTCAGGCAGCCCAGCCATCAGCACTGCTGTTGCTCACTGCCCCAGGCTGCAGCTCAGTTCTCTTCACTGCTGATTGAAACCTGCACTGAAAGATTGAGTTCTTCAGAAGATGAAGTCTACAGAAGCTGATACTGTGCCTTAGACACTGTACTATCCATCATCTTAGTGGTTATCTTCTAACCAGTCTACCTTTGAGTGGTTTTTTAGTGATTTCTTGTTGTTCTGAGCATGCACACATGATCTGTCAGTAGCAGCATTATATATCTTATTCATACTATATATTTTTGAATTATGTATTTAATAACTCCCAGTCATATTCTCATTGTACATTATCACTAGCTCCTGTGTGGAATGTCACTAATATGTGTGGACTGCAGGCTTTCTGCATGCTTCATTACTTACTGGTTTCACTTGCAAAGTATCTTTCAGCTGAGTAGGTAGTAATTAGATGTCACAGTTTTTAGGCACACATAGTAATGCTTCTTCCATCCAAAGAATGTAAACTGTAATAAACTTGGGGCACTTACTTTAGTGTGGATCTCTTTAACTAGAGGAATTGAGAGAGTGTTTTTATGGGCAATCTAAGGAAACTGGTCCATCACAAGAAATTGGTGGGGTGCCATTTGTGCCTCACTCCCTCTACACTTACAGCTCCCCCCTCATGTTCAGCTGTTTATCTTATCCCTTTTGGGACAATGTCCCTCACCTCCCAGAGTCATGTATTAATACTGGCATGGTTCTGTCTGTTCAGTAGTAGGGATGTTCTGATTGAGTGTATTTGACTAGAAAACAAATATTAATGTGGGGTTTTTTTAATGTGAGTGTATGTGTTTGTTGAACATAAAAGCTGAAATACCTTGTTTCCTTTCTTTATAGTCTTTATAGCCCTACCATGTTCTGTTCTGCCCTCTGTGAAAAACAAGTCCACCTCCTCTCAGTCAGATGGGTGCAGTATAGCATAGGAAGTAGAAATTGATCTGGCCAGCCAGACTAACGTAAAGGAGTGTGTGCAGTACCTGAGTAGACACACTCAAGAGCAGTGCTTGTAGCCATGTTCCTCTGCACAGGAGAGCATTTCCACTATGTCCTATTACCTTTGGAACAGCAACCAAGCCTGCTCTTTTCAGACACTCAGTGGTCAGCATTACTTTTATGATTTTGGACACTTGTATGTAAATTGTATGCCTTGAAGCACTTGTTAAATATGAATTTCTCAGGGGAAGGACTCAGTATTTTGAACTCTGAGAGACAAGATTGCAAGAGCAAGCCGTGTTGCTTCACCCCTACAAATGGATGGGCCCTGACAATATCTGCCTGAGGATGTTAAGGGAACTAGCTGATGTCATTGTGAGGCCACTCTCCATAATCTGTGAGAAGTTGTAGCAATCAGGGGACATCCCAGAAAACTGGAAGAAGGTGAAGGTCACTTCCATCTACAAGAAGGGCTTAAAAGAGGACCCAGGAAATTGTAGACACATCAGTCTTACTTGAGTCCTTGGGAAAATTGTGGAATGAATCTTCCTCGAGGCTGTCAAGTCAGATAAAGCAATTAATTTGGAAAATACAACATGGACTCACCAAGGGTAAATTGTGCTTGACAAACTCTTTCATCTTCCATGACAAAGCAGTAATCTGCTTGGCTGATGTAGGGCTTGTGGCAGGCATTGTGTACTTGGATTTCTCCAAGGCTCTCACTGTGGTTTTGTGGTTTTCCACAGCCTTCCCCTGGAGAATCTGGTGTGTTGGGGTCTGGAGAAGTGCTCTGTGTGGTGGGTGGGGAACTGGCTGGTAGGCAGAAGCGGGTTTGGGATAAGGAGCTCCTTTTCAAACCAGTGGCCTGTCACAAGTGAGGTCCCCCTAGGACATTGAGGACAACACTTCAGCATCTTCATCAGTGATCTGGAAGATGGGATCAAGTGCACCCTGGTGAAGATGGCTGATGATACCAACAGTGGGGAAGTGGACACATGAGAAATGAGAGCCACCCTGCATGATGACTTGAATAGGCTGGAAGTGTGGGCTAACAAGAACCTTAGGAAGCTCTACAAGGCCAAGTGTTAGGTTTTTGCACCTGAGAAAACATTGTCCAGGAGTGCAGCACAGGCTGGGATCTAACCACTGGCGAGCAGCTATGTGGAATGGCACCTGGGAATGGGATCCTGGTGAACAAGCTCTGTATGAGTGAACAGTGCACTGCTGTGGAAGAGTAAAAACAACAGGATGCTGGTTTTCATCAACAAGGGCATCAGCAACAGAGATAAAGATGTCACTGTCCCGCTCTACTCAAGTGATTATCAGGTAGCATGCAGAATAGTTTGTTCAGTTTTGATCTCAGCTATAAAAAAAACAGCTGTGCACAGGCTGCAAAGGGTCCAGAGAAGGGCCACAAAGGTGATCCAGGGACTGGGAAGCTGGCCATGTGAGGAAAGGAGCAGAGACGGTTCAGCCTTGAGAAAAGAAGATTTAGGGAAGACCTTATCACTAGTATTTAAAGGGTGGCTGGAAAGACTATGGAGACTCACTTTTTTATAAGGAGTCATGTGGAAAAGATGGGAGTAGTGAGTAAAGGTTACCCCTGAGGAGATACTGATTGGATGCAAGAGGAATATATTTCACATTGAGAGCAATCAGCTACTGGAATCTCTCCAGGGAAGTGGTGAATTCCCAAATGTTGGACAGTTAAGATTTGTCTGGACAGGATGCTGGAACATCTTATTTGGATCTTGCTTTTGCCAGAAAAAAGTTGGACCAGGTGATCCTTCAGGTTCACTCCCAGCCTAGTTTCTGTGATTCTGTGTTCCTCTGACATAATTGTCTAAAATCCCTTAGGGCTGATTTGTCCAGTTGGGAGATCCTGTGGTGTCACATGCTTGCTATCACCAAAATGTCCGTGTGTGGTGAGAGATCTAAGCAGGAGCAGAATATGGGGTTGTGTTTTGTTATGTGAACATCTTGTTAGTGTTTGGATCTGCTAGTGGGTAATGGATGTCATCCCAGGTAGATACAAATAAAGCCTGTATAGTGCGCTGCATCCTACATTTTGTTTACTCTAGATATTAAAGCAAAATTGCCCCTAAGTAAAATGTTTAGAAGGTGGTATTTTTTTCACAAATATGTATTTTCCTGTCTCCATGTTCTACTAAGCAGGCAGCCTTAGTAACCATAAGTCCAGCAGCACAAGCTTCCAAGTGATGAATTACTATTAGTGCATTTTTGCAACCTCATTAAATAATCTAAAAGAGCTTAATTATGTAAATCTACATCTGTGGATGTTTCAAGGAAATATTTCAAAATTGGCTGCCAGCTTGATTTCATGCAATAGGTAATTAAATTATGGCCCTAATTCAGGAGAGCATTTAAGCATGTTGTTAGGGTTCTACCTTCTGCTGAAGGTAGAAGGTTTAAGTGCTCTAAACAGAGGCCTTGGATAAAATTTAGTTTATATTTGAGCTGATGTTACAGTGGGAGAGGGTTGCTCTTTCCAAAACCAATGAAAGGTGAACCAGTACCCTTGAAAAGAAAGATGTTATTTCTTCTTATACAAGCAGTCTATCTTGTGAATATTAGACATTTAATGCATATATTGAATTACACTCAAGATTAGCATAGAGCAGTGCTTTTAATCTTAAGGAGTGAACATCATGTCACCATTTCTTTTGTTCTGAGTTTACAAAGAGCTGGATGTTTCTTCTTGCATGAACTACTGATCTCATTCCAGCTATTCCCCCCAGGTCCTCTGGCTAAGTCCTTCTGCAGATCATGTAGCATCTGCAGAACTGGTCAGCAGACAATAAATCAAACATTTGGAGCTTGCAGAAAGAAAAGAAAAAAGTTGGAAGAGTACCTTACCCTTTGTAGGGATCACCCCATCAGTATTTCTGTTTTTCTCAGTGATCTTTCTGTTAAGAAAAAGTATTAAATAGGTATTTGGCAGAAAATTGAGTTATCTATGAACACATACTAAAAGAGAAGAAATTGGGAAGTACATTTTGATCAAAACCCCATAGTAATTGCAAACCATTTTCCAAATGTCTCTTAAACAGTGTACCTGCTGTACTGCAAGCAAGATAATGCCTGCTGTTTGTTACTACTACAGATTATTAGATGTGCTGTCTTAGAGTGTTAAAGCACCTAGATGAAATTTTGTTCTTGATAATATTTTCCAGTTTATAAAGGGGGTATTTTGATTCTGTTCATATTGTGCTTTCTGGTCATACATGCAGCAGAAGTGCTGTAGTGAAAGAAAATGGAGTTGCCAGTTACTGAAATGCACATTAATTGCATACACATGCATGCATGTCACACATCCATTACACAGTTACACCCTACACATATGAGATAGAACTGAATGGGAGAAGAAAATCCTCTAACCTCATAAAAGAAGATATAGAGATCTACTTTTATAGTGTTCATGTCTGTGTGAGTGAGTAAGGGCATTTATATAGCTTCCCATATGCCAGTGCAGGCAATCTGTCAGAAGCTGGCCTTAGGCAAGAGTAGTACACTTAGGCTGCTGCTTCTGGAGCATTGCAACGTGGTAGGAATTGTCTGGAAGCAGGTGAAATCTTAAAGCTCCTTCTGCAAGATGCTGGCTCTAGTGATAAAACTGACTGAAGAAGTCCTAACCTTTGGCCTCTTGTTCATGACTTGTTACTCCCATTTACTTTTACCTTTGTTGTGTTGTAAGGCAGCCGAGGAAAAGTTCTAGGTAAAGAGCTGTCCTTATTTGAGGGTGTCTCAAAATGGAGGTACATGCACAGCTTGGATGGTAGGGAGAAAAAAGGAAAAAATGGAGTGACAGGGCACATACAAGACAGGAACTTCTTCTCCAGCTTTGCCTCCACCTGAAACTTGGTGGGGCTTTTTAATTGCATATGGATTTAAATCAGTAGTGCAGCACCACCTAGGAAGGCTCATCTACTCTATTCAGCAAGGGTTTGATGTGGATTTTTTTCTTCATGCCTCAGACCTTAGGACAATGGTGGCTGTGCTGTTGGGGTTTTAAGATGAAACTCACTTTGTAGCTAAGGAACATTACAGATTTATTTTGTTGTCTTGTTACTAGCTTTACCATTGTTGGCCATGATGTGCCTCTCACTCTTTGGTTGTATGTAGTAATGGTGGTATGTGCATAAAATAAGCATTTTGTTTAAAGAAACAGTTTGGTCTTTCTTGTTAGTAGAATGCTGGTACTGCAGTGATAAGAATTAACTGCTGGTCTACTTGATACATGTTCTCTCTGCAATTAGAAGTATTTTCAATCTCTAGAATAACCCGGACTTCAGTGCTGCATGTATGCTCAACTCTCTAAACTCCTTAAAATCTATGGGTATCTAGTTTAGATGTTCTGGTAGCTGTTCAAGCTTATATATATATCTCACTCTGGCCCATAAGTACTTCTCAGTGTGGTCTCTTCACAGTAGTGCCTATTTCTCCCTGAACACTCTGGAATTACTTAAGGAGAATTCCTGTACATCCAACCATCTGCCTGAAGAGACTGGGAAGAGTGTCTGTGCATGAGGAATGAAGAGCAGGATCTCTGCAGCTTTTGCCCTTTTAAGTGCATATACTTAAAGGGCTTTCTTACAACATGTAAATGACATTTTTGCTTGTTTTGAAGTACTGTTAATTCATGGGTTTTTTTCTAAAGTTATTTGTTACAGCTGTCATCTTTAGGGATCCCTCAGGTGTCTGTCATTGGTATTCTTTTTTCTCTTCACTGCTTCACTGCCATTTATGGCAGTGACTCTCATATCTTTCTTTTTGAGTTGCTTCTTGACTGTCATCAAAATGAAACTGCTCCTAAGTTATCTCTTCTCCAACAGTGCTGGAAACTTTGCTTTTGTTCACTAAGACTGTCACCTCTGTGAGACCTCAGGAGAGAGACAGCTTATTGCTTCATCTCATATGGCTTGTAGCCAAACACATTTTTTTAACTCTTATTATTAAGTAACAATAAGAAGTGGGGTCTGGGGAAGGTAAGCATGCCAGTAAGTGTGCTTGGAAGGCCCATTTTTCAGCAGATCTGTGGTTCTTCTTCTCTCTGCACTCCCCAAGTCTTTTTCTTCATTCTCTTTTCATATCCCTGCTAATGAAGATACAAGTGATGAGTTGCTTAATCTGACCATTTCCATGTTGTTGCTAAATTTTACCCTTTCTTTCATTCCTAATATCCCTTCCTCCTTTACTCCTTCTGTGCTTGCTACCATTCATGCTTGCAACTTCAGCGCTGTTTTCAACACATACTTTCAGATACAGAAAACAGCTCAAACATGTAAACACAGTAGTCACCTGTTACATGGGCATGTTTTTGATTCATATGCATATTAGTAATTGGATAGTAATTAGCCACTATTAGCTAATTCAGCTACTATTAGCTAATTCAGATGCAGTTTTTCTCTTGAAACTAAGTTATTCTAGTGTAATAAGATTTTATAGCACTAAAATGTAATACTGTTCATGTCTATACTATGCAGATATACTGCATTGGCCCCCAAGAGCAGGAATAGAACCTGCTTTTTACAATTATTTATGGAGATAAGCTTGTGTCTGCTTCTGTGACTCAGGAGCACAAGAACACCCATACCTGACTGAAATAGCTCAACATACCTTTTTTCTTTTTTTCTAGAACTGAATGCCTCAATGAGCATATGCTTATAAGAAATTTGAAATACTTTATTTGATAAGTTGTTCAAAATCCTGAAGTTATATATCTCATCATGTCTTAAGCAGTAATGATGCAGAACTATACCCTGGGATATGAGATCCTGACTTGATAGAAATGAGTATAACTGTCCTGAAGTCTTTGAAAAACTGGTACTTGCATCTGGCAGGAAATGGAAATTACCATCAAGTCTATGATAATTTCACAGTTAAAAGCAAACGAATGATTTAACAATGAGCATAATCCAGCTTCAGAATAGATTACGTAGCAATGTAATGTACTGTCTTTAAATCCCCAGTGGATTAATAAAAAATGATTTTGTGTGGCTTCTTGGCATAACCTGTCCTGCTGTAGGCTAAATTGAAGATTAAGATACCTGATTAGAAAGGTCCTTTCTGGCTCCAAAATGTGCAGATCTATGAAAATTAATTGGTAAAGGGACAAAAGACCAGCATTCACTGTGATAGAAACTTACACTTGCATATCACCTCACTGATTTTTGCATGTGTTTGATAAGTTGATATGAAATATTCAAAGACCAAACAATACTGCATTTCTGATTTCAACACTAGGAGACTACTGAAAAAAGGATGCCCTATCAAAGGAACCATTTAAAAGAAACCACACCAGTTGTAATTTGAAAGAAAGGTGATTAGCATTTAGAAGCTTCATTGTAAAAAAAATATATATAACTCTTGTCCAACATGTGAAAACTGATCACTGCTTGATATCATTTCTTTTTAGTTTTTTCACTTAGTTCTCAGGAAAACTAAAAACTAAATTTAAGAGTAACTGAGGAAATGGACATTCTGCCTCTTCCTTTTTGAGGACTGAGTCTTCAGATTCTTGGACATATGACTTCAGTTGAGGTTTTTTTTGTTTATTTAAAAAAGATTTCAGCCTTTCTGAACCAGAACTGCCCACAAATGAAGCATGTAATTCTTACATGAAACTAAATGGATTGCTTTCGCCTTGCTAACGGGAAAAGTAGTGATGGCTAAGCTGGAAGACATTTTTCCAAGATCCCTGTGTGCTAAGAGTGACCAAGGTGTTTCATGTAGATGACTTTAAATTAGTAGGCAAAACATTATACCACAGCAAGCTGAACACCTCCTATGCAGTTCCCAAGAACCATGAAACTTCTCCAAACTTATTTTTACACATATTTGATGTTTTTAGGTAGATGTTTATATTCTATTGATGGATAAGTAGAATGGAGTTTGTATTTTTTTTTTCAGGCAGTTTGTACTATTCTTGGTAAAAAAGCATTCTTGAGTTATTTTTCTGGTAATTTGGATTGATAAACTGTGAGTTTTTAGATTTAGAAAATTTATACTATGGTTGGGATAATGATATACATTAGTACAAGACCAAAAGCACTTCATCTTTCATTTTCTCTTTTTGCTTTGTTTGCTTTGTATAGTGAAAGAAAAATTAAAAATTTCCAAGGCAAATTGCATCTTACAGAGGAGGTGAAAGGTGCTTGTCAGCTTAGTTTATCAAAAGCATAGATGTAATTGTTTTTTCAGTATACTGACAAGGATTTACAGATACTTTGCTCACTTCTTTTTCTTGCAGAGGGAGTAGTTTCTTTGAAAATTCTTTTCAAAATTGTTTGATAGTCTTTTACCTAATTTAATTGCTGACTGTTGATGATGTTCTGGCAACACACACTTTTTTATGTCAAAGAAAGGAAGCTGAGAAGGCAAGAATAGACTAGTCCCAAGGGAAACTTTAATGAGTTATATATACATAAAATTAGACATGAAGGGGGTAAGTAAACAGCAGAATGAATTTTGAGTTGCCACTTGAGCATAGTGTGTATTTGTGACTAACGTTCATGATTTTTCTTTCTTTGAAACATGCTCCTCTGTATTTCAGAAAAACTTGGCAGGTGGTGTTTTTTTGTGTAACAGATCTCCAAATTGAAAACTGTTCTAAAGGAAATTTACTGGTACCTTTAGACTGTTTCAGCTTGAGTGACAGTGTTTATGCTCAGTCTGTTTTTAAGGGGTCATCATATAGGACAGTGGGTGATGTGTGTGCACAAGATTTTTGCGTGCAGACTCAGGACCTATGGAAGGGATTTAACTTAGGCTACTTTTTGTGAAGGCATTGCAATTCCAAAAGAATCAATTTAAAAATTGCCAAAAGCGTATGGCAGAATTTGAGAGGTAATTAGAAACTTAGCAAG
This sequence comes from Geospiza fortis, assembly GCF_000277835.1. Classification (NCBI taxonomy): domain Eukaryota; kingdom Metazoa; phylum Chordata; class Aves; order Passeriformes; family Thraupidae; genus Geospiza; species Geospiza fortis. Next base: position 825,054 of record NW_005054303.1, read on the forward strand.
CTTCTGGTTGTAAAGAAAGGCCTCTCTGCAAGTTGCATGGCCTTTGTTCAAGCTTTTGACAATGACAGCAAGACTGTTGATAGTATTACTGTTGAGTGTTTTAGAAAGCAGCTGTGTCCATCCTTCAGTGTTAGTTTCTTTTGTTTGTATCTCTAGTGAAATATACCAGCTTATTCATGGAAATTGTATGTGTTGTCAAGAATGCTCTTCCCTTTGCAGAATGGAGGATAGTGGATTACCATGTCCAGGAAAATCCGTTTTACAGAACATTTAGACACCAGGATTTGGCAAGAATAAATAAGATTTGTGTTCTGTACTGAATTTTGGCCTTTTGTTTGACTAGACAGATGCCAGCTTGCTCTGTACCTAGCCAGAAATGCACCTCCCTACCAGTAGCCTTGGACAAAAAAATAGACATAAGGACTCAAATATGTGCAGGACAAAGAGAGTTGATGTAGCTGAGCGCACCAACTCACTTCTTGTCTTTGATAAGAGACTGGTCTAGTTGATGAAATAGAAGCTTTTGGGACAGATTTTCTGCTAAGCTATAGCAGTTCACATTCTATTTAATTTCATGCACTTTGTCATGTATGACAACAGAAGATGTAAATGAGGCCTTTTGCTTTTTGGGTTATATGTGTCCTACAGTAACTTTTATTTTTTAGCAGAGAAAGCTAATGGGAAATGGAATACTTTATAAAGCAATGCATTGGGTGCCTGTGTACCAGATATTTATGACATACTGGAGACATTTTAGTGTGTTCCTGACTGTCTTTGCTAAGGCTGTCTGTCCTAATATTGATAGAAGAACTAAAGTATTAATTTATCTTTTATGACTTGCTGAGCAGCTGAGCATGTAAACAGGTAAGCACAATGCAATTAAGTGTGCTGTGTAATCCTCTCTGTAATCTCAGCAGAATGCCCCTTCATCACCTGATAGAAAGATCTTCTCTCATAGGATTTGAGGGGTCATGCTGATTTGTATCTTGATCTTTGCTAATCCACCTTACATTTTCACATTGAGATTTCACATTTTTCTGCTTGCAACATTTAATCAACTTATATTTCTAAGAAGATAGTGGTGTGTTGTCTTGCATGTTTGACAGTCACCATGAAGTGGGAAGTCATGGCGTTTATGAACAGCTTATTTGTTAATTAAAACTGAATTATCAGTCTTGTGACTAGAATTTTATTTGCTACTTCTACATGAAATACTGCTCAGAAATCTGATTAGATATGAATTATGTCTTCCAGAACAAGTGATAAACAGAATTAAAAGCACAAAATGTATGTTACAATGATGTATTCTGCACTGGTTGGCACGTAAATTAAATGACCTGGTAGGTTTTGTCTGCTTAAAATCTGTATCCATGGCAATCCACACCAGGTGGTGCTGTAATACATGAGCTTTGCAGTTCTTATTCCTAGTGAGTTAATGCTTCCTTTGGAAGATAAACTATATATTGGCACTTTATTTTTTACTCCAGATTCTCTCAAAAGAGAATGGTAGAAGTAGTGAGGGACTGAACTTGAGCCTTGATTTTTGTATCAGAGAATCTGGTTCTTTACATGCAATACTGGGATCTGAACTCTTAAGAGTATCAGTATGGCAGCTTCTTAGCTAGAGATATTTATTCTGTTTTACATGACATTTTCAGTTGTATTCTGAGATAATTGGCACGTTAGAACTGTTACTTGAAAACTTTCAAAGTATGGTCTTAATGGAATTTCTTGTTAAATCCACAGTGTTGTGTCCTGCACTACAGTGCACATAGAAAATAGGATTTTAGACATTTTACCTCTAGTATCATGGAATCTGAACTTCCCAGATGAAATTTAAACAATCCAGTAAGGGATTTGGATACAAAATTTAAGTATAGTCAAAATAGGACTAAATCTTCCAGTTATCTGTGAAAACTTGCATCTTCATTCTTTTGCTACTAGGTTTTCCTCTTTTGTCCTGCAGTTTTTTAATGTCAAGAATATTGCTTCTGGCTTGCTAATTGTTTTTTTTTTTTTTTTTTTTTTTTTTTTTTTTTTTTTTTTTTTTTTTTTTTTTTTTTTTTTTTTTGTTTGGGTTTTTTTTTTTTTGCTGTTGTTGCTGGGGACAAAAGCTGTTTATCTCGGTTCTTCTGTATCCTGTTGTGACCAGACTTAAGATTACTGGTTTTGAGAATTTTTAAAAGGGGGAAGTAGGAGGAGAAGGGGGATTTATTAGATATCTGGAGCTATATTGTAGTATAAAAGAGAGCTGTACATTGAAAAGACTAGGAAGAATAGATGGGAAAATGTTATATACCCTTGCTCTGGCCAACAATCTGTTGAAATTAAAAGCCCTAAACCAACCCACAAATACAGTCTCTTTATGTCTTCTTACAGCTGTGTTTCGTAACCACTTTCAAATATGTAAAGTAAATTGAAAGCAACTTGAATATTATTCTCTGATTTTTTTTTCTTCTAGGGGTCTGTAATTTTATAAGATGGCCAACAGGGTACCTAGAGAGATATTTATTCCTGTGCCCTGCCCCCAGCTTTCAACCTGAAGCACAGCCCCAGACTTTGGCTTAGTATCACACATTAATGTCTATCCTTACTAGAGACAGCAAGTTTAACCATGTTTTAAGATGGCTCCCAAGATTAGGGTCTAAAATAAAAAAAGCAGGAAAGGACTGAGATGAAAGAAGGTCCTGTGAGGGCTGGAGAGACAGAAAGGCTGTGGATTAGAAAGGCTGTGCAATTAACAAAGGGCTGAGAGCAAGTTTGGTGCAAAGAGAGTGGGAGGCCAAGGTAAGCAAGGGTGGCAAGATGGAAATGTGAAGCTGAGAGCTCAAGAATTGACAGCAAATGGTCAGGTTGGATAATGGTACCCAGAGAAAGGCATCTATAGTCACAATGCTCAGACTTCATTTGGGGCACCTGCATTTGAGTACATTAGCCAGACAAGCATTCCACACCTCCAGTCACAGGAATGCAGGGCTGGAAGTCAAGTTTTGGGTCATCTAGACTTTGTTTTTGGGACAGAACTGGAACAAACACTCATACAGGAGAATCAGGTATTAAAATGCTCTCAGTACCTTCTGCAAAACAAGAACATGCAGTCCCCACCCTGAAGTTTTATAATGGAGTTAAAATGGATCATAGTGGCTGTTTCATTGTAAATATGACTGTGAGATTTCTAATAATTGGAACTTTGGAAGTGGTATTTGATAGTCATTAAAAGTGTTCACCCTACCCCTAATGTAGTTCCTTCTTTTTCATTGTGATCTGGAGTTGATCTAGAGTATTTGTCATTCAGCACAGCACAGTCTTCTCATATTCTCTGGCACCCCATTGTATTGCTTGTTTATGTTTTAATAGAAGCTAGAATGCAAGTTATTTTACACTCTTCAGTAGGGTTATATAATTTCTATGGTTGAATGGGAGAGGGGAAGTATATTAATATATCAAGTTAAGTAGGGGATTACTTGGATATGGTAGCACAGGTGATTCAGACCTGAGCTAACATGCTGTTCTACCTGGCTATGCAATTCAGAGAAGTCCAGGTAAGGGTGCATGCTTGCCCTTCATCCAGCTCCATTTTTCACTTGGTGTAGTCAGTCTGCTTCAATCCACCTGATTAAAAGCAGTATTATTTCTGCCTCTGCAATTCAGTGATTCTTTTTGCTGGTGGGAAGGCAGATGCTAACAGGATCAGATAGTCTTGGACTTGATAAGAGTTTAAACCTTTGAAGCATGAAATGTAACATTGTCTAATAATATTTTCTCTGAGATCACAATGGCTATTTTGTGACTCTGCACAGCATATACTCACACTAGAGTGTGGTGTTTTTCCTTTCCTGAATTTTTGTTTGAGGCAAAATCTTGAGACTCTTAGGTTTGGTTACACTAAAGTTTGTAATATTTTCATCAAAATCACCTAAATAATGCACACACACAAGTGTTATAGACACATTTAGCAAAACTAGAAAAACACAGCTAGCACACATCTGTTTGGTAGTGTTAACTGAGTTTTTACAAAAATACAAGTAATAGCAAGCCCAACTAACAAATGTCTAAACCATCTAATCTCCTAGATTTCAGCAGATGTCTTGAAAGTGTATTCCTTACTCTTACTGGCATGTTTAATGACAAGGAAGGTGTTTTTGTAGCTCATCCTTTAATGTAGGCACTATTACTTACCAAGTCTTTAGCTGCAAAACCCCTTTGTGTCTCCATCATCAAAAGTGACAGAATGGTGAGATGTGAAATGGGTGACCTGAAGGATCTGAATCCAAGTGGTTTATTCCAACCATTTTTGACATTCAGAATATGTCAGGGTATTGCCTGAGTTGCAGACAGAATGGTAGCCTAACTGTTATAGTTTATTAATTAGTACTGTTCAAAAGTCAGCCAACAAGTAATTTAGATTTTGGCAGAGAAAAGTTTCTAAAGTCTAAGGAAAAATTAGGAGTTGGGCCAAAGTGTGTAGTCATGTTTCAGGGAAGAGCCACTGTGAAAATAATTGGGTTTAAGTACTGCTGGGTTTAATTTACTGTGTTTTAGAAATCTCTATTAGAAATTATTGGAGTATTTGTGATCATCTGAGCTGAACTGCAAGTTTTACCTTACTGATACTGTTCAATCAGACTCTTTACTTATTTTTGTGGGTTCTTTGATGGGAGTTACATCAAAGTTTGGTGTTCTGGTTAAAATGTTTTTTAACATCTGTAGTCCCCATAGGTTCACTCCTAATGAAATATGTGGGGTAATTGTGATTTCTTTGTGTGTGTTTAGTGAGATCAATGAGATGGTTCTTCATCTGTCTGTGTATTTCTGCTGATACTATTTTCACTCTGTTTATTCCTTTGGCTTATCTTCTTTGGTGTCATGCTCTGTTGGATATCCCGTGCTTTACTCATAGCTTACTTCCCCTCCTTTTTATTTTTCTTTTGGCATAATTCATGTTTCTTCCTTCTGTTGCCTTCTTTATAACATCTTCATCTCTGCTGGTTTCAATCATTGCTTCTTTGATGGTTAATTTCCAAGTGTGTGTATCTGTGCCTGATTCTCACACATTTTTCTGTTCTCAGATCTTTAGGCTTTTCTTTCTGGATGTCCTTGTGGCTCATTAGCACATCCCTGAATGTTTAGTCAAAAACGGCATTTTGCCTCTTAGTAATTATTCCTTACTGTGCACGTTTTGTGTAATTTCCCACTCCTCATTTAGTTTTCTCTCTTTCTCTCTGTATGTTCTGCACTTGTTTCAGTCTTCTCTTTCTTAGCTCTTTGTGTCTTCAGAAAAAGTCTTTGATTTCTTCTTCTTTGAAAGCCCTGGATGTACGTACAGACGGAGGAACGATATGCTGGAGAGCAGGCACTGTGGAAAGGGACCTGGGGGTCGATGGCAAGTTGGACATGAGTCAGGAGGGCCACCCATGTCCTGGGGTGCTTCAGGCCCAGCATCACCAGCCAGGCAAGGGAGGGGATTTGTGAAGGGGTAGAATGTAAGAAAATAAAGGTAGTGCAGAAGGTAATCTCACCCCTGAGGAGTTGCAGCTGTACTAATCGCCAAAGATGAGGAACAGGCCTGCCTTTAACAGGCCATAGCTGTGTCCAGTGAGGATGAGTGCTGTAAGAGTGGGTTTGCTGGTTGAGAAGAGAGCTGGAGTTTTTGGCTGTGCTGTGAAGAAGGACTCAGTGCTGTGAGGAGATGCCCATGAGAAATCACCAAGAAGGAATGGGAACTTTTGCAATAAGATGACAACAGGGATTGGCGTGCTCTGCGCTGGGGCAGCCTCACCTCGAGCCCTGGGGGCAGTTGTGGGTGCCACAGTGTAATAAAGACATGAAACAGTCAGAGTGTGTCCAAAGGAGGCCACAAGGATGGTGAAGGGCCTTGAGGGGAAGCTGTGTGAGGAGGGGCTGAGGTCACTTGGTCTGTTCAGCCTGGGCCAGACCGAGGGGAGACCCCACTGCAGTTGGAGCTTCCTGTGAGGGCAGGAGGAGGCACAGGCACTGATCTCCCCTCTGTGGTGCCCAGTGCCAGGACTGAGGGAGTGGCCTGAACTTGTGTCAGGGGCAGTTTAGGTTGGATATCAGAGAAAGGGTTCTTGGGCACTGAACAGGCTCCCAAGGGCAGTGGTTGCAGCAGCAGTGCTTTGTTCTGTTACTGTGTACATAAGTTTTACAAATAGCGTATTTGGAATAATGAATTTTAAGAATGCTGTAAAGATAATCCACTACTTCAGCTTTTCTCAAAAAGGAGAACATTCCATAATGAGAGGTTGACTTTTGTGTATACTGTGCATCAGCTCTACTTTACTGGACTTCAATAGTGGGAAGTTCTTTGCAAAATTAGCCTAATATTTATTGATTAATATATACAGGGCTGTGATCTCACTTTCACATCACTAACATGTCAGTATGGTAGTGTTTAAAGGCTTATTTAAAGTGTAGCTGACATTTAAGCCAAATGCATATAAACTGGCTTTTGGAATTGCCTCTAATCACTTCCCTCCTGTGTCCCTTAACCCAGAGCTATGCCAGTGGGGTGGGCTTTCGGGTTTGTTTCTTTGTTTTTGTGTTTTTTTGGAGGGGAGTGGGAGGGGAAGGAAGGGGATGGGTTTTATTGCTTTTGGGGTTTTTTTTCTGTGATTTGTTTTGTTTTGTGTTTTGGAGGATTTTTTTTTTTACTTGTTGGTTTGTCTTGAGTTTTGCTGTTGTTTTTGTTCGGGTTTTTTGTGGGGAAAATAAATGTATGATTGCATATCAAATGTGTGGGGAATTGTGGCTTTGTAAAGACTGTGGTTTTGTTTGTGTTTTTTTTTCTTTAGGCATTAATATTGTTTTGTATCCTATATCTAATTTTCCTACAGCACTCTTGCTGTCAATACCTATCCTAGTGCTTTATTTGGAAGGCTATTCAATGTTCTAATGCCTTTATGTGGCTGCATTTATTACTAGGGAAAGGTTCTACTCGTCTTTTGATTGTTCATATCAGTTATGAACAATGTACAGTGTTCCCTCTTTACATGTTAATTTTAGAAGATTACCTACTCCTCAGCTTCTTCCAGCTGCCACTGACACCTCCTCAGCCTGCTGGCACAGCTGTGCCTTGGAAGCTGTGCCTTCTTCAGGTCTTCTACCACATTTCTTCCTGCTCAATGAGGTGGCAGAGGAGCCCTGTGGACAGTACCCCATCAGTCTTCCTTGGCTGCAGCCTCTTCTGTCTTTATTAACATTGGTGGTATTTGTAAAGGCCTACAGTTATTACTGTGTGTATCAGAATGTGCAATTTCCTTACATTTTTATCATTCCCAGCCCTGTCTTAAGTGTGGTGTGTCACACCCAAAAACAAGGGCAGGCCTCTTGAAGTGTGAAACACCACTTACATCTGACTCTTCTGGTGGTCTCCTGTGTTCCAAATACTTCCACAAATGATGAAAGTTATTTCAGTCTGGCAGTCATTTTCTGAGTGCTGCAGCATGCCTTGAGTAAAAGGGTTAGGTCTATCTTGGGCTGCTGTCCCTGTATGATACTGGGTGTGGGTGAAATTCTCTAACTCTCAGGTGTTATCCCTGCTTCCTTAAGGGGTCATGTTCCAGTTGCTTTCTGAGACATTTGTCTTGGGTGGGGCTTCACATTTTATTAGTGACTGAGTAGTTTGGAGCATTCCAGGGCTGCTGCTGCTTCACCGTGCAGGTAGCAGAGCATGGCCCACCATGGCTAGGTGAAAGGCTGCAATAAGGAGCCCAGTCTGACACTGATGCCTCAGTGCTTTTTCCCCTCTCAGTTGTGTAGAAAGCCTTACATTATGGCTTTGGACATTATGGCCTATATACTAGCTCAGCTTTATTCTACAGTCTGTGCTACTGGTGTAGCTGCATGAACTCTTAATGGTGTGAATCCATTGGAAAAAGGGAACCAGTGCCATTGAGTATAATGGCTGAATTGTCAACATATGTTTCTCAATATTTAGAATTTTGTTTTGCCTACCAGTGGTATATATGTAATATATCATTGGTATAATATAGAATTATTTCTCAGTGTAAATAGTGCTGTAGTCTAGCAGAATGTAGTTTTACTGTTTAGTTACAGCTGGAACTGTCTTAAGCTAAATAAGAGAAATAAACTGCAAAGGCAAATATGTGTTTTCACAGGAACTTTATTAGAGTAGTTAAATAGGTGCCTGACTCTAAAAAGAAGAACTTTAATTCAAATAAGACCAATATTAATAGGAACTTCAGTAACTGGTGGGCTGGATTTGTGCTGATGACCGTACTTGGACAGAGCACTCGCCCATTATGGAATCTAGGTCCTTGATTTGTGCCATGTAGTTGTTATGATGCACCATGAAAACTTTTTATTTTTTGAAATGTATAATCCCAACAGTTTTTCTACTTCAGGATTCTTTTGTCTAGTTCTAAACTCAAACTTGAGAGCGACATCATGCGCTTACAATGTTTCCACTGTTTATGCCTCTGTACCTTTCTAATTAAAGCAAAATATGTGGGCTGGAATCTCAAACTGATGTAAATCAGCAGAGCTCCATTAACTTCTGTGGAGCTATGCTTCTTAATTTCAATATTAACTTTTCAGCAAAAATGTGGTTAGGAAATGAGAGTTAAAGGGAACCAAAATTGAAATGAGTTTTACTCTAATTTATGTCTGCGAAGTTGCAAATATGTTAAAATCCCCATGTTGACCAAAAAAAAACCCATAAAATTATTTTGCTCACTGAACCATTTAAGCTGTTGATTCATCTGCAGACACATTTCAAAGTCTCCCAACTGTTAAATTTAGGAAGAAAAAACCAAACTGATAACAACAAGCTGTTACTTGGTTAGCTGCCCAGCCTTGTATTAAGCCACAATATATGCTTTCACTGTAAGAATGGGAAGAGGTTTTTCTAGTGGATGGAACAACTGCTGGAAATCAAACTGGTACATATCATTCCCAATTGTGGCATTAATCACACCATGCAGTTGGGGAAGTCATGTTCTATCATTCAGCTTGTGTCTTCACTGCAAAAATAATTTGAATGATCTATCTCAAATAGTTTAACATCGATGAGAGAAACTGCGCTGGAAAATAACACAAGAGCTTCGCTCGGTGATTGAATGACTGCAGTGATTGTGCTAGAGGCTGATGAGAGGTGCTGAAGTAAGCAGTAACTAGTGCTTTCTGACAGACTGGCCAACTGGAATCAAAGCCTTGCCATGCTCAAGTTAAGGAGTTTGAAAGGAATAATCCATTATTAAGCAACAACGGGTTCTCAGGCCTTACTGTTTCAAAGACCAGGTGCAAGATTTTATGCCCAGTATTTGTTGTTTTTCAAGTAGCAGAAGAAGCATTTTCACAGAACAGAGAACTAGAAAAATGGTACTCATCTGGAAGTGTCCTTTGGTGTTTGCAAACCCTTGATTCCCGGTAAATTGAAATCCACAAGCAGGTCAGTCACTTTGATGTCTTCTTCAGCTACATTGTGCCAAGCTGTTGAAGGCAGTTACAATGATACTATTTAGTAAAGTTAATGGATTTTGTAATCCAAAATGGGCATATTAAGAAGTTTTGAAATGTTAGGTCTGACTCTCTGGGCAGATGAGATATAATTATCAGATCAGCAGTTTAAAGCTCTGCTTGCCTTAGATCAGGTGAAAGCAGATGAAGTTTGTGGTGAGGCTCTGCTGTCTTTAAGTACTCGCTGTCCTAGTCCACATTTCTTCATTTTCTGACCACTCTTTCAGCCAACTTCTGCTTCTGCAGCCATATTCTATCAGATTTCTTTTTATGACTGTTTTC
>NW_005054303.1:834880-838227 GCF_000277835.1 Geospiza fortis
TTTTTTTTCTCCCAACTGTTTGAGGAAAATCTAAATAGATACATATAGAGAGAATATGAACAGAATATACATACATACATACATATATATATGTTCTTTGTATTTGTGATATATGTTAGAAAGGTAGGGTTTCCTCTTCAATTCACCTAAACTAGTTCTAAAAGAGCAAAACCAGTTTCTGAACCACATGATGTAATGAGATGAAGATGATACAAGCTTATTTTAAGACAGAAGAGTAGCGCAGTGTTGTTCCTACATGGGCAGAAGTGAAAGCAATCTGTATCTTTTGCAGCTTTATGTTTAAGTTCCTTGAATGGCACTGCAGAGTGTGATGTGGATAACACAGGAGACTTGCCTCATTTAGACCAGACTCAAAAGCATCCTTTGGATGAGCAATTTCTACATGTATTTTGTGGGCACCCTCTTGGTGTGATGTTTCTTTAAAAAAATTGTGGATGTTGTTCTGAGTGTTTTTTTAATTTCATGTATATGGTTTCAGAAAGTGCTTTATAATATATAGCCAAAATATGTGCTGCTGTTTGGTACAATTAGATAAGTATGTCATTTTTCTATTGCTCCTCTTGTTGTGAATTTGGTGCATATACTTCACTGAGTTTCTCTGCCTTCATTAGCTTTCAGATGCTGATTCTTTTCCTACCACGTTCTGAGACTCCATAATTCTGTCTTTATTTTTGTAGTTACCTCAGTGCTATTTATAGACTGTGATTATTTCCCAGTGTGATTTTCTGGTGGTCCAGGTAGATGTACCTTTCTTGCTTCCCAAGGCTGGACAATATAGTTTGGTGCCTGCTAAGCCTTTTGTGAGCGTCCATCAGGTACAAATACATTTTTGATGTGTTGGTTTGGGATTTTCTGCAGAATGGTACCTCATAGTCTGTATGCAGACTGATTAGTAAACCAGTGCAGAATGAGGTGGAGAGAATTAATCAATTTGCTTGTCGGGCAGTGGTGTTTGCAAAGAAATTAAAACTGCTGGCTCTGTTTAAATTGTGTGCACTATTGATGGCTACTTGGGCATGAGAAGCACATGCATGCAGTACATGCACACAGGATAGTGGCAGTGGGATGCCTGGTTTTACAAAGCAGCACTCTAGACTTGCAGCTTGAGAATTTGTACAGAAATGGAGAAATACCTGAGTTCAAGGGAGTTATTTGTAGAACCAGCAGCAGTGAAGCAGGAGCTCCAGCTATGACCTATATATCCAGACTTCCAGCTGGGCCTGTGCCATAAGAGCTGAGGCTTGTGTGACAGTAGTTCCCCTGTTAATGGTATCTGAGCTGGCTGGATTAAAGAGAGGTGTGTGTGTTGTGTTTGACTGTACTTTCTTCTACACTTCTAAGGTCTAAAAAAAACCTGTACAGATCTTTCATGATTGGGCTGTGGCATTACTAAATTGATGTACCTTTTTTCCCCTTATTTCCTTCCTTTTGCTCATTTCACTTCAGTGGCTTTTGGCATTGTATTCCCCTTTATCTAGCATTGCCCTAAGTACAGTTTGTCTCTCCTTCTTTCTGTGAATTGATATGAGCTTTATTGCAACATTTATTTTACAGATTCTAAATAGCCATGGAATAGCATTCTGTGTGATTGAAGACAGCATGAGAAGGAGTGTGATTTTGGATTGTGAAATTATCGTAATGTTTATCTTACTACTTTCCAGTAGTGGACTCTCTGCTGTTTGCCTCTATTCTACATCAATATGACTTTTATTCTGGAATAATTACTATGCATTTAGGAGATAAATCAATTTCCCTCCCTGAAATCTCCAGGACTGCTTAGTAGGCAGTGTTAGTATATGGATGTCTCCAGATCTTCTAAGAAGCTGGTTTTTACTTACCATATTTCCTATAAAATATGAGGATATTGAAATATATAGTAGAGGCTACAACTTAAGAGGTTGTTCTTGAAGTACCACATGGCTGTTTACAGCTTCTTTGAGTTTCTAGACTAATGAGAAAGTGCTCCAAGGGATGTTGTCTGGAGAGGACTGTGCAAGTCTGCCACTTGAAAAATTATTTATGCAGTAAATGAATCATGACACAGGAGCTGGAGGGCTGAGGCTTGGTTGCCTTGGATGGGATTACCCAGGTGGGAAAGGTGAAGCAGATTGTTCATCTGTGGCATAAGAAATATGTTGATGTCATTTTTTATTATTGAGCAGAGAATGCATGCTGGAGCTCTGTGTTTGTGACTTTGAGCTAAAACATATGAACTGAGAAGTAATGCTAGTAATCCTGCGTGCTCAAAAAGTGTAAACCTGGCCCCACAAAATTGTGATGTTTGTTTAAAAGATAAACAACAAGTCTGGGTCTCTTTTTTGTTTATCTTCTGGGTTTTGTAAATCTTTTAGGTTTTTGGGCTTGTGCCCTCTTCTACAAACACAAAGGCTACAGGCAGAGTTTTTTGTTTTAAGTGAAATCTGATGTTCTTACATAACTGCACGATTTCAGGACTGTGGTTTCACAAAAAGTAAAAAACCAAATATATGTTTTACAAAAAAGTAATGAGACTTAGCTGTACCACATAAGCGTGGCTCACGCAGAAAAACTATTGTGCTTCTGATTTTCATATGAAAATGATTCTTTCAAAGCACCAAGGGGTATATGGAACCAAAAGTTACACTGAATGCTTGACTTCAAAGCCTGACTTCATCCAGAGGTTTTTAACACTGTTGGAGGGGTTTTTTTGAGAGCTTATTTGGTGCAACTTAAAATAATTTTCAAAAATTCAGCCTCTTCCAAGAGAAAAGCAAAATTTGGAGAATTAACCAGCAGATCCCAGTTTGTGGCATCAACAGCCTGATTTTTTTAAGGGCTGGATAGGGCTTCTGAGTTCCGTATTGGCTTTTCATGGAACAGTTAGCCTGTCCTGAACTCTCTTGGATATTCTGGCCTCAGTAAGTTCAGCAAAGAGGCCTTAAGGCCTCTGCCTTAGTGCAGCATCTTTGAATTTTACTGTTCCCTCTTGGTTAAAGGAGCTTTTTGGACAAAGTACAGGAAAACTCACTGTTGGAAACAAACCTAAGTTGGCAGGGGTGGAATAAATGTTTGATTTAGTTCTTTTTACAACTGCCTTCCATAATTTTCCTTTTATATCTAGAAAGAGAAGCTTCTAAGTAAAAAAGTAAACAATACCCATGCATACCCATTGCATGCCTTTCTCTGGTTTTAGTAGGCCTGACTTAAAGTCTGCTGTTGCTTTGTTACCTCATGCCCATTTGATTCTAAAAAAGCAATTTGTTTAACTTAATCTTAGCCTGGTAGAATCTTAGCCATGTATAGTTTTTGTGCTGTTTTAACTTGAAGAATATCACCATTTTCCTAGA
>NW_005054303.1:838247-850162 GCF_000277835.1 Geospiza fortis
TCCTTTTCTATGCATTTGGGGGAAAAGAATGGTGTGTGCCAATACAGCTGCTTTTAAATGAGCCATGCTGAAGCTTTTACCAAAGTAGAAGGGATTCAAAAGCTTATTATTATGCATTCACTGTACTGAAGGCACAATACCAGAGTTTCATTTAAAGTGCACTTCTGTTCTCAATGATAGCTGCTGTGCCAGCTCTTGTCGTTGCTTAATTATTTCATCTCAGTGTTTTCTACGTGTGATCTGTTCAATTTTCAAGTAACATGGTAGCTTTTCTGGCTACTAGCAGTTCAAACCTAATCTGTGGTCTGACTTGGATCCAGTCAATTTTGCCATTTGGATGTAGTTGTCACTTCTACTGAGGGTGTACCTGGCAGGTAATAGACCATATTCTGTGTTATTTGAGGTCTGTCCCCAATACATGTAAGGAGGTTGTAATCACCCAATTTTATTCACTGAAGAAGGGTGGGTAGAAGGAACTTGGTTGTACAGAAAAGTACTTTTTTAGTAATTTTGCAAGCAGAGGTGTTCATGGAACAGGATCAGTGATATTTTATAAAGAAAGATATTTCCTGTCACTTCATTTATATCTGCTCTTAAATGTAATTGTCTTTCTTATTAGCTCTACCATCATGGCCAGCTTTTACTTTTTGAAGGGCAGTTTTGATCCCATTGTTCATGTGGCACCAATGGAATAATGTTGGAATAGACTAATAATGCATCCCTGTGCCAAATGAAGTCTTCAGATGTTCAGAAAAGAAGATTTCTACCATGGACTAAATTCACTTAACTGATCCCTCTTGCTTGCATATTCAAGCAGCACAAGGAAGATTTTCTCCCTGCTATGAAATTCTGTAGTGTGAGGAAATCTGCCAAGGGCAGCTTCTGTGGTGGTTGTTCCTTGTATACAGCCTGCTGACAGAGTCATTTTGGGAACCAAGGAAGAGAGAGTGGTCTGCTCTGATTGTCAAGCTATTCATTAGGCATAATGCAACAGTATAAGTAAGAGCAGCTCCAGTGAATACTCTGTAAAAATATTTGTTAAAGTAGTTAAAAAAAATATTTCAACTGGGGAGTTAATACCCACTATGTGTAGAAGTGTCCTTTTGTGCCAAATGGAGTGGGTCATTTCAAAGGGGGTCACTAGTCCACAGTGTCTTAAAATTGCATTACACTTTTTTCAGTGACATGCTACAACTTGTCTGGTTGATTTCAAAGCCCATTGTTACAGAAATCAGATTGTCATTTTTCCCCTGGCAGTACAGTTTTTGAATAGACCTGCAGTGAAATCCCCTTGAAGATGCTATTGGCATGTCAGACAAAGCAGCCTCTTCTTGGTGTTATTGTGAGGTGAATAAGCTGAGTTTATAAGCGATTAGGCTGAACAATTAGCATAAATACTTTCCATCCTTTAGTTCTGGAAGAGATTTTTGAGCCTGGGAGTAAAAAAACTTCTAAACAAGACCTCGTTGAGCTTGAGCTGAGGATACCAAAACCTCAGTGTGATGTTTGATTCTCCAGCTTGTTTGCAGCTGGAAGGTTTGCCTGTGAAAAACAAGGAATGATTCTTTTCTGAAGGGCTGAAAAGTTGCCTGACCTTTTAATAACTGTCCTTTTTATGTGAGTCACAGCATTGATTGTTAATCCAGTCATTATCCTTTTTCCAAAAGGTAGTGATCTTGCCAGGGACATCACTTTTTATCTGTATTTAAAAAGGACACAGCCGAAGAGCTCTCTCCTTCAAATGAAACAAGATGCTGTAGACCATAGAAACGACAGACTTTCAGGAAGCAAAAAATGAGAGAAAGGTGGAGAGGGAGTGTCAAATGTATGAAGCTCAGAACAGGAAATTCCACGTAGAAGATAGAATTATTTACTGGTAATAACTGATGTCTTTAGTTAATTCATAGGACAGTCAAGAGGTAGTACAATTTAAGCTGTTCACATTATTCCATGGTGTTTATTCAGTCCTGAGAACCAGAATTAGCCCCCCAGAGCCTGGAAATGGCATGTCATATCTGAAAAAGCTGCACCAGCGCTGGACCCTGGCAGTGTTTGAACTGTTTGCCAGCCTTGGCTCAGAGTAGTGTAAACAGAGTATGAGTAAGTGAGTGAAAAGGGGGAGAAGGTGGAAATTTTTTTAACACCCTGGTTTAGGAATCTGATGTGTGAAATAAAAGGGTTGCAGTCCATAGGTGGCATATTGAAGAATACACTCATGCTTAGTGGAAAACTTGTAATAAGAGAAGATGCTAGAACAGTTCAGAAATTGTGTGAATGGTCTGGAGGCTAGGGAGAAAAAAACCAAGCAAAACATTATTTTGAACCTTGGGAACCTTTTAGAGGTTTTTTTTTTTTAGTAACACAAAGGTTAATACACGAAATGCTGCTCTCTGGTGTGTGGATGCATCCTCATGTTGCAGTACTTGTGTATTCTTGTGTCTTCACTGAGTCCCCTAGATCAGGAACTGGGATTTCATCCTGCCTTTTAATTTTTTGGTTGATAGATAATTTTTAATGTGTTTTTTCATTGTTTAATATCAACTTAATGAGTCAAAATACTTTTTTTATAAAAGAGAGAAGAAACTCAATGTAAGTCTAGGATTTAATAAGCTATTAATTCTACTTTTTATTGTAGCTAATCCAGTTTTGTATAGATATTTTCATATCTTCATACTGATGGAAAGAGAATTTTCAAGGCTATTTCATAAGTAATACCGTTCTTAACAATCATACATTAAATGGATGTCATGGTTGAGAGTTGAGTCAGTTATTTGCTTCATAACCAGCTACTTTTCCTTTGCACATATGATTGCACTTGGGAGTTCTCTTTTGGTTGAGCAATGTAAATTGAATCAATATACCAGAGAGATAAAATTTGCTCATAATTCTACTGTCTATGAGGTGAGGGGTATGGAGGAGGATGCTTAGTGTGCCTCCTGCCAGATGGTGCTTTGCCTGTAAATAGAAAGCTTGATCTTTGGCATCACACACTTTTACATGGATGCACAAATGCCTCTCAAAGAAGTTGGGTGGTGTTTCAGATAGTTTCATTGCACTTCATTTGGATTATTATTGTTGCCTTATTGTTGCTCAGGTAGTATAATCCATGAGACAACTTTACTAAAGAGTTTTCTCTACAGAAGCATCCTTGCAGAATTTTTCAAATAAACATGTGTATTTCTTTGAATAACCTGTTCCTGATTTGCTGTAAGACTGCTGCCTAGGTTAGTACACAGCAAAAGCTGAACTGAGTGTGAGGGAAAATCCTGAAGTCATCCTGCTACAGAAAACTGGAAACAGCTGTCTAATGGGAATGGGAGCTTAAAGCTTGATAATTCCTACTTTATCCAGAGTGCATCTGACATGATCAGTGAACTGATCTTTATTTCTTCTTTGGTCCTGTTAAGATTTGTGTGTTACCAGCTTTCATGGTTAAATATGCTTGCTGAGTGTACCATTTTTCTTCACTGCCAATTTAGAGTTAAGGGCCTGTTAGCTTGTGAAAAAAAGCCCAAAAGCCTTCAATGTACTATGGCACGTTTATGATTTTCTAGTGACTATTCAAATCCATTACATCTAATTTAGGAAGTATTATTAAAAAGGAGGACTTCCATATGACACATTTTATATTTGAGTAAACTAGTTTCACTGTGTTGGTAAGATCTTAGGGTTTGACTTTGTTTCTGGTATTAATACTGCATTACATAACTGAAGTCAATGTTTTTCTATGAGCAAAAGCTACCTGCAATTCTTTTCTCAAGTACACAATTACTATCACAATATTTACAGTGCACAGGTTGTGCAAGAGGATTAGCTGAGTGTGCCTACATGTACTGAGGTCACTGCTGTCTTCCTGAGACTGTACCACTTCAGCACCTGGAGTAATAGGTGAAACATGGCAGGGATCTGACCCTTTTGACATTCATGGTAAAGAGAATATGGAAGGATGCTTTCAAAATTGCTAACCGTCTTTCTGTCAGAATCTTCCCAGTGCACTGATTTTGAAGAGCAGTGTGGGCTAAAGTCACAAATGTTTTAAAAGCAAGACTAGTTCTAAGACACACTTATCCTATTCATTGCAACTCAGCTTGTATAGGGTTCTTGCATTCAGGGAGATGCTGTTGGAAGGAGTGATGATTTTCAAACAAATTTCGAAGCAGATCAGTATGGAATTATAATTTAGTGCAATTTGCAGTACCGTGAATCTGTTGGAAAACTCCTGTCACACAAACTGTTGATATCTTGCTGCTGACACCAGGTAATGATGCATGCATTTGCTTGACAGGTACAAAGAAGCTCACTTCTGCACATAGTGATGAGTTTGTTCACTGTCACTGAGGCACAACTACATGTGTATGGACACAACACCAAGCCTGGGGAAGATGAGGGTCTGGAATGTGAAAGGGAATTGCGCACAAGCAGAAATATACTTTAGTGCAGAGGAGCCTAAAGCTGTTTGCAGTGCTTAAACAAATGACACAAACTTTGAGTGTTCAAGCTAGCTTGTGAATATGGTTATTTAAGGGGTAAAATTTAAGTATTTAATTCTGTCTTCTGTCTATCCTTCATTCCCTTACACATCTGTTCTGGGTGAGTGTGATGATCAGCAGTCCCTGAGTGCCAGGGTGAAGGGGTAGGCATTGCAATCTGTAGCCATGGCAGGGCCTGAAGTGTCAGAGGAGCAAGATGTAGGCATGAAAAGGGGCACAGAGCTTTTGTGTTCATCATGTGCCTAGCCCCCTTCCTGCAAGGGCAGATCTGATTGCACATAGCCTTCAAAAACCTACAGATCCATTCTTCCTGTCAGGAAAAACCTTAAGAGTTGTAGCAGGCTTGAACACTTAGCAGGTGTTAAGACTTGGCATGTTTGTTGTAAGGAAATGAGCTGCTAATAAGGTGAAGAAATCACATGTCAATGCAGGTTATAAAACCACAGATCCACGTGGTTGTTGAGATGGTTGTCAGGCTTAGGGGATTCTGAAACTTCACTTCATTGGCAGCCTGCCTGTCAGGGTATGGGTAGGGCATGTGGGAACAATGCTCTCAGGGTACCCAGAATTAATCTGCTAACAGCCTGCGTCAGGGCAGGTGTCACAGGCACGCCGGGGTTGCCCCAGCTGCTCCGTGCCAGCTCTTCTCTCCAGAGCCAAGCAGGCAGCTTATGCTCTGCAGCTGCTCTTGTATTCTGTTCTCAGGCGTGCTCTTTGCATGCCTTGTATAGCTGTCCAGCCACAGGCAGCTCAGCCAGAGCTTTTTAGCAAAGGCGAATCATGCTTTCTGTCATGCCATAAGCAAGGACTTTTTTATGTCCGTGACTCAGAGAAGAAGGCGGTGGTGTCCCCTCCAAGTTGTAACTGGAGAAGGTGCTTTTGTTTTCCCACTCACTTAATGATTGGAGAGAGGGAACAGATTGATGGCCATTTCAATATAGACTTGGCTTTCTTGGTGCCCTCCCTTCCTCCTGAGATCTGTGCTGGATAAGATGAGCTGCAGGACCCATGAGTTTGCAACAGTACCAGCAGGATAAATATTTCTGTATTTCTATCTGGTTTTAAGATGATGGGTGTATGTTCCCCTCCTTTTTTTGGCAAAGGTTAGCCCCATTAGATGTACTGCTCTTCATTTAATCTCCTTCTCCCATCTGTTCTGTCTCCTTTCAGTAGAAACTAAGGAGATGTAGCTCCCACTCAGGCAGACAGATAACTCCATCTCCCATACATGAGAAAATATCTCTGTGTGAAGCAGAGCAGTGCCTTGCTGTGCACATGTATCAGATGTACCACGAGGGCAGACTGCTCTCTCGAACTCTGATAATGTCATATTCCCTCTGTCAACTTATACAGATGAGGGAATGCCACTGCCCCCTTCAGCTAAGTGTTGTTGAATTCCCAGGCCTAAAATAGGACCCAGGGGAATCCAAACAGCTTTTTTCCTGAGAAACCAGGTTATCACAGCAGTAGGGAAGAAAAACAAATAATTTAAGATACTAAAGCCATGATACAGCTAGTAAATAAAGAACAGTGCATGTAGCTAAGATATACAGAATTTATAGATGATTGTTAGATCAAACATTTGGATAATAAAGCCATAAAGACAGCAAATGTTTATACAGTAAAACTCCATACTGTACCTTGGAACTCACTAGTAGGTGGCCATTTCATTAAGGAAGAAATCTTGTCCACCAAGCTCCAGAGGTTTGTTTAATTTCCCTGACTTTTATAGAAGATTTTGAATTGTCTCAGTGTGAGAAAAAATACACACCATGAGTTCTTTGTAGAGAGGAGCATTATCTTTGAGAAAAGCTGTCTTCATGTTAGTTC
The DNA here is from genome assembly GCF_000277835.1 of Geospiza fortis. Lineage (NCBI taxonomy): Eukaryota > Metazoa > Chordata > Aves > Passeriformes > Thraupidae > Geospiza > Geospiza fortis. The sequence goes on from NW_005054303.1 coordinate 844,568, forward strand.
ATGTAGTATTACCTCTGTGAGACAAGCAGGTGTTCATTGCAAGTAGTTATTTATTAGTAATGCTGTTATCAGCAGAATATAGTGTTATCACTGTCTATGAAGCAAGGCAGTTAGCACTGAAGCTGCTTTGCTTTTGTTTTGTGATTAGATGCCTACGCTCATTTTTTATTTTCTGGCTCTTACGTTTGATGTCCTCAGGACTTTGGATTTCCTATTTGGTATTAACTTCACAGAAGTAAAGTCACCTTAGAAAGGTTAGAAAAAATGGTGATTTTTATTCATACTTCTTAAAACTTCAGTTTATACTACCTTAACCATTTTTAACATCATACTGTGAAATATTACACAGTCATCTGAATGAGATGACCAGGTAGGTAATGGCTTCCCAGATGGCACATCCAGTTTGCCGAGGTAGGGAGCAGGGATATATTCCTTCTGCCATGTGGTGGCAGTAAGGGGATGATGGCACTTCTGGCACAAACACCTGTGATGGGATCTGCACACCTTTGCATCAAGTTATGTGGAAAGATCTGCCTCATGCGCAGGGTCCTGTTCTCATTGCTAGAGACTCAGGCCAGGGCTCTGTTCTTGGCTGTCCTAGGTGTGTTCTCACAGCTACAGCTTGAATGGAGGAGACAGAGGGCTGCAAAAAATGGGGGCTGCAGTGTGAATGGTGTGTGTGTCCTGAATGCGCCAATGGGGGCATGGAATTTCAACCAGGAATGTAAGAACAACCATATTGTGGAAGCAGCTGTAGATCTGGGTCTTTTTTCCCACTCCATTAAAGTTTCCTTAATGCATTTTTAGTTACTAATCACTTTAGATAATATTAGTTTTTAATAGGCAGAATTTATTAAAAAACACATGCCTTGTGTGCTTACTAATTATTTAGCATATATTTTTTCTTGTGGTAAGGAGTAACTTTTCTGAAAAAGTTTGCTTTTGTCAGCTAATGTAGCTGACGGTAAGTTCTTAAAGTTGATGGTATTTCAGTATTATTCCAGAAGGGTATCCCACTCTCATGGAGGGAATGATACTACATGGAGGGAATGGTATTTTTTTATACTAGGTATTAGTATATTACATTATATATAGCAGTGTATTACTACAAGGAACCTACTTGGCTGTTACATGCATATGTGCTTCTTGGCATCTTAAAATGTTTATAAAACATATAAAATAGATTAGAGCATTGCAGAGTGCTACATCTTGACCAGTAGTTTGTGAATTATCCTGTACTGTGTTCCTGTGAGAGTGTCAACTGTGATTACACAGTGTCACTACAGAGCACTAAAGAGATTCGATTCTGAAATGGCAAAATGTAATGTAATACATCAGAAGATTATGTCTGGTCATATGTTTCTGCAGATGCTTCCCTGTTTTTCATTCTTCCGTTTCTACATGCTGTGTACATTTTTTAAAAAAGTTTGTTTTTCTTTCAGCCATTAATGAGTTTCCTGAAGATATATTTACAAATAAAGAACGTCAGCAAGGAGGAATTCTGCTTCATATCATTGCTGTAAGTTTTTCTCTACCGTGCTTCATTTTAGTTTTCCTTGTATGTTACTTATTCTATCTTTATTTTTTAATAACATGTTAATCATCATAGTGACCTTACTATGTAGAGTTTGGTATATATCAGTGAGTTTTTAATATTTTTATTTCAGTATTTCTAGTGCATCTATATGAGTACAATTTCTTAAAAGGTAACACCTTGGGGACATGATATAGTGGTGGACTTGGTGTTGTTGGATTAACAGTTGAACATGATGATCTTAAGGGTCTTTTCCAATCTAAATGATTCTATGACTCCATGATTTAAGAAAAGGATGCAAGTCTGAATTTGCAGTACCTATGCATTCATCCTCTTAGAGATAAAATCCTGGCAGAATGGATCACATGACTTGTATTTCATGTTATATAGATAGAGTTTGGGATTCCTTCATTGTTGACATCAAGCATGATGTGGAAGTTTCTTGAATCTCTTTCTTTTTGCCTCTGTGCAACAGATGCAATTATAATTTAAAAAGCCCTAAAGCAACCGTGAAGAAATATAGAAAATATCATGTGGAATTTTATTTTTTATTGTATTAAAAAACAAAGCAAGTGAGGTCTGCAGGCTCCAGTTTTTCATTCCCAGCTCAGGGAAAGTAAAGTATAAAGGAATTCTGTCTGATGGACAGCAGCAGGATAAAGCCCACTGCATGGGCACAGCACATAAAGCTGCATAGGACAGTGGGAGAATCACACCTATGCAGGGAACCAGGATAATTTCTAAGCGTTTTGGTGCAGTGATCCATGGCCAGAGTCCACTTATTTCCAGGAGTAAATATTTTCTGAATATTGTTAATCAGCCTGATTTTACTTTCTATTTAATTATTTGGTCTGATAATTAAAAATATAGAAGATGACTACATAACTTTGTAGCTTTACCTGTTACTTTTCATTATATGAAATGTGTTGTGACATCCTGTTCTGTTGAAGTGTGGTGCCTTTCATATTTTAGGGTCTGACAAATGCTCCAAATGAGATCTTAGATTCAAAAATCTGCTTTTATGTCATAAATTTATCAACAGGGAGACTTTTTATTTGGAATGAAATAAAAAGTGAAGCTATGTATTTCTGCTAGTTTGAATAAAGGTAGCATTACCTTTTTTCTTTTCATATACAGAAAAAATCTAAAGTATTCCTTGAATTTATTTTCTTTACAGGCTCTCTATATGTTTTATGCTTTGGCCATAGTATGTGATGACTTCTTTGTTCCATCCTTAGAGAAAATTTGTGAGGTATGTTAACGAACATTATCACTCTTTTAGAAATTTATTTAGAGAATATTATTTAGAGATATTATTTCCCATAAAAAAATGAACTAGTGCTCTGTGCACACTTGTTTCTCTGGCCACACTCAAGCAGAAAAAATTAAAGATTTAATGAGATCAGATGGCAAAACCCACTCTTAAATACTTGAGGCATGTAAATAGAAGAGGTATGGGTTATGGATAGGTTGGATTTATTATTGTACTCCTTTTTTAAAAAGGAACTTGAGGAAAGATGTCATAGATAGAAAAATTAATGTGGTGGCTATGCAAACCTTATTGCACATCTGCCACCGTGTCAGCAAGGAGAAAGGAAGTAATATGTGGCCCTAGCATAAAGTGGAAAAAAGAGAAAATGTGTGAGAAAAGTATGTACCTTGGATATGGAATCAGAATGAAAAATCTTATATGCAAAAAAAAAGTAACATAATGGCATTAACTAATTTTTGAGAGGACTTTGCAAAATTACATTTAGGATTCTAATTGAGTTGATTGTGACAGGACATGTAAATGTTGTGTTGAGTATGATTTTGGGGAACAAAATAAATACGTAATATAAATGTAGATTTTGAATCCTTTTTAAACTCAAAATGAAAATCTCATTTCCTTTGCTTTTAAACAAAAATAAGAGTGACCATTTTCTGAAAAACTCCTGGGGTTTTTTGTAGCTGGTCTAAAAGTCTCTTTTCCTATTGCTAAATGTACTAAATACCTGTTGGTGTTACTCAGAGTTATAAGCTTACACTCATCAGTAGAAGAACAAATAGAATAATAAGGAAATAGTAAAATGCTCAGTTGGGATCTTTTCTTTCCCTTTCCAGATGTTCAGTATTCAGCATGCACCTTAGACACCATATTTAAGTTATACCAGTTGGTTGTACCAATTACTGGTTACTGATCCTTCATAAAATCTTTGCATTTTGTCTCACATTCTGCTGAACATCTGAACAGCTACCAAGAGTTCCAATAGCACACTTAGGTTTGAGCTCCTGCAGCAGTATGACTGATAATAGATCATATTTGTGTTTATGTTTTATGTTTTGTCAAGAAGTGTAGGATGCCATTGTTATCAGCTTAAGATGTTTTCAGGCAAACTGCTTGAAAAATACAGGATTTTTTTACTTCTCCTTTTGTCACTAGTTACTTTTCTGTCCTTGGAAGAAAAATAATGTACTAAACATGATCCTAGAGACTCTCAAAAAGGAAAAAAACTCCTCCATAAAACCATGTTTATAGTTCAAGGGAAAGATCTTCAGACTGCTAAATTGATGCAGCCCACTTGTGGACCTGCACGTGCTTTTGCTGGTCTGAGAGCTCTAAGTTACCTATATCCTATTAGAGCTTAAGAGACACCATCTTAAAAATAGATCTCTCTACCATGCAGAGCCCTCTCTGTGTCTAACTGGACTAATTTTATCTGTGTCAGCAGAGGACTTACTTTTGATTAACACAGCTGAAAAGTGGAGTCAGAATCAAGCCTGCTGTTTGTAGGATTTATTCACAAAGGTTGTATTTTTCTGTTACCAATTTTCATTTTTGAATCTTAGAAGCCCTAAGATTTGGGGAATTGAATGACTGTGTTTAGAGTTACAGAAGTAAATTAATGAAAACAATGAGATGTTTACAATCCTTTTGAATCTGCAGAGATACTTTTCTTTAATCAGCTCCATGTTAGCCACAATTGACTATTCATTTACATACATAACTGTAGAAGTCCACAATGTAAATACAGTAGCAGTGCTGAAATTACCAGTTGTTTTCTTCTAGAAACTACATTTGAGTGAAGATGTTGCTGGAGCCACATTCATGGCAGCAGGGAGCTCCACCCCAGAACTGTTTGCATCTGTTATAGGTATGGAGCCCACACACAAGCTTTTTTGAGATCTGCTGTTAAAAGTCAGCAGCAGATCAAGCACAGGTACCCATTCTTCTGACAATTTATAATCAGCAATTGCAGCTGTCAGCTAGTCTGTGGTTCATGGTATCATTAACTACTCAAAATATCTCATGAAACTGTGAGTCTTCTCTCAAAACACAGAGAGGAACGTCTGATTCTGAGCACAGGACGCAAAAGAAGAGATTTATTGAACTCCCTTGAGAAGTAATTTGATATATTTGGAAATAGATTAAGAGCAGCCCTGAGGAGAAAGACTTGGGGGTGTTGGATGATGAGCTCATCATGATCTGTCACTGTGCAGCCAGTGTGCACTTGCAGCCCAGAAAACCAGCTGTGTCCTGGGCTGCACCAGGAGCAGTGTGGCCAGCAGGCTGAGGGATGTGACACATCTGGAAACTAAGCTGTGACACAGAACTTACCGTTGAACTAACTAGTTAAGAAATCACTTACTGAAAGTATACATGTAAGGTTCTAAGCCACAGCTAGCTAGACTAAAAGACCAAATTATTACACAGAGAAGTGAGCCTGAATTATGAAACACGTTTTGGGTAATCTTTGAAACAGTCTCTACTTCACAAGTAGTACATGTTCTGAGAGACCTAAAATTCAATGACAGAGGTAGTTATGTATGTTTTGCTCCCTCTGCAGGTGTATTTATCACTCATGGAGATGTAGGAGTTGGGACCATTGTTGGCTCAGCAGTTTTCAACATCCTCTGCATTGTTGGTGTCTGCGGACTGTTTGCAGGACAGGTTAGTAAGATACTTGTCTTTACGTAGTTCAATTGCTTACAATTTAGAGGTTTCCATGAGCATATGTTAAAAAAAGGACAAAATCACAGACAAAAATGGCATTGTGAAAAACCTCAAAGATTGGAAAGAG
>NW_005054303.1:850877-866394 GCF_000277835.1 Geospiza fortis
TATTCATCAGTGTCCATTCATTTTGTACCTAAGGTTTGTAAAGTTCTGCAGGCTAGTAGGATACTGTTATCTATGCAGATAGTACTTTCCTCAGACCAAGGAGACTGCTTGATGTGGAGGTGAAAAATTTTGAGCTACACATCTATTTTAAATAGAAATGATGGCTGTTTCTTGCTTCTACACAGTAATTTTATTTCTGATTCTGGGTAAGTTTTTCCATGTAGAGCACAGGTGAGATACCAATTTGTTCATCTAGAGCTGCGTAGTAGTTCCTGGATGTACACATTTAATGTGTCTGGTGGCAAGGCAGGGAAGAATCCACTGAGTCTGTATTTTGTAATACAAGCAGATCACTAGCTGTGTATTCAGTAGTTACACAGAGTGGAGTAAAATCTGTATAACCACTTGACCCAAGAGGGGAAGTAAAATGCCTGCCTGTTCTGCTACAACTAGTCTAGCTGTTAGAAAGACTCAAGAGTTAAGTTTTTTTGGAATAAGTGACTTTCATTTGCACAACATAGCATGTGGGTACATGAGTACCCACAAATCTGCCTGTCTTTCAGATGCTTGCACCATTTCCCTTAACAGTTCTTAAAACAGCCACTGACAGGGGTCCAGGCACTGTTCACAAGGTTTATGTTTTGTGAGGGGCACAATCCATACAGTGGAGGTTCTGGTTAAAAAGGGTCAAAACTTGAGTAGGTCTGTCTAGATATGGCTGATACTTGCTGAAGAAATTTGACAGTTTTTTTGAGATCAATCAGATAAATGGTCAATTTATGTGTTTCCTTTTTTCCCCTCTCTTCTAGTTCATATATGATGAGAAAATAGAATGGTAAGTTGTGTAAATTATTCCATGCAGTCCTGTATTTGCCATGAGGCTCACCAGTAAATGGAGTTGTAGTGTAATTGACTTTTATTCTACACACTGAGAGTATGAGCTGGATTGAACACTCAGAAAATTCTGTGTTTTCTTTGGGCTTAGTTTTTATGATGGTCATGGAAAACTGAAAGACAATGTAAGAACCAGGAAACATTGAGGAAGTACATGGGCTCTGTGTAAGGCCCCAGGATTCCCATGTGCAGAGAGGGTAACCGAAACTCTACTGCTCTGGTTCTGACTGCTAACATTTGTGGGGATGCCAGGTGTTCCAATGAACACTCCCAAGTGAATCCTAGTGGGAGATCATAGGCACCTTCTCACAGTGCTCTCAGAGTGCCTGGCCTGTGCTTCAGCACTGAATTGCAACAGGCCTTGGTGGTGCTCAGAGGGTAGCTGTGGTTTCAGTGTGCATAGCACATTTCTGAAATACATGCATTGCAGTTTATTTGCATGTTTATTGAAACTTGAGAGTTTGCTTCCCCTCTCATTCTGCTGAGACACCATCTAATCTTAAAGATGTGTCCTGTGTGCACAAATGTGACTTGTACCAGATGTTTAAGGCACACTCCTACATAAAACTTGAAAAGCATACAGCTGTTGGAATGGCCTTCTAACACTTCTTTCTGTTTTTTGAGGTGGGAAAGCCTTGTACTCATCGTTATGTATTCATTCTACATACTTATCATGAAGTAAGTGCTTCTCCTTACTGTACCCTTTAGATATTAACTGACCATCATTCTTTTGGTCTTGTTTTGTCCTTGGCCTTCCTGCCGAAAGGCAATACAGCCAGTCGTGTTTCTGTGTTAGATCTGTTGGGTTTTATGCTTCATCAATTTAATTCTAGGTTTGTGCTTAATCAGCAGCAAATACTTTTGTGCATCCTTTTCATAGTGCACAGAGGTCAAGCAGCTTTCAGAAAAAGTTGAGAAACATGTCATTTATACAAAGGTATATGAAAAGTTTGCAGGGTGCTCTAGATTGTAAACACACATCATGTCAGCTCTTACACATATCTTGTACTCCCTGGAGAATGAGGTCAAGGAACATTAAATAGAGTGCTAAGCGTGTATTTGTCTTCAGACCATCTCATACCAGGTTGTTTACTGACATCTTCTGTTGTGTCACTGCCTCTGACAGGAGAGTCAGAGGTCTCACTGTTACTGCAGGTGTCTGTGAGTCCACCCTTCTATTGCAAGTTGCTTAGACTTACATCCCTTGGTGCCCTCCCCTCACAAATCACCCTGTTGGAACTCCCTTTTCTCCTACATCAAGTCTTAGCAGAGCTCATTGACAGCCCTCTTAGGTCCCATCCTAGTGCTAAAATAGATGCTCTCTTAGGTGGTCCCATCCTAGTGCTAAAATAGATGCATTCTGTCTTTAGAAGGGTATGGTCAGCAGTCCCAGAAACGCTCAAGAATCCTTCCACAAGGAACACAGTACTGAAAGAAACAGTGAGGTGAATTTTGAGCTGATGCAGGAGGAAAGAAGCCGCTGTATAGTGAATGTCCTTGCTCCAAAATCAACAGCTTCAGTGTTTTGCCTTCACTGAATCTGCTCTAGTGCCTTTTTGCAGTTTGCTGTATGTCATGAGAGATAGGTGCAGTCATTGCTTTCCTGTCACCTTGCCACTGAGTTGGGCAGTCTTTTCTCTTCACTTCCTATTGATTGTCAGAGAACACGCATCTAGGCTTTACAGCTTGCCTGCATAAGTTGTTCTCAGATGGTTTTAAAGTTTGCCAAGAAAATGCAAAAATCCAACCTTTTTAGAGACCTTTTCTTTGCGCTTTCAGGTACAACGTGAGGATGCAAAATTTCTTCACCCTTAAAAGCAAGAATGTTGGAAATGGTGACACAGTCAACAATGAGCTGGAAGATGGTAATAAATGTTATGCCTCTAGTTGTGATGACCCATCCATTCCATTACTATGGAAAGGTAAGGCTGAGCAGACAGGACTTGGAAAAAGAGTAGTCCACAGGATATCCTTTTTATTTATTTTAAGCACATCAAAACAGTGTCGCTATTCAATTGTAAGCAGGGTTAACTGGATAATTCAGCAGTCAGATTGTCACATTAAAAAAAAAAGATTTTTTTCTATATTCTGAAAACAAGCTGCTTTGCACATTGGCAATTTTGCTCCATTTTATCTCCTGTTCAGTGATGAGCTACAACATTGTGAAAGAAATACTTTTTTTTACCAAGAAGAAAGCAATTTTCACTTCAAAAAGGTAAAAAGAAGTATTTCTTTCACAAAGAAGAAAGCAATTTTCACTTCAAAAATTAGTTTGGAATGAGAAGTTGAGATGTGGATGTTGAAGGAAAACACATGGACAGATCAGTGGGCAAGAGACATGTTGAGCTCAGATCCTCAGAAGACTGGTTTTCACATGCCTAAATAGTCTGTATACATCACCAGACACATATGTAAAATTGAAAAATGCAGGTTCTTTGCTATTTGTGTCTTTGTCATAAAGGAAAGGAGTTGATATACAGCTTGTGGTACTGAAAGTAAGCAAAAATACCTGGGTATTTTTGACTTGTTTTCTAAGCCTGTTTTTATCTTTGTCTTATCTCTCTTCTCTTCCGTTCTCTCTTTTCTCTGTAGAGCAAAATCATTCCACTTTCAAAGCACAAACCATGTAACTTAGTGAGCACTTGGGCTGCTCTTAACAAGTGAGGTCTCCTCACTTTGTTCTTGGCACACATCTCCCATCCTGGGAGGCTGAGCTCATCAGCAATGTTGGTAGCATTGGAAAGATCCCCACAAAAAATACCAAACAGGAATTTAGAGAATCCCACTCTTTTCTGCTCTGGGATTTCTTTAAGGTAGATATTGGTAGGTATACCTACCATAAGATAGATATAGGTTTATTCAGTGACAGCACACTTCTGCTCTGGTCCTAGATAAGGTGTTTAGACAATAATAATTTAAAATTATTTCTCATGGGACATGGTGATGCCTTTGAAATACTTTCATCTCATTTTATAATGAACTTTTGGGAGCATTGGCTTTGATATAATGAGGTCTGTCACTTGCATGTGGATTTGTGTCCATGCAAGGTTCCATGCAATCATCTGAATACAGATGCTTCCTGTATTCAAGTGGAGGCGTGGGAAAAGAGTAATCCAGTTAAACACCACAGATACCAGTGGTTTATACTTTGAGGAATTTTTTGGGTTCTGATGTCATCTCCCAGCAGGCTCTTCTCTCTAGCCCTTGTGGTAAGGAGACAATAGCACAGACTACTTGCCTGTCTGTCTGTTTCCTTTTCAAGGAAATGTGTAGATTATTGAATGCTTGTGAAGAACATGCAGGAAATAAAGCAAGAAAGCTCCACTAGCAATTGCCCACATCAGATTTCTTTTCTGATTTTGCCTCAAAGAGGCACTGATACTGCAGTTTCAGTCAGATTCCCTTTGCCTTCTCCAGCACCCATTACACAAATACCTGCTGCAACAGAGGCACAATTGTTCAGAGAGCCAGGGTGTAGCCTGTGTTTGCCTGTGACAGGCAAACATGCCTGAGAAAGTACAGAAAGAAGAGATTAAGGATTTGGAGTGAGCAGTGGGAGGGGAGGATGGCAGTGTTAGCCTAACTGCTTTATGTGTATGCTGTCCTAGAAAACTGTCACATGGCTGCCTCTAGCTTCTTCCCCCCTGTTCTCTCAAAATACGCCATGACCCATCAGTGACTCCCTCCTAGTTGACACATGCTGGCTCTACAAGCTGAGCTGCATTTTCCCCAGCAGCAGCTTTCAGAAAGGAGCACTGCTAATAGCAAGGAGAGAACTGGGGCTGGCCTCTGCCTTGCACTGCTTAACAGTTTTAGATCCACCAAAAAACCTCCCTTGGCTTCACCAAGGTGTAGGTTTGACCTTAATCTGATTTTCTACAGGAGGAAAGCCTGATTACTTCCCATGGAGGAACAGTTGCTTTGGGTGAGGAACTTTGTTTTTAGCAAGGATAGTCTGTTGCTCAGGGTGCAGGTGAAAGGTGTAACACTGTAAAGCTCTTTAATGCTTCTAAGTTTCATTACTTTCAAGAGCTTCCTGTGGTACAATTTAAAACCTTTCACCACTCAAGTTTCAGAAAGAAAAAGGAGGGATTTTCACCATAAGAAAAATTTCATTTCAAGGGGGAGTTCTGCACACACAGGTAAAGGCAAACTAGATGTACTTTTTGAATACTGCTCCAATTTTCAAAGTACAAATGTGTATTATCCTTGACTTTTATTGTGTTGACCCAAATTTCCACCAGGTGGCATGGTTTGACCCCTGCCTGGAACCAGAAATTTGGACAAAAGCAAGTTTCTGAGGGACTGGCTTTCAGAGCTTAAGTCATCAAGAAGCTTTCTGTTGATTTTGACAGGGCTGTTAGTGCTGAACCTTTGGTGATGAGCAGTAAGTTTGTTGGGAAAACAGCTGTTCTCAGTAGAGTTTTTTCTTAAGTATTATCGCAAAGGAGAAGGGCAAAAGGCTTTTCTCCTTTTCACATTTCTTAAAACAACTTTTAGGTGGAGTTCATACTATATGGGGCTAAGGTATGTTGTTTTTTACAGGCATAGGGAGTCAAACTGAAAATAATAAATATAATAAGAGTAATGTGCCACAGCAAGTCAGAATAGCTGTAGTACTTATATATTTAGTATGAGGTATTCTACAGCAGCACTGAGTTTTTAATTATGATGCTTTTATCAAAGCTCAGTCTTTGCTCACTGTCTTCATAGGGCACTAGGAAGCAGTTTCAGAGTAACTTCAGTGCTCCCATGTTTTTTGTGTCACTGTAAGATGAAGCATTTTGGTTAATTCTCTGGAGGAACTCACTTGGGAACTGTTAATCTGATAAGACTTTTAATATCAGGCCTTTCTGTCATTACCAGGATTGCTGTCAAATGTTTATTTTTCTTTAGCTAAAACAAATGTTAAGTTTATGTGGTTGAGTCCTATTCTGTGAGGACTGATTCCTAGGAAACCTGTCTGGCTGAATATTCCTTCACAGGAAAGCTGCTACACTCCAAGAGTCACTGGAGTGGATGTGCTCCTTATTTGCATCATCAGCCACAGTACTCAGCAAGGTTAACTTGGTTTAGATGTTGGGATAGAGGAGGATAATTGCTCCTTTACATTTAGCAAATATAAAATTGCTACTAGTTCTGTTCTGTATGAGAGATGTTAAACTGCAGGCAAGACTCCAGAGTGGATTCTTTGCATAGGGCACATTTCTTTGTGAAACCAGAGAACTTATGTTCATGACACTTCAGGTGACCCCAGTGTAGTCACTGAACCCATTTTAGTGAAGCAAGGCAAGACACTCAAATGCTTGGAAGGGTGAGAGTTACAGATATTTTTGGGTGATTTACAGGCTTGCTGGTTTTTCTTGTTGAATCAGTATGGAAAATGTATTTCTTCAACTGCAACTGTGCTAGAAGATGCTTGAGACAGCAAAGCCTTGTTTTGCATGATGTGACTTAGATGCATGCATGGATCCAGTCTTCCTGGAAAACAAATATTTCAACACTGCAACAATGCAAAAGAATAACAATATAGGCTTCTGTGTGTTTAGAACAGGTCCATTTTAATTCCATTGTTTGAGTTGAATGTTTTCTTAGATTTCCTTTGCTTCCTGACTGGAACCATATACTAATTATCTTTCACTTCTACCTCCTAAATTCTCCTCCTCTTCCTAATGTAAGTAACAATGCAAAGGGGGAGGGAGAGGGAGAGGCCAAGCTAAGCAAAGCAGAAAACAAGCAGCAAAGAATTTTTTTCTGTACATACTATTATATGTAATAATTAATATTTATTTTAGTTATGTATGTATTTCCTGCCCTGCTTTCTAACACCACATGGGTATGTCTCCTGTCTGCTGAGCCTTGCTCTGCTTGATTTGTGTAGTCTGTAGCATTTGTGAGAATATTGGTTTGTTGGTGAGCTCCTAAAGTCCTTGCCTGTACTTGTGTTGATTCCCAATAAAATTTTGTTTCTGTGTTCTTAACATGGTAGAATTTTGTTAACTTTGTAATCTTGGTATGGGTTCCTTTATATTAACAAAGGTTTACTTTGTTAGTTAGTTAGAACCATAGATTTTTTTCTTGACAATACTTGTCATCATTTCAAATTTTTCTTGTGAGAGATACTGGTAATACTCTGTGAAGGTAAAGTGAAGATTTCCAGAAGGAGTGAGCACAACATTAGGGCCTTCTGCATGTGCAGCACCTTGATGCAGTGGAACAGCTTTAGAGGTTTCAGGAGGCTGTCTACACTGCCACAGTGCAAACACTTCTAGAGAAAGGGTACAAAACTCTAGTGGGACATAAGCAAATGAAACTGGTACTACAGCATGAAGAGCTGGGGGAAAACTGCTCCCACTAATCTGACAGTGGCTTGGTGGCTGCCTTAATAGAGTGAAATCCCTTTCCAGCATGTGATCTTAAGAAAGCACACAACTGATGGGGAGATTCACCAGGCTGCAGAAATATCAAAAGAAAGTCACTCATAAATTCTGGCATTCAAATAAATGTTCCCCCTACCTGAGCGTGAAAAGCCCTGGCTCTGGATGGTGGGATGCATGGTGGGGTCAGTTCCACTGCTAACTCTGTCCATTGTGATCATTAGTGAAGGGGATACAGCAGTATGGCAAAAACAGTGTTGTGATGGTGGATGAGATAATCTGCTCCAGTCCTCCCAAATACCGGTTCCCTGAAGCTGGATTACGGATTATGATCACAAATAAGTTTGGACCACGCACCAGAATGCGGATGGCAAGCCGGCTCATCATTAACGAGGTATGTTCATTAGGAAAACAGAAAATGGCCATGAGGCAGAGGGGTTACCAAAGAGCTGTGCTCATAGTGATCCTGGAATTCAGATTCTCCCATGTTCCTATGGTTGGGATAGAACTGTCTTTCTCAAGCAGCTATATGAGAACAGATTTGAAGATTGATTCCCAGCTGGTGATGTTGCCTGTTTTAAGGGGAGGGCAGTCAAAAAGGAGGGACTGCCTTATTTCCCTGACAGAAGATGTTTACTGCAGTGTGTGTGTATGCGTATGTGCACATTTAGATTTTATTTATAGCAGAAGAATTGGTTTTGATTGTTAAAAAAGTGGTTAGGTTAATAAAAGGATAATGGACAAAGCAACCAAACATTTTTGAAACTCCTCTTGTGTTATTAACACTTAAGATTCCTTCAGAGATTTGCCTACCTCTTTAGTATTCACTGTAGTCCTCAACTCAAAATTAAAATGGACCAAAGCATTTTCATGAGGGGAGTTTGCCCTGGACAGTTTCAGTTCTCTCTCAGTTGCTACATTGTCATGAGTGTATATTGCTTGTTCCATACCCTGCAGCTGAAGTGGCAGGACTTGGCAAGTGTGGCTGTTCTGAGCTTGCTGAAGCACTAGGGGTGAAATCTTTGGCCTACCTACCTTGGGTTTTATGAAGGCAGGGTTTTTAGTTTGCTCCCACAATATCAAATATGAGAAGTATTTACTCTGGCAACTAAATAGATTTCAGCATCATAACACAATTGATGTGTTTAGCCAGCCTTATGAATTTCAAAATAAAAGAAAGCACTGTTAGTATATTTGTAACAAAAATCCACTTTGACAGTAAAATAGTGAAAGTTGTTATGGTCAGGAGTAGATCAGACAGGGCACATGGCAGTAGTTGACTTTGTAATCCTTGAATTCAATTCATTGATCAGAGAAATTCTTAATGGCTGTGTGGGTAGAAAGCTGATACTTGGCCCTTTAAACATCTGCAAAAAACGTTCTCTAAACTTGAGCATTTTGGATGTATGGTTTTATGTATTCTCACTTATATATTCACAAGTTTTGCAAAATATTCAGATAGGATTTTTCTCTATTTTTCACTAGAGTATGTTGATACTGCTTTCAGAAATTTTTTTGCATGTTGTGCAGTTACTTTATTTTTCAAGGCATTTCAGAGCACTTTTTAGGAATTTGCTAGTTTGTCAGGAAAAGAGAACACTTTTCAACCCTGCATTACCTCATCTAATGAATTAAAATAATAATATTTTTATAAAAGTAAGAACTTACTGTTGTATCTAACATTCTCCAGTGCATGAGTGGGTATATATACTCATGTTCAAAACCTATCCTTGTAATTGTTTTACTGTGTGTTGGAACTGCAGCAGTTCTTGTACGTGTCTGCAGGGCCAATTGTGAGCTTCATGTACTCAGACAAAGGCAACAAGGATTAGTCTTCCTTTTGAAATTAAAAATAGGAAAAATTACCTCAGTGAATGGAGTTGAGAAGGAGGGAGAAGAGAAGAGTTGGATCTGAGGAGAGCTCCTGGATAATGAGTCATTCATAAGCCAACGCTAATTGTGCAGAGGTGTCTTGAGTGTTACCATTTAATTGTGGTGCTATTGCTGGTATGAGTGGGAACTGTTGAGTGAGAAGTGCTTTAGAATACCACATTGGTTCAAACACGGGTGGAACAACAAATGTTACAACATTCTCCATCATGGCTTGGAAGACTCCTGCCAGTAGTTTTGAAGTGGATGGTTAACCTGGTGAAGCCTGATGCCTGCTGAAGACAGGTAGGCCACTGACAGGTTTGTTGTTGACTGAAAGGAAAACTTTGAGGAGAAACTTCATGGCTCATGTGATTGGGGCTGGACAGAGAGCAAAAGTCAGATGTCACAAAGTAAATACTTTCTGAACTATGGCAGTTTTGTGTTTTGACACTGCAGCGCCAGCGGTTAATCCAATCTGCCAATGGCTCCAGCAAAGCACTTCAGAACAGGAGACAGGAGAATATTGAAAATGGAAACATCCCTGTGGGGAACCAAGAGGACGAGAATGAACAGGACAGTCTAACTCCATTTTCAGTGCCAGGTAAGGCTTACTCTCTAGATGTTTATAGTCCTGAAAAAGAAGATAATTTAAATGCCAAATACTGGATGTAAGAAAGACAACATATGTGGGGAGAGAGGAGGAAAGGGACTGGTTTGACTGTCTGAAGGATGGATTTTTTGACAGTGAAGCTGGGGTGGAAGCTGGGTGGCTAAAAGCAGATCTTTGAAAGTGTTTTCCAGTCATTATGGACAGCCATGGTGGAAGTGCTGATTTGCCAGAGGTGAAGGGAAAACAGGAAAGGGAAGTTTACACTGAAACATGTCAGAATGACCTGATGAGTACTTCAAAATTACTACAAATAATTTTGAAGTCAGCAGTTAATAATGACTTGCTGGAAATTGCTAAGCCAGATGCACCGTGGTGTATAAATATATAATAAATTGTTCTAGTGACTGTAGTGGGAGAGGCTTCTTGGATGAAAAGTGAAAAATATTGAGGGAGAGAAAGTGTTTAAAATTGTTAGAATAGCTGTATGCAATAGTATTCACCTTTCGAAATTTTTTGGAAGTTCTTTGGTGTAAAGGGCTATGTATAACCAACCTCTTGTGCTGATGCCCTTGGCACATTGCAGGTTGACTCCTGCCCAAATGATTTGGTGATTAGACAGCAGAGATTAGATCAGCCTTTACAGACATGTAGTCTGTCACATAATTACTGTTTAACATAGGAATTGCTTGGCATGGATAAACACCACATCTAGTGAAAAAGGAGGATTTTTTATGTTATATCTAATTTCTTAGTGATCCCAGTGCTTCAGTTGCTGTCATTATAGAAGAGATGTTTTTGAACAAACGTTGAAGCATACTGTGTGAAGATTAGATGATACTGTAAGTTTTCCTGTTTTACTGTGCTCCCACAGGAGCTTCTTGCATGGATTGGAGTGAAGAATGGAAGCAAACTAATTCACCGAAGATAGGCCCATAAGATGAACTTCTGGTCATTCATGAGATAGTGAAAAAATGTATTTTTATTGTGTGGTGAACTAACAGGATCCAAGTCAGCAATAATGCTTGTGCACATGGGCATGGTAATGATAAGAGTAGTAGTAATAACAACAGTAACAATAATAATAACAGAAACTAATAAACAGCTCTTGAAAAGGAAAAAGGTCTCCACAAACCATCTAAACATCAGTGAATTCTAGAGTCATTAAGGTTGGGAAAACCCTCTGAGATCATTGAGTGAAGGCATTAACCCAGCACTGCTGTGTCCATTGCTAACCCAAGATACTGAGACAGTGGTTCCACTGCTTCCATGAGCGCTCCATTCCAAACCTTGACCACCCTTGCATGTGTTGGCAAAGAAGACTTTTAAACTGAGATGGTTTTTAACAAGTTTTTGGATAGAAGTTTTGATTAGGGTAGTGCAATCATGCATTTCTTCTTACTTTCCAGGCAGCTTTTTTATGAATAAAACATAGGAAGCTCTTATCTAGACTGTACCTAAGTGTGTGACATTTATAATAGACAAAATGTTTTGAACTAAAGAGGGAGTTATTAGTTATGTCACTGGTCTTCTTCAAATGCATTTTTTCTGCATTTTTGAGAAAGTCTTTAAATTGAGGTTTAACAGGCCAGAGTGGAACCACTTGGTGATTCAGTTCATACTGAATGGAGCCAAAGTTCAGCATGAGCTCAAGAGAGTTGCATAAAAGTGAGTAAGTGATTGTATAAAATCCTCGTCATTACCTTCAGGTATAGTCTCTCCTGTTGTCTGGAGTGGATTATCCATTGGTTGGATTCTCATTCCTCAACTCATATGTTCTGACTGAGAATTCTTTCATTATGCTTTCCAAAGCACTACTTTAATAAGTTTGGTGAAAATGTGAGGACCCAGCATCATGCTTTGTTGTTGTTTAAGTACTGTGGCACAATCAGTAGCCTAAAAAATCCGGACATTTAAAACTGGCTTCAGGGAAAAGGTAGTTTGCAGAGAGTTTCCAAGAATCCCCTCTGGTCTTCTTTGATTTATTTTCAGTCTGGGAATAAGGCACATATATTTTCTGAAGATCAGAAGTTCATGCATTTTTTCAGTACTGGAAAGTGTTCTCTGAAGAACAGACTTTCAGTTTTCAATATGACTTTGCAATTCAGTTGGTTGTGGTGTCCTAGGTAAAAAATCCACTCTTGTAATTTAGGAGCTGCAACTGCAATGGCTGTGAGTTGGCCCAACCCCTTTTTTGTGCTGTTTTGTAGTCACATTCTTTAGCCTAATTTGGGATTTTACTTTCTTTCTTCAAATTGCGTATTCTAGATACTTTTGCAAGAGCAAGTTTGAGTTTTTTTCTGAAACAGAAGTGAAGTATGAAGTTTAATCTCTGAATTAGTTTAATCTGATGATAAATTATTATTTGTAATCTCAAAACACGTCTTTTGCATTTTGTTCTTTTTTTATCCTCTGTCAACAGGAGTGCTCAGCAGTAAGTGTAGGGCTTTAGCAAACAGAAATAGAGAATGTAGTTATTACATGAAAACAGCCTCAGACTGTTTCAGCATATCCCCTTTGTCAAACATCAAGAGACATTTGCTCCTGGGTGTGGATGTGGTTCAGGCCCATCCTGAAAAAGGAGACAACATACAGTTTTTATGGAAACTGCATATGATATCATTCAAACAGCCTTTGCCTTTGGTTTCTGTGTGGGAAAAACACATTCTCTTTAGAAGAGGAATTCCTTTCTTGACCTAACCTTTAGACTTTGGTGATTATCTCCCAAGAGAAAGGCTCATTTGAAGCTTTACAATTTGATTACTCTACAGTTGTTTGAAAACAGGTTTTAAACTTTAAAAACACAAGCCACGGATCAGAATAAAATAGGACAAAACTGGGCAGGCATATGTTGACAACAAAATGGTGTGTGAAAGCCCTTGCGTAGCTCAGTGGTCTTTTAGAGCCCAGACTCAGAAAAGCACTTCTGTGCAGCTCTTAATGGATGCTTAAATCCCTTCCATTGTCACATGTTCAGCACCCTTTAAAATACTCTGTGATCTCAGCTCCTGATCATTTCACAGGAATGAAGAACTACTTCTCTTACGGAACTGGAGCATGGATGCTTTATATAAGTCATGATGGTGTTGGCTAAAACAGGAATAATAATTCCTCAAGCTAAAATGAGATGGCAATAAAGGAGATTAGCAATCCAATCCATTTTTGTTTGGATCCAAAATACAAAAATAAAATGTGGGATAGAAGCAAAAAAATTAACAGTATCTACTAAAAACATGTAAAATGTTTGTACTTGGTCAAAACAAACATTTATCTCAATATTCTGACTCCAGCCACGATTTTATAAAGAAGCCTGGGGAAGAATGAGACAGGACAAGTTATTGTTCAGCTGTTTTCACCTCAAGGAACTTCTTGGTCTGGATGTAAAATTGTGATCTAAAATTCCTTAGTGTTTTTCTTCTTCATTAACCTAATGTTAATGTCTAATTGTCACTGAATCTTTGCAAACATTTAACACCCACAACATCCTTTGGGAAGGAGCTTCATGATTTTGTGAAGAACCTTTTACTTACTTTGAACCTGGCTCCTACTCGCTTCACTTGATGTCTTCCTTTATTGGAAACCCAGTGGACAAGGCAAACCCAGTGCAGCTCACTTGAACACTCAGGAGGCTGTAGCTCTTTGTTAGACAGCAAGGTTAAAACATACAGGATAAACCAGGCCAAAATCCAGCAAAGTATAACATGGGGGGTACCTCTGTTCAGTTACATCTTACTTTTGTTGGATGTTGTCTTGTGTAAACCTATGGTAACTCTGAGAGTAAAGCTTATTTCTGTGTACTGGAGCAAATTATTTTTTGTAGATTAGTTTTCTCTGTACCAAAAATGTGTATTTAAGAGAATATTATTGGCATAAATCCAAATATTCCAAGCGTGGTAAAGGCACAGGCTGAAAATAGAAATCTGAGTTGTTTTGGACAGATTTCACGGTCTGGAATTTGGAGCTTGTATTCTGGAAAATGAAACTTCCGAGAAGAATATCAGTAGGTTGAAAAATAGTCTGTTTTGGATGAGGATGAGAAGTAAAACCTTTGTATTTTCCAAAGGAAGAAAAAGTTTCCAAAGGTCTGTTGCAGAGCTGCAATAAAAATATTTTATTATGTCTGCTGCCCACTTGGAAGCCTCTTTGGATACTGTTTCACACACTACATAGCCTTTTTCTAGTGTGCTCATACAGAGAATCTCTTGCCTCCACAATTTATAGGTTAATTTGCAGAGCTGAAATCAATGAGAACTTTCCAAGAAGGTGGAGAGTCAGCTGCTGTGTTAATTTTCCTAATGAAAAATTGAAAGCCATTTTGTAACAATTTTTTTTATTATTTTGCAACAGATATTTTTTGTGGAAAATAATCCTGGTGAAAAATTCACACTAAATCTAGTTTGTTGTTTCTGCTTCATTTTTTTCTATATTGGGTACTACACTTGGGAGAAGAACTTGTATTTTGCTGTTGTGTTTTGGATACTGGACATGACTAGAAACTAATTAAGTTTTCAAATTGTCTAATTTACTTATATTGAAGTTTTCCAATCAGTCTGAACTCTAAAGAACAGCATTTTCTAACAGAAATTTACTTGTTGTCTGGGTTATTACAAAGTTCCTAGTGTAGAGGCATATGTGTAACTTTTACACATTTTCAGGTTGAGAATTGACTTGATATTGATAATAATACGTGGGTGTAAATTCATCTTTGTAAATACAAAGCTTAATTAGAACCAAGGGTACAGGTGTTTGGAAAATCATTTTTAATTGGAGAAGAAACATGTTGAGTTTTTTTGTTTGGTTTGATTGAGTTTTGTCCTTCCCAAATGAAAAATGATAGAGAGATTTAAAAAAATTTAAGAATTACTAAGTGAAGCCTGAAAAAAGTTTGCAGCAGTAATCTTTTTAGGCGAGCCTGGATGTGCCTCATTTTTACTCTAAGTTTACCATCAACAAAAAAAATCCCTGGAAAAACAGCAATTGGTAGGAAACTTCAGGAAGCCTTTCTCATTTCAATTAGAGAATACCTTTCCCAGTCTTCAAGTGACCTTAGGAGATTTATAGGAATTCACAAACATACAGTTATGAAGCTCCTGTGTGCCAGTTAGATTCATGTCTTTCAGGGATGTTACAGTTTTTTGGATCAGTCATTGCTTTGTGTAAGGACATGCTTCTTTCACTTGGGAAGGTTTAGGCATGTTCTGAAGTAACTCATGTTTGGAGATATGTGCTTGGCTGACATGCTTTTAAAGGGAAAACTAAGTGGAAAAGCAGTCAAATTTAACTAGCTACAATAACTTAGATGTGATTCCTG
This sequence comes from Geospiza fortis, assembly GCF_000277835.1. Lineage (NCBI taxonomy): Eukaryota > Metazoa > Chordata > Aves > Passeriformes > Thraupidae > Geospiza > Geospiza fortis. The sequence goes on from NW_005054303.1 coordinate 865,939, forward strand.
ATGGTGTAGTTACAGACTCCACTCTGTTTAAACTTGAAAAAATGTTTTCTCTGCAGCTTATTTACTAGGACATGTGGGCTGCTGCAGTATGTGCCTTTGGAAGCTCTGTTTCAGACTAGCTCTAGCTTGGTCCTTTTGATAAAATGCCCATTATTACTGGGAGCACTTTTGATTTTGTGCCTCTGGTTCTACTGGTGTGATTCAAGGCTGCTCCATGTTGCAGACTCAAATTGCAAACCAGAAAACACTAAGTGGGGTTAATCAGTGCATTTACGTCAAGATTACACCTCTGATCTAAAGGTAAACACAAATGTCATTTCCCACTTTTATATTGAGCTCCTCTCAGGTGTCTGAGAATGTTGCAAATAGGACTCTATTTTTTCTGTAGAAAGTGTTTTCTCTAGATCCTTAAAGGAAATACTTGTTTCTTCTCAGTGCTGTGATATGTGTTTATGG
>NW_005054303.1:866413-918105 GCF_000277835.1 Geospiza fortis
GACCATAACATCTGGAAAGATGACTAGCCCAGGAATGTGTTGAAAATTAGCAGAGCTCTTTGTTGTAGGGCTCCCACTTCATTTTCAGAAACATTGTAATCAAGATCTTTTGTAATGATACCTCTCTGAAATACTTGGTGTGCTTGGCTTCCAAATATCTGTGGAAACAGAAAAAAATGTATGTATGAAGTAGTGAAAACAACTCCTTGCAAAAAACCCCTCATCTTCTTTTTTTACAGCAGTGTTGTGAACAGAATGTAGACCGGTGTTGCTTTCTGTAATAATATTCTGTAATATTCTTTCATTATTGGGGAGGAGGGGGGTGCAAAATACACTTTTCCTCAGTTGTGTGGGCTGCTGCAGGAACCTTTAAACCCAGGGCTCACAGGAGTGGGTGGTACCACTGTTAAAACAACTGTGCTGAGGTCTTGTGATGGGACAGAACAGCTGTGTATTGAATAATGGCCTAAATGGGAACAGTCATTTTCTTCCTTGCAGATGTACTAGGGAGCTACTCAAGAGTTGTAAAACAATTTGTCATCAGCTATTAAGCATACTTCACTGTAACATCTTTATCATTAAATCTTTTTAATTATTATTTTAGAGTGGATGATCAAAAGCAAAACAACAGAACAGCAAAAGCACTTTCAAAAGAACTAAAAAAAAATACTTTGCATCTTCTAGCTGTGCATTCATCTAAGCCAGGTGAAATGAATAAAGTCATCAGTTTCCTGAAAAAATAAAGTCTCACTTCATTGAGGTTGCTGCTAAATGTACTTGAAAGTCTTAAAAAACTGCCAAGTTACAGCATAGGAGTAGTCTTCTTTAGCCCTATGTGCCACACAAGTTCCATGACCCAGAACAGTAGGAGCTGAATGAAAAGGCCTGAGGTAAAACCAAGGCCAAATATACTTAAGGCTTATATAAAAGTTTATAAAAGCTAGAAAACCAAAACCCAAAACAGCAGCCAATGTGGAATGTGTCAAGTAAGCTGCTTTGGCCATGGTGGTTCCAAAGTATTCCAGGCTAACTGCAAATGGCCACTGGGCTTCTCTTGTTAATGCAGCAAACCCCAGAATTACACGCTGCTCTTCCCCAAAGTCTCAAGCCTGTTGCCATGTAATAAATGCAAATATCACTCCCACAAACCATCTAGCTAAGCAGTTTCGACTCAAGACGTTGTGTGGGGACAACATCACCACTGATGGAGCCAGGAATTTTAATCTGACACACATCCATTCAAACTCAGCAAAGATAATGGAAAGGCAAGCCCTCCTCCACTAGTAATTAGGTTTTCTTGGAAATGAACAAACATAGCTGTGCCAGTCGTAAGGCACTATGCATTCTCAGTTAAGCATTTGTTGAGTAATTCAGGATACTAAACATGATACTAAAAATGTAATCTCCAGCAGAGGCTCTATTTGTTCTTAAGGCAGTTCTGTTTATTTATATTACTGAAAAGAGAAAAGGCACTGCCAATGTGTAGCAGCACCAAAGTCAGTCAAATTACACCCACACAGATCAGAATTGGATCCACAGTTTTTTCAATCAGTCATCCACTGACCCTGTGTTTGGGATTATGTGCTGAGGATGTTACTGGCCTAGGCCATGCTGACTTGTTGGACTATGAACCAAGCTGAGCAACTTTAGTACACAGAGTAAAAATTAACTATCTAGGAGTCTTTAAGTAATCCAAACTGTAACAAATTAAGCAGGAGCAGGTATGAACTACCGTAGGACATTTCGTAGAATATTTACAGCCTTGTTAACAATTAAAGAGAGAAGTGAACCAAGAAGTGTCATTTCCTGGACAGAACAGGTAAAAGATAACTGTTTTTAAAAAATCTGTGCAGAAGTATACATAAGCAGAGAGAAAAAGATCTTCCCTGTAAAATCTGTAATAGATCCTCAGTGACATGTAAAAGTCTAGAATTAGAAATTACCCTGGGACACTTCAGTAGTTTTATGCATTAGAAGTTCCACAGCCACAAGCTATAAATGGGACTAGAGAGCAAAGCTTAGTCTAAGATTTCCTGGTGAGTTGATGGCATCTCAAAATTCACAAGAAAATCTCAAGTTAGAAAGCTGTTTCATAACTCAAGCAAGAAAATACAGTTCTAGAATATATACAAAAATAAGTTAATAAAGACATTTGGACTCAACAAGTTAAATTAGGAAGTAGCCTCATAAATGATAATAGTATTATTAATTTTTAAATGTTAAATATTAAATTTCATTGCATCCTGGCACACATTGGTTGAGATGGCTGAGTTCAATCCAATTAAAATCACTAACAAAAATTCCTGTTAAACACATCTTAAATCCCAAAGTCTTTGCTGAGAGAAAATTACTGGTGAAATTGATAGGAACTAGTTAGTAAATGTTCTTTATAATGTAGCTAAATAACTTTACTGATTATTTCCTTCAATGTGATCAATGATTTTATTCAAAACAGCATATTTTAGTAGATCCCAAGCATAGAATCATGAGTTAATGATGGAAACCCCTACTTGGATGGAAACACAATGTAAAGAAAGCCCAAGCCAAAATGGCCACAATGTTGGTTGTGGTACTCTCACTCAGCCTGAGAGACAAATCTGTCATCCTGCTTGAAGGATGCCTCATGATCTGTATGAATAGTACCCCATTTACTTATGGCTCAGTTATAAAATAGTTCTGTTTTATGTATTGAGATTACATTTGCAATACTGTAAATTTTGAACAAATGACAAGGTGTGTACCAGTCTTCAGCGATGACAGTTCTTGGATGTTTCTCACCAGCTGATTTTGGAGAGCTGTACCAGGGAGGTCACTCCCTTGTTTCTTTTCCCAGAAGTTTTATCATTTCAAGATGGTGTTGTTTGCAGATAGAGAGACTCAACAAATCTAGATCTTCTAAGTATTGGTTTATTTAAACTTCTGCCCAAGTTAGAACAATAAGGCATGTAAAAAAGTTGTCATGTTCATAGGTTGGGTCTTGTGCTTCTGTTTTCTGATGCTGCACAGAATGTACAAGTTATTTTCACCACTTGCATTTTGATATTTCTATTAAGGTGAGAGGATGGGCAGTTTTGGTTGGTTGGTTTTGTTGTTGGGTTTTTTTTTAAATTCTGGATTAGTAGTAATACAGTTGAAAGAGCAATAAACCTGATTTAATTTTGGTTTTAATATCAGCTGTGATTTTAAATCATTGTAATTCTTCCATGGGTTTTCATAGATCTTGGCAGACTTAACTATAAGAAGATGCTGGATGAGCATGCAGAACTAGGCTGAAAGTGACAAGGCCAAGTATAGTTTAAAGGCACCCTGGAAAGTGAGCTGACATGCACAATTGTAAACATCCTTCTGGGATCATCTGCTCTGCTGAAAGAGGTGTAACAGCCTGGGATGGTGATGGGAAAGCTCAACTGTTTCTTTCCTTTGTCCTGCAGAGGGAAAAATGAACAAAATTAAATGGCTTTTGACATGGCCATTGATATTTGTGCTGTTTACTACAATTCCAAACTGCAGCAAACCACGCTGGGAGAGGTGCTTTATGCTGACATTTGTCTTGTCCACTCTCTGGATTGCCTTGTTCTCCTACTTCATGGTTTGGATGGTAAGTGTACGTAGCAGGACTTCATACTGGGTGAAATGTGCATCTCAAAGCATGTAAAAACCTTCTGTGCCCTTATCAAAGAAAGGCATGTAATTGTAGTGCAGTCTCTTCAGCTCATACAGTAATTACTATAGTTTTAGATTTTTGCTGCCTTTTATTCTGCAGAAGTAATTGGGCCTTTACTGTATAGGGCACAGTACAATACAGGAAGGTGGTGGAGAACATCTCTATTTTCCTCAAATGGCTGTCAGGCATTTGAAAACCACTTTATGTTTCCTCTCATGAAAGATTGTGTTTTCTGTATACTTTTTGCAACTTTCTATGTAATTTTTGCATTGTAAAACAATCCTCTATCATAGACTGTGTCTAAGAAATTCATTTGCCAACCAAAGGCACACATTTGTATCCTATTATATGTCCTTTGGAAGGTCATACTGTGCACCTTGGTTCCATATATAGATATTCCCTTCACAAGTGAGAGAGGTGCTCATTAAGGCTGCAGCCCATACTGCTTTCAGAGGCAGCTGGGTCACAGTACCTTGTTACCAGTCTCAGCAAGAGGGTCATGCTGACTTCTATTCCTGGGCCTCTGCTTGCCCCTGAAGATAAGGTTTGTCAGTGGAGTTCCTAATATACACCTTTTCTTTAGCATAGGGTTCAATTTTCCTCATGTGGTAGACTGGCAAACTATTTCAGGAAAACAACACATAGCCTAGAAGACTTCCATCCTTAGCAGTCTCAGCAGGGAAACAGCTGTCTGTCCCTGGGTCAGTCTTCTCTCTCACAAGCCTGGTTCCATTTCAGCTGCCTTTTCTTGATGTTTTTTCAGCCCTCTTTGGATGTTCCAGTTAAATACAATTCCCTGTCCTTTCTAAGAGCTCTGCTGCAATCTTCAGTGATTCCTTAAGCTCTTTTCAAGCTGCATCTGGAATATCAGGGGACAGTATAACCAGATGTGCTCACTTTGGGATTTTATGAGAAGTCACACAAGAAACTAGTTCCTTCTTCATGTGTTAGGTTATAATAAGTTCTTTATATCTCTGCCACTATATTACGATATAATATTGGTTGCAGTCCTTTTGAGAACAGATCCATTCTATGCCATTTGTGGAAACCAAAAAAAACCCAAACCCACAGATTTTACTGTATGTCCTTAAAACAGCAGTATGTCATGTTAGTACAACAGGAAATGGAGATTTTGTTTGTCCACAGAATGTTGAATAATAAGACCCAAAGTACTTTTCCTTTGCACAGGGTTGGTTTTAGGCTGGTTATTCCACAAATACTTAATTTGCAGAAATGGATAAGTATTCTGAGTCTATTCCTGTTAGAGTCCACACCAGAAATCAAAGTTAAAGAGTATGCCACAACTGGCATACTCTCCTCATTGGAATGAGGAGACTTTCCAAATACGATAAATTAATCTACCTTCCTCCTTGTTCAGGTGACTGTGATTGGATACACCCTTGGGATCCCAGATGTAATCATGGGCATTACTTTCCTGGCTGCAGGAACAAGTGTCCCAGACTGCATGGCCAGCTTAATAGTAGCAAGACAAGGTACTGTGTCTGCTGAAGCATAACTGCAGTCTTACATATGTAAGATTGTTTCCTCCATACACACAAATTGTCAATGCAATTTTGTAATTTTATTTTAATTTTAAAAGCCAAAACAGGTTGCTAATTATTGTGAACCAAAAAATTATCTTTTGCTTTTTGGGATGGGGCATTCTAGCATTCTAGAAGGTAATTCGACCTCAGATGTCCCATGCATGGTATGTATCAGTCAGGGTAAAAAGGCAAAAGTCATACACAAAACTAGAATATCAGCTATTAAAAACTACTTTGACGAAGTAGCACTGACCAGCACTTCTCCATATAAAACTTGTACTGATTTCTAGAAGACTTCTCAAATCCAAGGAAGTGAAGTGCTTTGAGGGGATCTGGCAGAAGTGTTGTTGCTCCAGGCAGAGTTCTCATCCAAATGCAGACCTCCTTCCCACTGGAACATATGAATAGCTGCACTGGAAAGAGTTTTGGATTACTGACATCTGCATTCTCTGTCCATCTGAAATTGTCAAAGGCTTTCTCATTTATCTTTTAATTTTGTTTAAGTTTCATCATGTTTCCTTTTTTATTTGTAAAATGCTGGTAGCAGCATCTCTTCCTGTTGTTGAAAAACATTAGAGCTGACGGCGTGATCCTCTGCACAGCAGTAGAATAAGAAAAAGACCTAATTTTATTCTTTTCCAGTATTTCAATTCCCATAGCCTTTTTTTATCAGATAATGATATCTCCAGCACACATCATTGAGCAAACAACAAGGGCTTTTCAATGATAAATTAAGTACTCAAAAGCCCCACCTTTTTAATTTGAGATTGGAGTAGTGCTGTTAAATGTTGCTTGCTTGAAAAGTGTTATATATTTAAATAGTTTTCCATGTTGCATTATTTGTTGTGTGCAGAATATTCTCACAAAAACAGTACAACAAAGTCTTCAGAATTATTATGGAACCACCTTTTTACTAAATTAATTTTGCATGTGTATTAATTTAAGTGAACACGTTTTTTCAAGAACAGGGAAAATGTTACATTTTTAAATTAACAGACTGCTTCTTTAGATTAGTTCTTCTGTTGTACTAGACAAAAATACTGCAAAGATTGTTTGCTCTGAAAATTAAGGTAAGCACTAGATTGACAAAAAGGGGCCCAATGCCCTTAAAGACAGCACAGGGACTTGGCACTGCTTGAATTCAAGGAGTTATTCACTGCCAGAATGCAGACAGGTGTAGATGGACACTACCATCATGAGATCCAAAGCATTACCTTACAGATCATGTATTTATGGTATGGTACTGTCTGTCTGCACACTGTTTACTCTGAAACTATATTTGGGACATGTCCCATTTATGTCAGAGTTCCTTTTCAGTTCCTTCCTTTCCAGTATTCACTTAGTGGAAGTGATTAAACAGTTAGGCCAGGTCTAAGGGAAGTTAGCAGGGACAGAAAGAATTTTGCCTTCCTTATATCCACTGACACTGATGCAGAATGAGATGCCAGCCAGTGGTGAGCATTAGAAGTAGATTTTGAATAATGCTTAGGTACTTCACCACCATTTACCTTTCTTTTCCTTTCCTGTAGTATTTTACTCTTCTTGAAGTGAAATTATTACTGATTAAGCCCCACGGAAGTGCCTAATATCTTTGACTATCATATGGTTGGTTATTTCCAGGATCTCTTTTAATTCACATCAGACAAAGGTCACATATCCACATAGTGAATCCAGTACATAATCTTCAGGTTCCCTGTGGCTGCAGGCTACCTAGAACAAGACTTTGGCATAGACCTCGCGTGCTGCATGGCTACCACCCACCCTGTAAAGGCTTTGCAAGACACAAGGAAGGTGTAGTTGGAGTGAGCAATTTTTGCAGACTTTTTTCAGAAGTCAGGCCAGTGTTAAGGAAATTGTCTCCCTACCTCAGATACTCTGGCCAGTTCAAGGGGGATTGGATCAATGCAGATCATTCCCCTTTAGTTTCCTCCAGTGCACATAGTAATGGCCATATACTTTGATTTTATCAAAGAGTTGGTTTTTGTTTTTATTTCTCTGCAGGCCTTGGTGACATGGCAGTATCCAATACAGTAGGGAGCAATGTCTTTGACATTCTGGTGGGACTTGGTGTTCCATGGGGTTTGCAGACCATGGCGATCGATTATGGATCAACTGTATGTATACTTGGCAAATCTTTCATTTGCACTTTTTTTCTATTTTTTAAAAATCCTAAGAAGAAAGCATGCAAATAGAATAAATTTAAAACCAACCTGTTGATCATGTTATTAGTTGCTAAATAAGGTGTTATTTCTTTGCTAAGGAACCCAGTTAAGAAAGCAATTTGTCTTCAACAAGCTCCAATTAATTTCCAGTTTGTCAACTGGAGTACATACACTGTGTAGCAGAAAACTGTTGCCATGGATGGTTCATGGCTCTGTCATTTTCTTGCTACACAACTTCCAGTAAACCTGTCTCCATGTACCTCAGCATTTTTGTAACTAAGACCAAATAACAGCATATCTCTCTCTTCTGAGGATTTTTTACATAAAATCCATTATAAATGCTCACTTCTTTTTTTAATGGAGATGGGATTACTTTACATTTTGTTTGATTCCTTAATCTTCCCATTCTTCATTAGGATATATCTGTTATGGATTTGCATAGTTTAAAATATGTAAGGCACTGTTCAAAGCAGAAGGTGGACTTTAAATCAGTAAATTGATTTTTGATCTCCAAAGCACAGTTATACGGTCAGCATTTTAAAAGTATTTTCTGATTTCCACAGGTTAAAATTAACAGCAAAGGATTGGTTTATTCAGTTGCACTTTTGCTAGGATCAGTGGCACTAACTGTAAGTATTAGAGCATCTACAAGTATTTCAATTTGAAAATACTTGTTAGGTATTTACATATTACAGAAGGATAAAATAGAAATACTTAGCATTGATTTCTTCTAGCACTACCATGGGTTGAAGAGCTGCCATTGTCCTCAGTGAGGACTGCAATCTGGCATTTGATGCAAGAGATGCTGGATATGTGTAGGTCCCATGGATTTCAGTAGCAGTGTTGAAATTTTTGAATCCAGTAGTACTTCTGTGGTCCTGCGTCCATACCCTGGCCTGTCTCTAGGCTGAGACAAGACCTGGTGCACTTCATCACTTTTGCTCTTGTCTCTGATTTCCAAAACCAGCCAAAATCAAGTGCTGTAGCCTAAACCCTCAGTGAAGACTGGTCTGTGAGGACTGTAAACCTCAGGACTTGGACGAGACATGCTAAATGTGATTCAGCATGAGACACCCTTGTAACCCATGACTTCTTAAGGTGAAACAATAATTCTGTTTGAAAAGTCAATTTTGCTGGCACTTAAGGTCTGTTCCTGCTTGACTCCCAGGGAACGCTCTGTAGGAAGAATCAAATCAGGTATAAGGAATCAAAAAGGTATAAAAATATCCACTTACACTAACATCTTTCACTGGTTGCCTGTGGAGGCTTTGTAGAGGAGGTGGTCACCACTGGAGATTTCACACTGTTGCATGACCAAATCTTACAAGGCTTCACATCACCTGTGCATGACTTAAGTGGTAGAATGGCCAGGGCTGTTCACTCTGCTACTAACTCCCTATGTATCTGATCTATGAGGTGTGAGAATGTGTTCTTTCATTTCTTATCCCCAGCCTGCCATACTGCACAGTGCCTGTGAAACAGCACCGGTGTTCTGTACACATTTGTATCTGGTGTTGCTGCATGCATATTGTTAATCAGCACATTGGGAAAAATGGGTGGATTATGCAGAGGCATTACTGTGCTAGCCCTTCATGCTTTTCTGAAAAGAGTCTTTTCCTAGCAGAAGCCAGATCACCTGAGTTTGAGGCATCTATTACAGTCTCCTTTTTTCTGCGGAGTACCCTGATTTGCACAGACCCTCCCACAGCAAACTCAGAGCAAAGTTTTGAGCAAAATAATAATTCAGAGGCATTGAACACTGTGGAAAATAGGTGCCTTCATGAGGATTTTGTTGCTTTGCTGCCTGTAACTTGTAACCCCTTAGTTCTGGAGCTCAGCAAATAAGCAAGTAGAGCACCTCTTTTGAAGGTGTTGAGAGAATGGGCATTTGGTGCTGGTGTACTACTGGGACATAAAGGATTTGCAGGGGAACACTTGAGGGAGGGGCATTAATTTCGTTTAGTTCATTGAATATTTTGTAAAACAGTCATAGCACAACTGAGACTCAGAGCCAAGTCAACAAGGTATGTTGCCTTTCTGATCTATAAAATACTGAGAATATATTTTTGTCTTCCTGCAAGACCTCTAATTCAAAAGACTCTCATTTTTAGCTTATAATGGTTGTTTCCAGAAGTCTCCTTCAGAACTTTATTAACTGACACTCTGTTTGCTTGCAGGTGTTTGGAATCCATTTTAATAAGTGGAAACTTGACAGGAAGTTAGGCATCTACGTGTTGCTTCTTTATGCTATTTTCCTGTGTTTATCAATAATGATAGAGTTCAATGTCTTCACCTTTGTCAACTTCCCTATGTGCCGAGAAGAACTTTGAACCACAGCAAGGAGAGACACTGAAATTCTTCTGATTACACATGCTGTAAATGACAGGAGGCATTTTACATTTCTGCCTTCTTTCCAAAAATAATTTGAGTGTTATTCCTGCTTAATCAGCTAACGAGCACTTTTACCTATATGGAAGGAGAGCATACCTTTCTTTTAACATGCTAGCTGAAGGCAACCAAAGCATTTTCCTCATCTTTGGATATTGCTGCTCTGTCATAAAGCTACATGGATCTTACACAGAACTCTAAAAGGACCCATTCCTGGGCATGCTGTTGTGGTTTTCTTTCTCCTTCTGCAGACAATCAACCACCACCATCAGGGTTAGCAAGAGGATGGGAGAAAAATCTTTATAGTTCTTTTGGTTTTGACATTTACTTTCCATGGAAGGATAAGAGGCAAGTTCAGAACCTTTCTTGGCTCAGTCAGAATATTTAAACTACAGGACCAGAAAGTCCAAGGCACATATCATGGCATGCACTGTTGAGGATCATTTCCCCCTTCAAGTGCTCTGCTTATAGAGAAACTGCACTGACAGTTTTTGATGGCAATTGGATATTTATCACTCTGTTCAATGAACAATGTGGCAGAGAAAGAAGAGGAAATGGTTGTATGTTGTATCACTTGTGATGATGCACACTAGAAGTCAGAGTAACTGCATACCGAAGAAGAGAATTTACATGCAGAAATTCATACTTGAAAAATATGTTTTATTGTTAATGAGGAATGCTGTATACATAGATATAAACTGACATTTGTGGAATATTACACCACAAAAGAAACTTTGCGTTGGCCATTGTAAGCCCATTGTGTAAATTTAGAAGAAGCTAAAGAAATAAAATATAACTGGGTGCTCAGTAACTATCAGTTATTGTTATCAGCTGGGAGTAGTAGCTGAACATAATCCAGACTTTCTGACAACAAAACCCACCCTGATTATGATTTGGTTTGATTCAGTTTGATTGGTGAGAGGAAGAAGCTTATTTCATCAGTCAAGAAGCTGGTGTATTCTTCACCATTTTTTCTTATTCCCAGAAGCTTAATGAAGATGAATGTCTGACATGGAGCAGTGCAGATTAGAGTCACCCTGACAAAAGCAAGTCTGTCAAGAGAATATGGTCCTTGATTTGATTGCATGCAAATTTTGAAGCATGATATACTTTTTTTTAACCCTGAGTAGAAGCCAAGTTTTGATATCCTTTCCACCAGCATAAATCTGATACAAGGAATTACTCTGGATATAATTGACAGCAAGATCCGGCCCAGAGTATTAAAATAGCGGGTAACATTCCACAATTTAGCAGTGATAGAATTGTAAATCACTGAGACAGCATATTTTGAATTGCTACTAAACTTTAAAAATATTTTGAAGCTGTATGTGAATGATCACATAAAGTTTCTAAAGAAGCACAGTTACCTTTATACATAGATTTTTAAAATTTTTTAATGTTTATAAACCAACCAACCTATCAACTAACAGTTGATGTGTTTTTAAATGTATTAATATTTTCCATTAAGACTAAATATAAAAAAATGTGTCAATGAGAATATACTATAAAATATTAGCAAATAAGCACTTACTCAGAAAGTTCCTTCTTTTGACATATATGACAAATAATTATGTTTAGCCAGCTGACATGCAGAATACTGTTTACACCAGGCAATGAGTTTACAACTAAAATTATTTCTTAAATTATTTTAGAATAAATTAAAGAGTGTATGCTGCTGGTGGTGGTTTTTTTTATGAATTGGGTCCATTCAGTGTGATTCTAAAGAGAAAAAGAGCAACATATTTGTTATTTGCTTTACATTTTGTTACAAATGTCAGTATTAGTATCCATTTAGGGTTTCTTACCTTAATTAAATGGTTGTGTCATTAAGCTAAGAACTAAAGATGGACACAATTACAGCATTACTGGAATGCTTTATTAAGTAGTCAAGAATGGCAGTAAACACATTTTATCTCAAGTATGCCAATGACCCCATTTCCAGGCATTCACTACGTTTTTGCTGCAGTATAAAGCTGAGGAGATGGAATTCATGTTCATCTTGGAGTCTTCTGTTGCAGAAAAGCTGTGAAAATGCAGCATAGTGCTGCACCACTGTAGGATTATCCCTCCCTAGTATTCCTCTCTCCCCTGCTGTCTTTTGGGAGGACAGTTTACTGCTGAAAATCTGGGGATGACTTAGATATGAGACTGAAAGGAGTGGAGAGAGAGGCTGAGTAAATGGGTTTTTTCCTATATTCTGTTTTTGTGGTCTTGGAAAGCTGTCTCCAAGCAAACATTTGCTCTCCTGTGCACAGTTCAGGCAGCTCAGCTGTCTTTGCATAATAGAAGAGTAGTTCTGAAGTCTGGTTTTGAATGCATAGTGAACAGCTGAGTTGACAGGGATGAGGGCATCAAAGTTTATAGTGCCAGATCTAGAAAATTATATTGTACCTTCATATTTCTGAGCCAGGAAACTTTAGAAGAGTATTGGCAACATTTTTTTCCATAGCAGCTTTCTGCCCAAATATACATGAATTTTGTTTGCTAATTCCATAAGTCCTTCACACATCATTTAAAATTACTCTGCCTAATCTGAATATCACCTGCTCAAAAAAAACCAGTGTTGTGTTTTAGCAGAAACAATCTCAGAATCCAGAACAACCCTTACAATGTGTGGCTGGTTCCTGTCATCTGCAGCTCTCCCTGAAACATAAACTCACTTCAGGACAATATTGAATTCTAATGCTGCATTTCATGAGGTGTTCTCATCTGCATCTGCTGCTATGAAAGTATCATGCTGTGCTTATCATCATAAATAACATTAGTAGGATTCTCCTTTGACACTACCACATGACCAGGGATGTATTGTTTGCCAAAGAATTATGAGATGCTGTGTCAGGGCTTTGATGACACCTAATCATATGAAGTACTTCAAGAAGCTCCTAAGTAATCTATGTGCATATGCTAAAATAAGTAGTTATACACTAAGCCATGCAGGTAAACTGAATGGTCCAAGAAAGATGTGATTGACAAATTGTTGTATTGCAGATAAACCCACGTCAGAATGTATCAGTAATTCAGGAGGCTATTGCTGGGTAATAACAGACTAGTGCCTTTCACGTGTACACAAAACAAAAAAGAAAAAAAAAAAACCCACACAAAAAAACATGAGCTTGTGTCATCAGGAAACCATTAAAAATGTTGCCATTTTCTAGTCAAGAAAAGGAGTGATTTGTTCTTGGCTCTCTGCTGTTAGCACAGCTCTATATTGCAGCTGTTTGGATTGTACCTATAAAATTTTGCAGCCATTTTGTTTCATTAACCATTGCAAAAGTTATCTGGCTGAGTTTGGAATGTATGTCACAATGTTCTGTAAGTTAATGTTCAGCTCAAGAGTGAAAAGAAAGCTGGTGGATGTGAGAGAGAAAACTGTTAGTGTGATCTGAAATTTGCCAGCATACTAACACTGAAAAGTAACACAGCTCAGAAAAAGACATCCCATATCCAGCAAAGCTTAACTTCAATAGGTTTGATTCCATTTTAAAGCTAAGCATCTGTCCAAGTGCCTTGCTGGATTGTGTCCTAAGATGACAGCAGAGTATGGTTTCTGAGTTTCTTATTGTAGTCAGTTCTTTCCATGTTCTATTGGTTTTGCAGTCTAAAGATTTTATTTCTTTCTCAAATTAAAAGATTTGACCAGAATCTCTGGACTTCTGCTCTGCTGATACCACTTTAGATTTCCACTCTTGTAAATAAGAGAACTTGTTCCTTGTCTCAGACTTCTCAACTGTGCATCTGCCCTTGTGTATGAGCAGGATCAAAACTGAGTTACAGCTGGCCAAGCAGGGCTTTGAGCAGCCCTTTTGAGCTGCAGTTCCCCTGGAGCAGCACAGTCCCCCATAGACCCATGGAATGTAATCCTGTCTGTAGCAAGGAACTGGGAGTGTTTCCATTGTGTTCAGCAGTGTTGGATTCCATTCATTTACCATAACAATTGAACTGCATTGGAAAGTATTGCTTGAGTAAAGATTTCAAGCTGAGAATCTTCGTGTCTAAATCTAAGGAGCTCCAGGTATGGTTATCTTAATGTCTCTTTGATGGTCTAAGGGCTTCTCTCTGGGCTGAAGTCTAACCTAGAAGAAGACCTTAAGTCTTCCCAACAGGTACAGCATAGTCAACCATCTTTTTCCTGGCTCAGTCTTTGGTGTGCCAATTTTATTTTGCTTTTATATGCTTGTTGCAGCTGTAACAAGCAAAGTTAGCTTCTGGTTTTAGATTATATTTGTAAGCTTTCTGTCAACATGTAAACAAATGGCAAAGATCTTTACTAATCTAATACTTAGCAATTATAGAGAAGATTCTGTTCTGTCTTTGATTTCCCTTGTGACTCTGCTTTAATTACACTTGTTTCTATTATGTGTTTGCTCTAGGTGCACAAATGCCTCATGAGTTTTGTTGTCTTCCTTTCTTGCATTTCTTTATTTTTAATGCCACTTACTCGTGTCCCACTGTTAGTTGGTTTTGGTAGAGTTCTTTCAGCTGTAGAAATACTGTCTGATTATTCATGCCAAGGAAAGATCAGATGTTATGTAACATGAAACAGACACTAAAATAACTCTGATAGTCAGGTGAAACCAAAGAATCTTCCTAATTGAAGTACATCACCTTGGAGCATAATGTTCTGTCATTGCAAGCCTCAGATCTCTCTGTTATTTGTGTTTAAACATTCAGAAGAAAATCTCTGCAGCTCATACATTTGCTGTGCAATTTTCTTTCTATTTCCATGAGTCTGAATGCCACATTTTTCATTTTGTTAGATGGTGACGTTTATGTGATGGTTACACAGGTAAATGACAGTGTTTAGTTCCAGCAATTCTGTACCAAACCCATTATTCCATTGAACCATTTGGAAAAGTCTGTATGTAAATGATCAATGTTCTGCTGAAGAAGGGAATGTCATTCCACTGATGTGTGCATTCCACTTTCTGACCTGCTGTGTACATGTTTAAAAACCTCAATAACTTTTCAATAACTTGAGCACTTTTCGCACATTTTCCCCCATGTGAGGTCCTGATGGTTTTTCCCCAGAGAAGTCTGTGAAGTCCTCTCCTGACATGTGAGATGTGTGGCTGCTTCTCCACAGCCAGGATGTGTAGTGATTGTGGCAGTTTGTTCATCACGTGGTTCTGCTTGCTCCCATTCAGTGCACTGTCTGAAATGAATAACTATGGGAAATTAATGCCATTTGGATATTTTCTGAGAAGAATTGCCAGTTGCAATTTAACTCTGTTTTTCACTTGCACAAAGAATGTAGGCAATCATTGCTGTCCTGTCACTGAGATGATCTTGATAAACTTGAATGACAAATAAAAAGATTGGTTTATAGCACTAGGCATGGTAGCAAATTCTAAAGGTGTCAGAATATGTGAAAACCAGACAGAAATCATCTCTAGAAAGATTAATAAAAACTGGGATGCTTCCTTTCAGAGAGTTTTTGTGGAAAGATTATGGCCTTTATTCATATACCAGTTATGTATGCAAAGAAAACTTGTAATTCTCCTTCCCCAGCAACACCTGTGTTTCAAATGGCTGTTACTGCAGCAAAGTTATGACCAAATTCTTTCCTTCATGTTCTTGGGAGTGGTGCCACTGTTCCGTAGTGTTCTGGTAGTTGGCACAAATTAGTATCAGTGGAACTGAGCATGGAATTTGGCATGGTATCTCCTCCATTGCAAGTAATTCTTTGAAATCATTTATGGTCACTAAAATAACTTCTGAACCTTTTAAAAACCTGTGTTTCATATTTGCAGTGCACCCTTCAGAGGTGTAATACCTCTTTAAATATGATGAAAACTTTCTAGAACTGCATACTTTGAAAACAGCAAGGGATGGGTTTGTAAACTGTAAATAACAGAAATCTCTCATGTTACTTATTTTTTCAATGACTGTGACCTTATGCACTGTGAATGCTCTGTGATATGGGGTCCATTGTACAGATAAACAGGTCATGAAATCCAAATGGATTTAATGTGATAATTTGTTACAAAATGTTGGCATGATATTTGATTATTTTTGTTGTGAGAATTTTAAAAAATAGTTCACTCAGCATTTATAAAGATTATAGCACTCAGTATTATAATGCACTATATAAAAAATATGTACACTATCAATAAATTATATAAACAAGAGTGTTTGCTGGTTCTTTTCTCAGATGATTAGTAGATGCAAAGCATTCTCACACATATTGTTGAAAATCTAAAATTTCAGGACCCAAGTAGGACATGTGGCTGCACATGTTAGCTGTTTGGTGAAATCTGGACCCTGCTGAAATGAGTGACAGAAGGCCCCACATTCTGTGTATTCTAGGGAGTATTGCCTGGATCAAGCCATTATTTGGAGTGAGTTAAGTGTATTGGTTTGATTTGCAGCAATTCTGAAACACACAATTTGCTCTTTTGGGACCAGAAAACTGAGAGGTCAGTTTGCTGAGAACGCAGTTTGCTGTACTGAGGCACTGATCCAGAAGCAATTCTGGCAGCCTCAGAAAAAGCCCTGATCAAGAGCATTTTGGCTGCCTCATCCTGTGATATTTTGGTATCCAGCAGGTTCACACTGAGTACTGCATGCTGATGAGAGGCTGGAAATAAGGTCCAAAGGCCACACAGTATTATTTACTTTTCCCAGTTCCCTAGACTCTGGAAATACTCCTTACCCTTGATTTCCCATTTCCAGCATGCCTGCAGTCCACCTCAGGGTGTGGGAGATCCCAGTATATTGTGTATAGTCTGTGGTGCAGTCTGTGCTGGGCTCAGGAAAAGCTTTAAATGCAGTTCTTGGAAAAAGAGGAGCTAAGAGTTTATTTACCTCATCTCATAGCCTGGTGAGTTAACAGTTTCATTAGACAAGAGTCTTCTCATGAATATTCCTAGCCAGTTTACTACCAGGAGATGCAAGTTAAAACAAAGCTTGATCTTCTTTTTTTTAAGCACTGTGTGTGAGACTGGAACCCTTACTGCTGTATAAACCTGGCATTAGCCACTGTGGGGCTTTTTGTGCATCTACAGAAAAGTCTTATGGAAGTGGAGAAAAAGGATAATTCTGCATTTTCTGAATTTTGAAAAAGATTTCATTCTTTACTGTATGCTAGGCTAAATTTTTCTAAGCTGGGAACAGAAAAAGATCCCTTCTTTTATACAGAATGAACTTTTAAAAATCAGAATCTGAATGTGAAAAATGCCTCTTTGTTTAATCCTTCCATCCTTGACACTGTGACCCATCATGATCTGTTATGTAATAGGCTCTATAAAAGGCACATAATCTATGGATTAGTGACACAATAGGCATGACAGTTCCTGAGGGCTCCTATCACAGGCCATATTATTGATGTAGCCTCTCCCTCCTGTATGGAAAGCAGAACTGTGGTGTAATCTGGGTATATTCTGAAAGCCCTTTATTGTAGCTCGAGTGCTCATTGTACTTAATGGCTTCCCCCATAAGCCATTTTTAAACCTTTCCAACCCAGCTGCATGAAAGTACAAAAAAGGGCTGCAGGATGCTGTGGCTTAAGATGGAAAGGGTGAATCAGTCCTAGAAGAGAAATAAATTCCTCCCATTTGGCTTGGATTTATAACACAAAAATATCACTTTGAAGTAACTGGATATGATTTTGTCATTTAGCTTTTTTGTAATTGTTTCCTTCCAAAGCCCAATTCTAGAACACATCACATACTAAACCAGTCAAATCTCCAGCTCAAAAAGACACCTAGTAAAGCTTGAACAAAATTTGTCTTCTTTTTCATATTTTAAATATTTTACAGAAGTGCTGAGTATTTTGCAGAAAATATAGGACTTTTAAAATTAAATTTGGTCAATATCTTTAACAAAACAAATTTCAAAACTTCAAATTTCTGAAACTGCATTGGAAATAGCGTGAAAGTTTTCACTCAAATCACATGAAACTGAGATAGCACCAAAATACTGGAATTTTGTATTCTGTATTTTTTATCAGTTTTTCCTGGACTTTTTAAATTGTTCTAGTAATTTTTTTCTTCTTCCCTAAAAAATGATTGGAATTTTCTAACTCTGTTGTATTCTGCATTTGCAAAATCTTAAGTCTTTGCCTAGGATGGCTACCTGTTTGTGTGAACAGCTTTCTCTGTGTGAGCAGATCCATGCAGACAGCACAACTTTGCAACTTTTTGTCTCAGCAAACCTTTTTTTCCCAGCCAAGTGAGGGCAAATGCTGAATGGGCCTGGTCCCTGCTGAATTGCAGGGGAGGGAAGTGTACTGGGGTAGGGTTGGATTTGTATGATGCATGTAGGAGATTGTTCTCATGCCAATACCTGAGGTGCATTTCAAAGGTGCCCAGCTGGTGAATAAATCTAGAAGATTTTTTTTTTCTTAGACCTCTGAGCCCGAAACCCACAGAGGATTCAGAGCTGAGATCTGACAAGTCTGCAGTAAGGGATGAGTGAATCTCAGCCAGCGAGTTTGTTTAAGAGGACTAAATTTTTCATGAATGAGTTTGCTGTTGCCTGAAAATGACTCCAGGAGCTGGAGCAAGGAGATCCTTAATATAGTAGAAAAGAGCATTACAAGATACAGTAACTGAAATTTTAAAACTAGATAAGGCAAAAAATCAGATGTGAGTTTAAATAGTGGCAACAAATAAACACTAACATGCCTTACTTAGAATGGTGTTGAATTTTCCATCATGCAGTCTTTCAGTAAGGCTCTTTCTAAGATAATAATGTTTCTAAGATAAATCCTTGTAAAAGCTGGAAGATAAATTTTGTAATGTGAACTGAAGTTACAGTCTTTATTAAAAAAAAAAAAAAGAAGGGAAAATTTTGACTTGCGTTACATCGAAGGTGTGACTTGGTGATGGTAAAAGTCTCCCTGACTCTCTCTAGCTTAGCCAGCAGAATTGGCTCTGTGTTCTGCACTTAGGTCTAGTTTCCCTCTTGCCAATACACTGACAGCTCCCTGGCATTTGCATTTCTGCTCTGGACTGTGTGGCACTGTCTATTTTCAAAAGGCTCAGAAATTCTTTCTGAAGATAAAAGGGGCAAAAAACTACTTTCGTCTCCCACTCCATTGCATCCAATTGCTTTTCTCCACCTCTTCTTTCTACTTCTGCCATATTTTTTCCATTATGTATTCTCCTAACATCAAATACTTCTGGAGCCGCGGGGCTGCCAGCAGGAGTGCCACCAGCCCTGTCTGGCAGCACATCTGGCAGCCCCCAGCCTGCACAGCTGGCGTGTGCTGGGTGGGGTTTCCCTCCCAGCAAAGCCTCGATCGCTGCAGTGGCTGCAGGTCAAACGTGCAGCCAGCCCCACTGAGCCTCCCAGCGTGGAGTGCTCTTCATCTGCCGGCATCACACAAGTTAGCGTTAGCTTTTGCTTTAACTGGGAATGCTCTTGCAAAGCTGCCCTCTGCCAGCGTTAGACATTTCGTTTTCTCAGGTCCTGTGTAAATATAAAGGTTTCCAAGCTCCATCTGGTTCCAGTTACTCAAGCAGTAGAAATACACATGCTTCAGGAATTTGCAGACGGAGGCTTACTGCTTTGCTGCCTTACAAAATCCTTTACAAAGTTCACTGTGCTCCGTTGCCTCCTGGTATACCTGTAGTCTGTAAAATGATTTCCTCTGAAACTTACTTAGGTTAGAGAAACAAATTAGCTGAAGGTCTCAGGCCCTTCTTTCTAATAAGGTTAACCTGCTTGCACTACTAAATATGGCTTTATAACACACACACTCACACACACACACACACCCTTGACCACCAAAGACTGCCTCTTCCTGAAATCCCCCGTTCATATAAATACAGGAAGTAGAAATAAGAGAGGCTAAAATCGGATCTTCTTGGTAGTTTGCTTTCATTTCAGTGCTTGTTTAGTCCTCTGCCCTTTGATACTACTGAGCCTGAAGCTGGTTTTAAACATCTTCCCCCTCATGCCCTTGAAATACCATCTCAGTACAAAACCTGAGGATGTGGAAGTTCTGCTCAGCGATGGGAAGGAATTGCTTTTCTGACCGAGGAACTCTCAAGCCACTGTGATACAGAAAGTGACTTAAAGTTTGCTGTGATGATGAAAACATCAGCTGGAGAGAAGGGAGCCAGGGATGACTCAGGGTAAGTCCTGAATCTTTAGTGACTGTTCATTTTTAATAACTGTTGCTTTCCTTTTCCTACTTAACAAAGATTTCTCGGCTGCATGTGTGAGCTGACTGCTGAGTTACTACTTACACAGTCACAATGGTGTGGCATGACTGTGTTGTAATTTACAGTATTTCCTTTAACTGACATGTTCCAGCTGAAAACAAACTGCAATAGCTTTATTTAGCTTGAACCTTAGCTATTTAAGGAAGAAGGATAAATCTAAATCTATGGTTTGGGGCAAAGGACAGAAAAAGGGACTTCTTTGTTTTTGGAAATGTGACAAAGCTTTTCTGGGAGGCTTGCTTTG
This sequence comes from Geospiza fortis, assembly GCF_000277835.1. Taxonomy (NCBI): domain Eukaryota; kingdom Metazoa; phylum Chordata; class Aves; order Passeriformes; family Thraupidae; genus Geospiza; species Geospiza fortis. The sequence goes on from NW_005054303.1 coordinate 886,585, forward strand.
TTTTTGCTCAAATGCAGAAGTGGATAAGGACTTGTCCTTATGAGCTGTTGGTCACTTCAGTGCCTGCACACTGAGGTGTACACAAACCCTGTACCCACACTCCCAGGAGACTTGAAGTGTACTTTCTGTCAGGAAGACGCTTCTCTTGCCTCTGGCCAAAACACTGCACCTTGCAGGACCAAGTCCCGGGAAAACAGTGGGAGGCAAAATGGGTTTTGATACAAAGGACAGTCAGCAAGCTACTGGAATTCCAGGATAAGGCTGGAATCCTCCCAAGGCTTGGTTGTATCATAAAGCCCATGCTGAAGCTGGGCACTTCTGTTTCCTGTTTTAAACAAGCAAGGGAAAATTACATAGCTGCAGAAACTGTCAGTCACACCCCCCTGCCCCTTCCCCCTTGGAAAACCATAATAATACCATACTGAGACTTTTTCTTATCTGTCTAGCATACCTAGCCTGTTTTCCGTGAACAAAGGTTTCAGATATTTCTGTGATGGATCCAGTAGAAGCAGTTCTGTGGGTGCGTGGACAGATATGGGATACTTGCAGTTCCAATTGCTGAGGGTGCTGCCCTACTTAGAGCATGCTCAAAGGGGGGAATTGCTGCTGACAGGGCACCGTGTGATGGTTTTACTGTAGCACTGCTCCCACATACACACAGATACTGCTACCCAATACAAACTGGGGGCGATGGAGGCAGGACCCTGCGTTGCAGTTGTCACTGCTTTTGCCTTGTTCAATTGTTTGCATTAAGTGCAACAGTGCCCCTCCTGTTTCAAGGTATAATTCCTCAGTTCCATGTAAGATCACACAGCTGTCAGGAAAAAATGAAAGCATCCAATCCCTGTAGACTGGTGAGAGGAATTTACTATTTGCACTTTGCAGATATTCCCTGCATTTGGGAAAGTTAAGAGTTAAGTATGATAGACTGGAAGATATATTTGTTTATCTCTTTGTGAGATGTCTGAAAGGAGCCACATGCTTGCAAAGGTTTGTTTGCTGTTTGGAGTTCCAGGAAAAAGCAAAAAAGCCTAGATCGGGACTCTCAATCAAGTGGTTGGAGGAATATTGAAGCATCAATGGGCATGCTGCATGCATTCCTCATAGGTTTTTTGAGCATCTGAATAAATTAACAGAATGACCTTTTATTTCATTAATTGATTGTTTTTATTTCCAATCTATCTTCCACTCCTAAAGAGGAACTTGGCTATTTTAAAATCTGTTTTAACTCTTTCTGTTTACATGCTATAATATTGCTCAAGATCCTCAAAATTACATTTTAGCATGCATACTTGTGGCTTCCAACACATTACAGAATTAGAAACATTTCTAAGTTGTGTTTAGCTGATTTCCTGTTATGGTTACACTGAATTAGGTGCAAATTACACAAAGTATTTGGAGTTCATAGCTTTCAAATGATATGGTGATCTAAGGCAAGGTGTTGATGGAGAACCTAAACCTGATTTTAAAATTCTGTGCACCAAAATTGCATGTGAAATTCCTGAGATTGCCCCTCTGTTCATCATAGTTTTAACATTAGTTAAAAAGGAAATCTTAATCACATGCACAGGAATGATGGCAGTGCAAATTATCATGGAAGTACCCCAGCAACTTGGAAATATCCATGCATTCATTCCTAGTAAGGACTAGGGTCTATTCTGCATCTAGTGAATCCATAAACAAGTTTTGCTGATTTATATCTGTCAAATGTCAGAAAGACACTGGGGAGAAATCTGCCTCCAGAATTAGTAGCCACTCAGAGAGCAATGAGGGAGAAGTGCAGCTAGGAGCTGGATAGAAATCAATCTAATCAAATTCTTCCAAAATGCTATGGGAGACAAGCAGGGAAATTAACCATTAATTCTCACCTAGAGTGAGGTTAACTCCTAGGAACATTATAAAGTGGTGAGATCACAAAACATCTGGAGAAATGTGAACTGTGTGATCATGGTTTCATGTAAAGATGAATGCCTTCACTCCAACATCTGGCAAATGTATGGAGAATATGATGAGTAGAGCAGGCAGGAGCTGAGACAGGGATGTTATGTGCAAATATTGAATCCATCTTTGAGAAAATGGCCGTTGCAGGCAGCTGGGATGGGTTGCAGTGGTTCTCATTTCTGGGACACCAGATTACCTAATGCAGTAATGATTGTGCATCTTTTGGTGACATGTCTTTTTTTGGCACAAAACCCACATCACAGTTGGCAGGTTTCATGTGATGAATGCAGACATAAAGAGGTCAAACACTGGAGGAATCTGTAAACTGAACCACTATCATAGGTTCACAGATTTTACCTTCAGAAGGGAAAGTTTTGATTGTCTAGTCTGATCTCCTGTGTAGAGCAGGCCACAGAACCTATGAAGCATGTTATGAAAATCATGACTTCTGCTGGAATGGGAGTTTTCACAGAAACATGGAATATTCTGCGATCCCACAAGGATCACTGATTCCAGCTCTTGAGTGAATAGCCCATACAGGGATCAAACCCATGACCTTGGTGTTATTAGTTGGTTACAAGAGCTTTGTTATCAAGGGATTCTTCTACCCAGGCTACACATACACCTCTGCAGTGCAGTAAATACATCTTATACCAACTTTTACCAGGATCAGCTTTGAACTGAGAAAAAAATTATTTAAAACTCAACTGCCATCCTTTGTAAAGGACTAAATCTCAGATTATTTGAATCAGTGGGGAAAGTTCTGTTTGCCTCAGGAAGTCTTGTAAAATACTCCTCATAGAAAAGGAGTACTCTCACCCGAACCTGTGAGATGTGGTGTTTAAAGGGGAAAGGACAGTTCAAGCAACTGGAAACAAATCAGTGTTATTAAATCCCTGCTGTCTGTCAAGCTCTCATAAGGGATACACTTTCCAGTTGAGGAGGATGGTGCTTCTCAGGAGGGAAATATCTGCGCTCAAGATGCATTGCACCTAGCTGGGAACTCACTGTAAAGATACAAAAAAGGAGGTGTTCTCCAAAGCTACCTGAATTTGGTAGGGAGGTGACAAAAAACCTCCCAAAATTCATTTAACTGAAAAGCATGTTTACAACCTCACTGACTTGTTGCATGGTTTTTCCAGCACTTCCAGTCCTTGCCAAACTTGGCGGATGCTTGGAACACATTGTGCAGTGGTACTGGAGGTAGCAGAGGAGGCGTCTGTCCCTTTGGTTCCCAGAGGACAGACCACAGTGGGAATATTGCCCCTGAGCAGGAACCTGTCAGCATTGCAGTTATACCAGTGCTCACAGGAATGGGGGCACAAATGTAAGCAACATTCTGATCATCTACTTTCTACTACAGGTTCAGCTAAATATAGTTTTTCACTTCCTGTCCTAAATGGCTACGTGCTGGTTTGTACTGCTGGCTTTACAACCTAGAGGCAGCACAGGCTGAAAAACATGCACCTAAGGTGCACACATCTCCCTTGCTCTGTGTGCACAGGTGTTCATGTAAAGCACTGGGTCCTGGAGACCAGCTGGGAGGGCTGCTTGGCACAAATTTGGGCTGGCTTCATACCTTATCAAACTGTAGGGGGATAGAATATCAGAAAATAAAGATAGTGTAGAAAGTAATCTTGCCCCTAAGGAGTTGCAGCTGGGCCAGTTATCAAAGATTAGGAACAGGCCTGACTTTAACAGGACACAGCTGTAAGCAATGAGAAGAATAGCTCTATAAAAGAGTGGGGTGGCTGGGTGAGAGGGGACTTGGAGTCAGTTGGCTGCTTTGTGAAGAAGAAAGAGTCAGTGCTCTGAGGAGCTGCCCATGGGAAAACACCAAGAAGGTATGAAACTTTTGGGATAAGGAGACAACAGTATGGAACCCCTGCAATAAGATGACAACATCAAACCATGTGTATGTAGTCCAGGTATTTTAGAGATTATCTATTTTATATCATACTTCCAAATGATAATAGGACTATATTTCCACTCATTTATCAGTAAATATAGATGCTTTCTCTGAGACCAGCAATATAGGATTGTGAGACTCAAAAAATCTCCAAAATTACCTGAATAATTGACATCAAAGAAAATACCTAAACTAAATCCTTTAGGCAGAAAAAAAATCTGGAGAGTTTTAAATGCTTGTCTGGGTCAATTGATAAAGAGCACAGGAACCAAAGGGCCTTAGTGAAACTTGGACAAAATATTGTCCATCACAGACCTTCAACCTTTATAATTTTGAAGGGAGAAGATTTTTTGCATTTGGGAATAGAAATAAATAGCTTTTTGGAAGGTGATTAGAATGAACAGGCAGCTGTTTGGAATGACTGGTCAAATTGTAATGGATCTGTGGGTGGAGTGACGATACGGTCATCAAAAGCCCTTGGTGCCCCAGAAGTCTATTACACTTTTCCAGCTATATCAAAAGGCATCCTCCTGTGTAGAGAAGCGTGTCTGTATGTTTGTGATTGTTTCAGTTGTCCTTTGTGAGGAATTGTAAATTAATGACAATGAATTTAGGTATTTAATATGTCGTTATAATCTTTCTAATTAGGTTTAGGATTAGAAGGAACCAGTGAAAAGCATGTTTTGCACATGTTCTGTAGAAGACCCAGGAGAGGCTATGATGCCTCTTTCTAGAATGTCATCAGCTCTGGGTGGTCCTAAGGGCACAGGGGATGGGATGTGCTGGGATGGAGCTGGTCTTGGCAGTCCAGGTGTTCAGAGCAGCAGCTGAATCACAGATTATTTTGCTGACCTGGCACTTTTAATTCCTTCTGAGGAATTAAAGCAGAAATAGTTACAAAGCTGAGATGTTTGATCATTATTTAAAAAAATAAAGTTTTTTGAAGTATTCATGCTACCAAAGAAGACTTTCAGATTTCTCTAGACCAAAACTGAGAAAACAAGAATGAAAGGAGACTGCAGAAGAGAGTTTAAGAAGATCTTCAAGAACCAGTGGAAGCAGTTAAAGCAAAATCATGCTACAAGGGCAATGAAGCTGCAATTCTTGGATTTCAAAGTATGCATTGGTCTGCAATTCAGTCTATGTCCTACATTTCTTCCTAATCCCAATTTTGAGATTAGTTTTTTTTTTCTGTGATGTTGTGTAGGTGTTTCATGATGAGCACTGAAGCAGAATCTGTAGAGTAAATCCTCATTTGGAGCCAGGTAGGAGCTAGACAAAATCATGCATGCCTGGTTGCCTGCATGAGAATGTCTATTTAAAAATCTAGGCACAGGTACATGAGAGGTTTAGTGAAGGTGCTTTCTTGTCCAGGATTTGCTGAATGAGAGGAGGCAGTGCCCACACAGCCCTGGTAGGCATGGCCTGGGTTCCTGACTGTTCTCTGAACTGTAGAACCTGTTCAAAGCTGGGTCAGGTTGCCAGAAGTACAGGCCATGGGCCACAGAGAACAGTGTGTGGCACTTGTGGGGTGAAATCACTGGGGGCCACCCATGAGCTCGAAGAGCAAAGTGCCTGAGGGGCAAATGTGTGACTGAGTCCTGTCCTGGTGACACACCACGTGAACAGCTTTTCCAGGAGAGCCAGCCCCAGTGGAGTCCTCTGGAATTCATTGCTGGGAGCTGGGACATGTCTGTAGTGACAGGGGGAGATGTCAGGGTGCTGGGCACAGCCCGGCTCTGGCGCTGATCTAGCTGCACAAAGGGGAGAACACAGCTGAACAGGCAGGCATCCGTGGAGAGCTATCCACCAAAAAAGCTGCACAGGGTCAAAATCTGTCTGTTCCAATGCTCCCCAGCCAGAGAGGGCTGCCTGTGGTACACAGGGGAGAGGAGGGCTGTCCTTGGGCACTGTTGCACCCATCTGCTGTGAGGGCAGGGCTGGTTCACAGGGTTGCTTGTGTGTTTGCTGTATTTCCTTGGCACTCTGTTTGGCAACCCTGATCTGCTCATACAATGCAGGAACACCAGGGCCGTTCCCTTCCCCGCACCCTGGCAAGGGGAATTCCTGAACTGCACAGATGCACACAGCTTAGGTGGAGCCGTGCTCTGGTGTCAGTCTGGAGTAACTCCAGAGCTGGAGCTGGCTGAGCTCAGAATCCATCCCAGGCTGTCAGGGATGTATCTCAGAGAGGCAAGGCAAGCTTTCAGCTGGTGTCCTTTAATTGTGAACTCTGTGGGGGAGGGAGGGGGAAATGTGTCTGTCAGAATACCTGGTAGCACAGCCCCGTGAAGCAGCTGTGGTCGAGGGAGCAGTGCTCTTTAACCTGTGCAAATGAAATAGAGCCACAAGCATCACCCAGTATGGTAAATATTGTAGCCACGAGCCTTTCCTCTGTCCATTCTGTACCTGTCTAAACTATCTCAAGTAATTGTGCCTACCTCCAGAAGTGAGATCCCTGTACCCAGCGGAAGGGGACCATGAGGGCAGTGCTTCCCTCAAGATCATTAGTTGCAAGAGTTTTGAAGGGCTTAGCTCCTCTTTGCCTGCACCCAAAATGGTATAAATCTTTTTGCAAGTGAAGATGATTACTTGAGCAGTAAAGGATTAGCAGATGTGAGCATTGCATAGCTGGTTGTGCTAGTCACATTTTCCTAAATAGATATTCTGTTAGATACACACAAGCCAGGGAGTGCTATGGAATGCAGCTCTTTCCAAATAGATTAATACACACGTGCCTATGTGTGTGCCTTTCCCAGAATTTCTATTAGCTGTTTTGCTAAACTGAGAATATATTTGTGTCTGAGTAAAGGATTTCTGCTTTCTGAATTACTGGTACCTTTAAAAGGGACAAAGTGTTTGCAGTAACTGTAATCACATTGTGTGATTAATATGAGGTCCTTGTCTTTATGAAGGGATCTCTGGGTAGTTCGTGGATATTAAGCCTGCCAACAACCAGCTAAATACAGATACTGTTACTCTAGGAAGGGAAACTGAGGCACAAATTAATGGAGCTGATTTGATTGTAGTCACTTATGTCATAGCCCAATCCTCTGGATCTTTGTTGAGCAGTGAAACTTTGATTTTCCTCAGACCATACTTTAAGTTTGGGGTGATGCTAGGAGCAGAATCCATTTCTCAGAAAGCCTTTTCTCTTTGGTGGATGGGTTCCCTGCTGGATTATGGAGCTAAACCAGCTCTCCTCAGTGTTTACACAGCCTCTACAGCTGAAGCAAGAAAGCTTGTACTTTGGAGTTTTTTGGTATGTGGGGAGAATGTGGAAGATGTGCTCTTCCTGCAGCACCCTCTGTGTCCCTGGATGAGGAGGAGCACAAAACCCCACCCTGAGAGTTGTTCTCTGAGGCAGGCCTGGAATCCTGGCTCTGACAATGATCCTGCAAGAGGTGTGGCTGCTGGGATTTGCTCTGGCTGGCTCTGGCTCTGTGTATCCCTGGTAGGGTTGGAAGACCTGTCTTACTGCTTGAAATTATCTCCTGACCATGTTCATTAATATGTTCTCTTAGCTTTTTGCAAGGCTATTGAATTGTTGGGGAATTTCAAGTGCTTTGTTGAAAGCAACTGAATACAGACAACCTTCTGGATGCTGGCAAAACTTTGCCAAATATAGGGAATCCACACAGCTCATGTGCATCCCTCCCATGGCCCTCCAGAGAAAGCCAGTCTTTTGAAGGCTCTCTTGTAAAAGCAGCTGTTGGGCAGAACAGAAAGCAGCTGCAGCCCCTTGTGAACTGGATTAAATTTTCTGCTGCTTGAAAAAATTCACCAAGGAAACAGAGAGAGACCAACAAATAGCAGAGTCTGGAGACAGACAGCACTGCTGGCTACCTGCATCACTGTTCTGCAAATTGCTAGCAGACTTCCAGACAAAAAAAGGTTGTCACACATACTTGGCTAGATGACAGCCTGGGACCCAGCCCAGCCTTTCATCTTGCCTGCCAAGAATCTCTCTCTTCTCTCTTTCCTTTTTTGCCCCCCTTAAGTTCTCTTCAAGGAATTTGTCAGTCCTGATGCCCTCCACAAAACAAGAAACCAAGCAAAGCTCAAAGCTTCTTCTGCTGAATCAACACAAAGGAAAGAGTTTGGCTTTGGCCAACTTTCCTTGTAATGTAATACAGAATGTTTTTGTGTAATTGTGTCCTGAACTCCCTTTCTAATCCTTTCTTGGGATTATAAAGCAGTTAATTTTAGGCTGCATCTCACTGATAATCTTTCTAGCCAAAAGGGAAAACAACTGTTACCCTCCCAGCAGAGATGGGTCCTCAGTGCTGGGAAGCCAGCAGAGATTGCAGGAGGGGCACTGTGAACAGCAGCCTGAGACAGGGATAGGTGATGGCCTCAGTCCCTTGGCCTGGCATTCTGCTGTCTCCCTTTGCTATTAGGGCTAGCTGCCTAGATCTAGTCTGGATTTCCCCTGCCTGACTTCAGGTGTTTATTTGTTGTGTCCCTTTAGGAGCCCATGCACCATGGTGATCTCTGTCTTACTGGAGAAGCAGCAGTTCCAGGGGGTAATTCAGGGTGACTGGTGCCAGTGGGCTGAACCCAAGTCTTGGATTTGTTCATGCCTCACCAAGCTGAGCAGGGAGCCAGGCCAGAGAGCTGTGCCCAGCACTCGCCTTCTTCCCCCTCTGGCCCCCTGAGTCAGAGTGCCCCAGTGTCAGACAAGCCATGGCAGCCTGGAGGTAGGGGTGGCTGCAGCACAGATGTTTTGAGCAGGACATGACCAAGCCAGCCATGTTGTGGATTGTCTTAAACTGTCTTGTGGTCTGAACACAAAGCCTGTGGCTCATGACCTTACCTACATTTTAGCCCTGGCAATGCAGAGACCAGAAACACAATTAAATGAACAAGCTTGAGGTCCCAGCAGGGGTTTGGTGGGGTCTGGGGGAGCTGGCAGGTTTGTCTTGCTGCTTGGCAGGATCTGTACTCGCATGCTGAGCTGCCAGTCACTGCAGGGACATTTTAGCAGTTTCTGACACTGCTCCACTAAGCAGCCCTTCAGTCCCAGGCTGTCCCACCAGCACAGGAGGACAAGGGCCATGCTCAACCACAAGACCGGTTGCAAAAGTTAGCAGACCAGAGCCTTTCCCACCCTGAGTTGTTTCCAGGGGTTCTGGAGGTGTTCACCACTAGAAGGTGGTGAGAGACCATGTCCTTTCACCACCTTTCCATATCCCTGAAATACCCAAATGAGCCCTTTTCTTCTTCCTCTCCTTCCCTCAGGAAGGCAGATCTCTAACCTTGCCCCAGTGTAAATGCAGCCAGGGATCCCATCAGGTAATAAAGCAAGAAATAAACACATTTCTCTAATGCCCAATCAAAATAATTGAGACATATTGCTGGAGTAAGGCTTAAGGAGGACAGACCAAGAGAAGGTTCACAGATTGAGATATTTGTTTTCTTCACGAAGAGTACCACATATTGAAATCCATTCATACTGACACTGGAAGGAAGTCTTACCCAAAACATGAATATTTGTGTGTAAGCAAGCTGCTTTGTGTGGTGCCTTATGAGAGGAGAAATCTCTGAAGTCCTGTGCTCTGCTCCTTCATATACTGCAGAATGAAAGTCCAGTGGATTTATTTCCCTTGGCAAAACAACCATTTCTAGTTGCAGATGAAGACTGAGGTAAGGGTTTGCAGGTATTTCTTAGTGCAGAGGAAAACTGCTCAGCATTATGCAAGTTTGTGTGGCTAGCCTCTCATGTGTGGTGTGCCTCATGCCTACACTCAGTCCCTCACAGGGTGAGCAAGGCCATGGCTTTCTATCACTAGTCTGATGTTTCTCTAAATATTTTGCCCAGGTTTTTGGCTCTAAGACATCATGCAGATCTCAATTTTTTTGATTTGTAGGGTTTGAAACAGAATGGCTTTATGAAAGCTAAACTGCAGTCTATTCTTAATGAAGTTTGAATTGGAAATTTGTCCCTCCCCTCTATTTTCCGTTTCCTTTTCCCCTCTTTGTTAGGTGATTACAATATAGAAAAGCATTCCCTGGCTTTCCATTCCCATCTTCCTTCCTGTCCAGATGAGCTGGAAAGGGGCAAAACCTCTGCCAGCCACCTTGACCCTGCAGTAAAGGCAGGGGTGCTCTGTGCTTCCAGCATTTCAGGAGGTTTTGGAATGCAGAGAATAAACCTTTCTCTCCAGGCTGGGCTCAGCTGGGCCCCTCTCGAGCACTGATATAGGAGGGTGAGGGAGATCTGGGGTTTCCTTGTGGTCTTAAAGCCTAGGAAGTTGTTTCTCTTCTTCACAACATTTGCTTCTGGTTTCTGCACTGCACAAGCCTTTCCAGAGAAGCTGGATTATCCAGCAAACATGTTTGCAGTTTTTTGTTGAGGAAAATGTCTGTTCTCTAGCTACTGCGACCCTGCCTTGGCTGGTGCTCCAGCAGCTCTCTTCTCTTTGCCCTGAAAGGGCCTTGCAGAAGTACAAATGATCCTTCGTTGCCTGCACACAAAGAAAAACCTTTAGTTTTGCTGATATGCTGACATTCCCAAGAGAATAATTTGGGTTTGAAATAGGCTAAGGACAAATGCCCTGAAAAAATCGGTGATTGTAAATGTGGGGGAGAACAACTTATCATTAACTGACTGTTGTTAGGAAAGGAGCATGGCTAATAAAACCTGCAAAGTGGTTTTGACTTGACAAAGTACGTTTTGACTGAGTAAAAAGAGAAATGCAGTTGATGTTTGTGAGACAAATTGTTGTCTGCAAAATATATACTTAAATACAAAATAAATTTGCAAAAATAAATATGCAATGTTACTTAAAGGCAGCAGTACAGTTTGTGAATACCAGCCAAGGCATATTACACCAATAGGATATAATGGCCCCAGTCCAGTGTGGGGCCACAGGCAGCATATCCCATTATTCCATTGGTGTTAATGGATGCAGGAAATGGCTAGACTGAAAGGGGAAAAAAAGTATGGGGATCTTTGAAAGAAGGGCTCTTCCTTCAGGAAATGTTTGGATATTTGTTTTTTATGTTGTTCCTGTCCGTGCCATGGCTGTGAGTGTGTGTGAGAAGGCTTGTTTGTTAGTAGAGCTGGCCTGGGAACTATCAGTAATGGGAATTAGCTTGTACTTTGTTTGGGGGTTTATGCACATGCAGCTCTTTATAGTATATGTGACTTTGTGTATTTAAATAGAGGGGCAGACCTAATGCAGACCTAGGGAATGCAGAGAAGCTGGGAACTTAAATGTTCTGTTACACCTCCCCACCGCTTGAGAGAACTCTGCTGAAAGGTTGTTGACAAGGTCAAATAAGAGGGTCTGACAGGCACTTACAATTAAGCTTGTTTAATTTGAGAGGAAGAAGCATTGGCGGGTTGATGTGACGGCACCCCCTGCTTCTCTGTTCCTGGGTTACTTGGCCCTGCTGCTCCCACCCTTAGAGAGCCAGCACTGTTCCTGAGCAGCAGGTTGGTGCTCTGGTCAGGGACACTGGTTACACATCCCTCACGGCATCAGCAGCTCTCATCCAGCAAGGCTTCTGCAGAGCTGACCTGACTCTTCACCTTTCAGTGGGGGCAAGGCTCTACAAAGTTCAAAAGCAGATAAGCTGCAGTCACATCCTGTGCCTGCACTGTGGAAGTAATGAGGAAAATCCATGTGTTGGCTTTAAACCTGGTGCTGGCAGGAGCCAGGGCAGCAGGGCTGAGCAGAGCTTGGTCATTCTGCTCTGTGTGTTTGTGCAGAGCTGCTCCTGAGGCTCAGCTCCTCCAAGCCAGCCCAGCTGTCCCTGCTGAGCTCTGCAGGCAGCAGTGCCTGTCCACACAGCTCCTCCAGTGTGCTGCTGACCCATCAGACCTTCAAGCCAAGCCACTGCATAAGACACCAACCTGGTGACATATGTGACCAGAAAACTCAGTGGCTACTGGTTACTTAATAAATTGACACATAATTTACAGTTCTTCCATCTGCACAAGTGGCCATGACACCTTTTTGCCCTTAAGTATAGTATAACCTGTTCATTTTTGTAACTTCCTCTGTTGGTTTCCACTGGTGAGTGGTCTAAGGGTAGGTGAGCTGTCCCACACCTGATCAGCTGATCCCTCTGTGCCTTTAATGGAGCTCCCCAGCAGGGTGATGACTTGTTCCACTTTGGCAAACTTAGATGAACATGTGCAACAGGGCCCGGATGCATGCAAACCTGCTAGCCTTCACAGAAATGGGCATTTGGGAATCCCTGGCAGGTACAGAAGAGCTCACTTCAATTTCAGAGTGCAAAATTCACTGCGGAAATTGGCGGTGCCTGTAAGAGAAGGTGGAGTTGGTGGGAGACAGAATTTTGCTGAGCTGACAGGTGTCAGGATATTTAGGAGACCCTTGGTTTGTCTTACCTTTTGGCAGCTAGAACAGCTGCTGCATTGGCTATTAAGCTTGGTCTTTCCCAGGCTGAGCTAAGCTAGATGTGTAGAGCATCAGCTGTAGACCGAAGAGCAGAAGGGTGGACAATTAAGTAGAGGAGGAACAAGGGGACCAGTGAGCAGGAGGAAGTGCTCTGCCAACCACAGGCTTTCCACAGACCACAGGCTGAGAAGCACAACTTCCTGAGCTATAAACTTGTCACCAGGGTGGACCAGTAACACAAGCATTCTGCAAGGTAGGGAGGACACTGGACAGCCAAGCCTGCCTCATGGGACACGTCCAGCTTCTCACATCGTTTCCATTATCCAATTTTTCTGTACATCCAAGAACCTTACAATGCAGGAAGCTCCCATGGCTTGCTTTACATTCTACTTCTTTCCTCCCTCTTTCTGCCTGTCAGACAACAAGAAAGTTGTTTATTTCCGACTATAGGGTCACAATTACCTGGGTGTGAGCCCTGAAGATCTCAAGAACTTCTCTTTCTACTATTGGGGTTTTTGTTGTTGGTTATCTTATTTCAGTTTGTTGGTTTGACTTTTGTAAGATCCCTTGGCTCTGTTATGAAAAAGCACTTATTAAAACCTGAATTTTCTGCAAGTCAGGGTTCATGTTTGGTGCACAAAATCAGCTTTTGTGCTATGGGTTTTTCAATGTATCACTTTGTTACCTTCCCATCTTCCTAATACTCTGTTTTATGATGAAACAACTCCAGAATTTCAAAAAGATGTTGGGGCTCTTCCTGCAGCTAGGTTGGGTTCAGGGTCTCACTTCCACCACCTGTTGAACGAAAGAAGAGCTCAGCAAGATGACCAAAGGCAGGTCCAGAGGGTAAATGAATCCTTCTCCTCCATCTCAGATTAATTTGATCTGAACTGATTAAGTGATCAAAGATGGGCTGGCTTATGTGTGTAAGTAGATGGTATCAAAAACTGGCCATTTCTAAGGTGGAAGCAAAATGAAGCTTGATGTCCTCTGGCTGTGGCATTGCATAATTTCCCTCACAGTGAACTGAAAGTAACAGCACATGAATTGACATGTGTCTGAACAAAGATTTTTAATAAGTCTGTGCAGTTTGGACACCAAGCTACCTCCATTCAATGTGTTCCTCAACACCAGTCTAATGAGAAGTGATACTAAACCAAAGAAACCATAGGCAGCTCTGTCTCTTGCCGTGGGTGAACTTGTACTTGCTGTCCATGTAGCTCCAATTATTCCTGTAGGGAACGCTGGTGACCATAGAAAAAAAAGGATACAGAGATCTGCCTGTATTGCCAGTGGCACAGAGCCCTGCGGCTGAGTCCAGCTGGGTTGGTTGTGACACAGGATGTAAACCAGCCCCCTGAGCCTTCTGTCAGTCTCACCCATCTCCACGAAGCTCCATGCTCCCAACTGTCTCTTTTAAGCACAGGAATTAACAGCACTGCCTATCAATTTCCATCAGGACTGCTCTGTTGGCTTCAGCAGCTTCTATCTTTTCCTCCTGCTTCAAGTGCTCCTTATAACCACTGGGCTTGAAGGGTTTCCACACATCAGCTCCAGCCACAAGCTGGTTTATCCCAAATGGTATCCCTTCAGGTACCAGGTAGCTCTGGTGCAAAAAGTTGCTCTATCACCTGGCACATGGAGTTTGTGACTGTATTTCTCCCTCAGTATCAAGCCATCTCACACACATTTTAAGACCTGTGGTTCCTGCTCTGCTATAAATATAAATATCCCATTGTATCTCCCTCCTTGAGGACAGCACAGCAAACCCTTGCTCTTGCTCTTTCTTGATGTCTTCTCGTTTTCAGAGGGAGAAGCAAAAGCAATAAAACATTATAATAAAAGACTAGCTCCTAATTCTTAAATCTGGTCTGCTTAAACAATACTAAGGCACTCTGTCATTACTTATCAGTGCACTACAGAGCATTTGATTAACAATTTAAGATTTAATTTTAAAAATACGTTATGTCTCTTCTCAGAGCAAATGTGCAGGAGTGAAGAATTAATCTGGCAGTCCCTGCTGCTGTTTCACACAATTGCTGTGTGTCCCAGCTGCCTCAGGGAAATTCAGAGTGACCAGCCACATATAGTCCAGCCAGGAAGCCCTTAGTGTCAGCAGGTTTGTGACAATATTTTTGAAACCCCTTGCAAAGTTATGCTCAGGCCTTTGCCTGCACAAAATTCAGTGGATTATACTCCCTTGCTGATCTGCTCACTTCTGGGAAATTGAACTGGCAAGTGTGGCTCCAGGTTTTTAAAGCAGTGAGTCATGGTGGTCATTACTGCAGTGTACAGTCACTGTGCAATAATTCAAACCACCATTGTCATTATTATTGCCTCCAACAAGCAACCTGATACCTTCTGCAAGCCCGGGGCAGGTGTGTGAATGTAATCACTGTGCAATTAATTAGCCTGTGCTGCCAATCAGTATGCAGCACACAGCTCCCTGCTTCCCAGCTGAATACAATTTAGCAGAACCACTGCAAGATTTAAATGTACTTTGCAGTAAGAACTCAATAAAAGAAAAGAAAAGGAAAGCAGACAGCTCTAGGGACAGCTTTTCACCTTCACGTCACACCTACCAGAGTGAGCACCTGCCTCTATCAGCCAAAGGGTTTTGCAGGACTGTGGGACAAGAACAGAGTTTTGTGTTATTTTTGAAAACTGGGGCTTTAGCAATCATCTGATGCATGAATTCTGAGTGAGCAAGCTGGAAAGGCCAGCTGCTCACCACAGTGGCCCTGGAAATTCCTTCAACTGGCAGCACAACAAGAGCCCAGGAGCTGCCTGGGCTCCCTCCTCCCTGTGCAGCCACAGAGCTCCCACAGAGCCAGATTAAATTGCTGGATTAAGCATTCCCACAGCCCCATCCAAATCTTTGTGACAGCTGTGCCCAGGACAGAAGTCAAGTGTCGGTGCCATGACTGCGTCAACTGGCGTGTCATGGCTCAGAGCATTACAGCTGAGCAAGGCCCAGGGGTCATGCACTCCCCTTTCTTAGCCAGCACAGATCTGATTCAATAAAAGTGTGTGCTACTGCTCCAAACCCAGAATTTTAAGAGATTTGGACAATGCAATCCTCTTCTTTTGGGAATTTATCCATCATGTCTTATAACTCACTGACAGGAAACGTCTCACCAAACATTTGCCTGATTCCATATGATCTCCTTAATGACTCTTCCTGCCTCTCCTTTTGCCACAGTCTCCCCTTTCATTTATCTGTGCTTTCCTCCCTCTCTACAGGCACAAGAGCCTGCTTAGCTCCTTCCAGGCTGGTCTGGCTTTTGAGAGAATACCTCATCCCCGAGGGCCCACAAAATATTTGACTGCCTCTTCTGCCAAAAAAAAAAAAAAAAAAGCCTTATCCACTGCCCTAAATTTGCTGCACTGAAAGACTCCACACACTGAAATAATGAGATTTTCCATTAGGGCAAACACTTTTAGGCTCTCACTTTTTCATCTTGTATGTCTGAGTTTGGAATTATTTTCAATTTTCTATCCATTCTCCAAAATTCAGACCCTACATGCAGCCACATGTATTGGAAGGTCAGTTCTGTTATTTTTCCTCACCAGTTTGCCCTTGTTGCCAAACCCCAGCTGGTGCTGTGAGCAGGGCTCTCAGAGGTTGTGCCCTGGGAGGGAGCAGAGGATGGATGCTCTGCAGGGAGCTCTGTGCCAGGGTTGCTGTGTGCCTGATGCTCAGCAGGTCCAAGCTGGCTTGTGTCACTTTCCTGGCTTTGTTGATAACCCTCATTTCCCTGCAGGCAATGGGATTCCTGAGCACCAGTGCTTTGCTGGCCCCACCTTACACAATTAATGGCTGACAAATTTCCTCAGATGGGAGCTATGGCCCTACATGTCACCTTCTGGTGACACGGCAGGACATTATCAGCATTGACCTCCTTCTGATTGAGGTTTCACACATTGTTCAGATGTGATCAGGTTCATGTCTTTGTGACTAATTAGGGGAGTAATTTTTGTGTTATGGAACATTTCATTATATGTCAACTTTCCCTTCAATACATTACTTCTTTCCCACTACTGAGTATGAATATTGCCATCCAACACATGTTTTCCCTTCACATGGTTACAAGGCTTTTTTTTGGTTGTTTCTTCTGTAAAAAAACCCCCAAGAGATGACTCAGGGTAACTTCCAAAAGCTGTATTCCACTGTTTTGCTCGATATGTTCAGATGATATTGATTAAAATCACAGGCTGTTAAATCGAAAAGAAATTCCCTCGCCTATGTGACAAGCTGGACTTTTATCACAAGCAGAGTTCCACTTATTTCAATCTGCTTTTTTTTAAAGCACAGTTCTCTCATTCCTACTGTCTTGACTATGATCTTAAAAAAGGATTGATTAAAATCAAGATTTTGTGAAATAATACCTTTACCTACAACCTGAATTATAAAGGCACCTGAATGTTCTGAGAAAGCTGTCTGTGAAGGGTTGAAAAAGAAAAAAACTACTAAAAATAAAATCTTTGTATTGCTTTTGGGATATGAAAGGCTATTTTTACAAACTGACTTTTGGGACAGACCTGCTGTGTCAGGTTAGGCCTTTGAAATGACTCTCTTTTAGTAGTTTAAGACTGACCTTATTTGAAATGTAGTACCTTAAGATCTGTATCTTTAAAAATAAAAGGAAAAGGAAAAATATTTGAAGTAAGACCAAATAAAAAGTGAGAGTCCTATTTTCACTTCTGACCTCTAAGCAGAAAATTAGAGCAGCAAAACGTTTTTTGTGTATGTTCTCTTACATTTTCTTTAAATGCAAAATCAATCAACGAAATGAATGACAGGCCTGTATCCCCATGGATCCATGGTCTTTTCCAGTAGAGCTCTTGTGACCGGACTTTTCAGCACAAGTGTTTCCACTGCCTGCAGAGCTAAGCACATGGATAAATTGACTTTGTCAAATCACCACCATGGCTTGAAGCCAGTATTTATCACCAGTCTGCCATTAGACTGCTGTGATGGTGGTCACAGGGGTCTTAGGATGAGGGAAGAGATGAGGATCTGACTCCATGTTTCAGAAGGCTTAATTTATTATTTTATTATATATATTATATTAAAACTATACTAAAAGAGTAGAAGAAAGGATTTCATCAGAAAGCAAAAGAAAGCTTCATAAAAAGCTATAAGAATAACTATAAGAATAGCTATAAGGATAGCAAAAGAAAGAATGAATAACAGAGGCTTCTGTCTTGGACAGAGAGTCTGAGCCAGCTGACTGTGATTGGCCATTAATTAGAAACAACCACATGAGACCAATCACAGATCCACCTGTGGCATTCCACAGCAGCAGATAATCAATGTTTACATTTTGTTCCTAAGGCCTCTCAGCTTCTCGGGAGAAAAAATCCTAAAGAAAGGATTTTTCACAAAATGTGTCTGTGACAGACTGCAGGGACTCCTCTGCTGCTTTTGAAGCCATGAAACATCTCTCAGACCCTTCAGCTGGAGGGTGGCACTCAGGGGACAGGCATGCTCAACCTCTGTGGCCCTGGCCACCCCTGTGCACCCCTTACCTGTGTCTGTGCATCCCTTATCTGTGTCTGTACTTCAGCAGCAATGATGGGTGAGCCAAGACCAGCAGAGCCCAGCACAGAGCACCCTGCCAGCCTGCTGGCCTGACAGCCTTGGTGCCTGGGGTGGTTTGGTGCCCCTCCAGGAGCATTCCTGATGTCTGAGTGCCCATGTCTGTGCTTGCACCTACAGTCTTCTCCCCCCAGGTTTCTGTTTGCAGCTCTGCTTACCGGGGACTCCCTTGCTGTGTTTCAGCCCTGTCAGAGATGCCAGTGAAGAGGGGAAGGAGATACATCTCTGTCAGGCCAGTGCTGTGCGAAATTGCCTCCAGCTTCCAGGGATCAGCATCCTTGACAAACTCATCAAGACCTGTCCTGTCTGGCTGCAGCTGAACATGAGCCAGGAAAGGGCTGGGGCGATCCTTGGCAAAGAAACAGCAGGGGTAAGTCCAAAGCAATTTCAGTTCAGACAGCCACATTTCCTGTCCTTGGTTAGGAGAGCAGTGCTTTTTTTTAATGTGGAAGCAAAAATATTCAGCAGACTGCTCTCTGTTTCCATAACCATTTGACACTTTACCTCTCTCAACAGCACAAAACAGACATATTGGCTTTGGGAAAACAAGGAATATTATCTCTGGGTTTATTTGCTTACCATGTAGATTCATGGAGATGGCTTCCCATTCACCACCATACCTACCAGTATGGTGACTTTCCTGATCTGGAGCAATGAAAAAAAAAATCTGTGAAGAAAAGACCTTAGATTCAGGGAGCTGCTGGGAGTACTTTTTATTGCCACAATCGATATCTGGTTTGCATTAACTGAGTATTAGAGAATCACACACTTGTGCAAAGCTTAGAGCTTGCTTAAGGAAAACAGCTCTGTGCCAAAGGGAGCTGCTCCCCTTTCCTGAGAGGTCTGACAGGTGAGGCAAGTGGGCTGTAGATGTCCTGGCTGCCCTTTGAGAAGAGCAGGTGTAAATGACCTGAGCTGATGTCAGGGCACACCTGCTCTGAGGATGTTTGGACCTGTCCCTTGGCCAAGTCAGTCTATCCCAGGGCTAAATGCTGGCACAGCTGAGTGACACTCTCCAGTGGCATTCACCTGAGCAGCCTGGGCTGTGCAGTGCACCTCACCCTGAATCAGATTTCTCAATTAGATTGAGCAAGATCTTTGTTTTTCTGCTCTGTCTGTAAGAGGAGATGTGTGTGAGTGCCTGTGATGTAGCCATGCATGGCCCCAAGCCTCCTCTGGCATTATCCATTCCCTGCAGGCAGGGAGTTCCCCACCTCTGAGCGCCTTGGGGGAACATCCTGCCTCTGTTCCTCCTGCTCGCGCTGTCCTTGGGCACAGCCTTCAGCTGCAGTGGGAAGCAGGCAGGAGAAGGGGTGAGAGGTGGTGCATCAGAGGTGTCCCACGGCAAGGGCAGAACCTCCTGCCCTCCGGGAGCCCACCTGAAGCTGGGCAGTACCATTCCCACCTGTGGTGAAAATAGAAGGGACTGATTTCAATACTGGCCCTGACCCAGGGGAAGTACAGCACTCAGGGCTAAGTACAGCTCAGAAAATCCACCTCCTGCTTCTCTGAACAGCCAGAGCCCAATTTTAGCCTCTGGATCCATGGCAACCAGGCGTGCCGATCAGGAAAAAAGAAGTGATTCATTTCCAGGTTTCATTTCCCTGGTTGCTTAGATTAAATTTCAGATGGAGCACGATAAGATGGTGCTGTCTGGCAGTCATGGTTAGAGGGACAGTAGTGCCATGTGGGCGATAGGACCTGGGCAAGGTAGAGCCTCTCCCTGCAGGTGCCACCTGCCTGTAGTCACTTACTGCAGCAGAAGGTGGGGGCTGCCCTGCAGAAATCAGCCTGTTTGGGGCACACACCTCTGCATTTATTTGCATTTTCTCTGCCCTGATGGTCGACCTGAGACCCTGGGGCTCCATTTCTCCTGAGCTCAGAGGCCAAGATGACAGCACTGTGTGAAGTTGTGAAGCAGCCCCAAAGCTGTGTGTTCAGCATGGCTGCTTCAAAGTGACTGGAGATGCCCTCAGGACTGGGACTCATGCAGGCAAAGGTCCTGGCTTCTACACAAGCTTTTTTAAAATTCTTCTGCCCAAGAAATTAATGGTTTTTTGCTAGATTTCCATACATTACACTTGAATAATGATTTTATCAACTCATACTTCTCTTTCTAATATTAATATCCAGGCTAAATTAGCTTGATTTTTTAATTCAGTTTTTTAAAAATACCTTAACTCCTTTCTGCCTAAGCTTACTATCAAAGAACAGATGAGTGTGAAGATTATTTTGTCTTTGTATCTGCACCTTCAAGATACGAACTAAAAATATCCCTGACAATGAACTTTAATTAGAAACACACTTAGGATCTCATAGAATACAAAGAATGAGACATTTTTCCTTTTTCTTGGTGGAGCAGCTCTGTGGGAAAGGAGCTGTAGGGATGGTGGCCAGCGAGCTGGGCACAGACCCACTGAGGAGAGGCTGTGCAACCAGGGCTTGTCCAGCCAGGAGACACCTTCAGGGGACTTCACAGCAGCCCCTGGCACCTGCAGGGAGGTCATGGGGAAGATGAAGCTGGGCTGTGCTCAGCACTGCAGGGTAGGAGGACAAGAGGCAGCAGTGTACATTGAAACCAGAGGGGTCCAGACTGGGTGCAGGGGAGCATTTTGTCCCTGTGAGGACAGTAAGTGGTGGGACAGGTTGCCAAGAGAGGCTGTGCAGTCTCCAGCTTCGGACATTCTCCAGACTGGTACAGACAAATCCCTGAGAAACTTGGTCTGGCCTCATGGCTTCACCCAGGGGATTGGAAAAGGGTCCTCATAGGATACCTGCCATGCTGAATGATCTTCTGGCCCCATAAAAAGCTCCTCTTATGCTCCTCTCATGGACACTCAAATCCTTACTGACTAAATGTACAAGTGACTCCCTTGCTTTAGACCTAGACTGGGACATTCTGGGGTGACTCATCTGTGATTTAGGGCACTGGTGTGAGGACCATCACTTAACAAATTGGGAGTGCAGTTTTAAATCTTCAGTTAGTGAGATAGTTTGCTTTAGGCATAAGTGGGACATCAGTGATGCATAGAAACTTTGTGAGTCCCTTGGCAGGTCTGAATTTCACTTAGATGAAATGTCCTTTTCTTCACTATTTTTTGTTGTATAAAGCATAGCTAAGTGGAATGAAGCTAAAATAAGGCTATTTAAAGGTGAATTGTACTGATAAAATCTACATTGCCAATGACCTAAAATAAAATTTAGAAGCTCATATAATGTAGCTGAGCTCTTGATTCTTTTCTCCTTTTTCAGATATTCTTAGTTAGGAAAGAGGGTAATGTGAGCAACATGGTCCTTGCAGTCCGCCTGCCTGTGCAGAACGAGGCTCCTGGTGTGCTGGAGTACAACATTAAAGAAGAAAAATCAAGTAAGCTCTTTGCATTTCCTGGTCTTGCTCTGGTTAAGGTACTGCGTCCTCTTGTGATCACCAATATTTATGTAATCTCACTTGCACTGAAAAGGTTCCTCTTGTGCCTGGCAGCAGATCTTGCTTTTATGATGTAGTTCAGTTAATATTTCCTGCAGCTGCTTTACCTCAGCTCCCCTGTGGTTCTGCACCTTCTGTTATCATTTACAGACTCACAACAGGGAAATAAAGCACCTCCAGATGAGGACGCCAGTGCTTTGATCAAGCGAGGGGAGCTGCCTTTCACCAGCTGGAAGTCTTGAGGAAAGTGGAAAGCATTGGCAGCTTAAGCTTGGTTAACTCACTGACTCTCTCTAGTCAAGCCACTGAATTTGGGGTCACCAGTCATCCGACATCTGCTATGCTGCCTTTTCCTGCACCTGGTCCAGTCCCACTGAACAACAAGTCACTCCTGAGCTGTTTTCAAAGCCAGCCAGGGAAGCAGGTGGCTGCTGGTGTCAGTGCCATTCCCAGCTGGATAGCCAAGTCTGCCATGAGCAAGTGAAAATTAACCCAGTTCAAAGTCAGCCACGTCTAATCCAGCCCTCTGTGTAAATGGATGTGTAAGGCACGTGATTTCCATTTTCAAAGGAATATTTGGAAACACCTGAGTTTTAGGATAGTCGTAGAAACACGCACTCGAAAGAGTTCATAAAAATAACTTCACACTATTTATTTATCTGAACACATTTAAATCCTCTGCCATTGAGCTCTGTCCCAAAGCCAGCTCTCCAGAGAAACTGTTTTATTCTTTGCTAAAACACTTGTGTTTCTGCAGATCAGTGTGCAATATCACTTTCCCCTTGTTCAAATGAACTTTTACAGTTGCTCAAATAATTTTTCCTTCTCCTATATTTCTTCACATACCTCTGTGTTTTAAACAGACTTTAAAGCCAGGGGTACAACTGAATCTCTTAAACTGTTCTAATCTCAAGGCCAGAGACCACAATCTGTCACAGCCCTGCTCCTGCACAGGGTGCAGCTCCCTGTCTGGCTGCTGCATCCCCTGGAAGCTTTCCTCTCCCCTGCCTGCTCCTGGGAGCACCCAGCTGGGGAGATGGTCAGTGTTCAGTGCGAGGGCAGGAGCAGCAAAGCTTTTGCCACAACTTCAGGTGTTCAATTAAGAATACAAGGGCAAGGGTTAGCTGCAGGGTAGAGAAATCTTTTCTTTATTTAGCTATTTGAACTTGACCTAGGACTTAGATTTTTCATGGTGGGGAATCGGTTTTTTGATGAGTCAAGATTTCCTTTGGATAAAAGTTTAAAAAAATCAAATTGTTTCATCCTAAAATATGTCATTTATAGAAATGTTACTTCTTCACTCATGTCCTGTGCCATAAAATTTGATTTATTTTAGGACAGGCAAAGTAAAATGTAGTACAAAAATGTCACTGAGCTAGCCTATCTAGAGAGATTTTGCTGCCATGCTTTTCCAGCTTGCTTGCATTTTCCAATCTATCACTACCTTAATGCAAAGGATGTACTGGGAGACAAGCTTCCTGGTAGAAGCAAGAATTAAATCAGTTTCCATCACTTTCATACAAGTTGCAAAGTAAGTGAAGGAGGGTAATTAAAATTCAGCTCTCATTCATAAAGCAGGAGAGCTGCCATCATATGCAACAATCCCAGCAGCCATGAGGCTCATGCATTCCTATGGTGGATATTCACATTATTTTTAGCTTGAGTTCTGTCAGGGTTGCGTGTCAGTTGGTAGAAAGCCTCTCAGTTCTCCATCCTGCACTGTGTTGACAAGAACACACTGGGTACAGAAGTGGTCTCTCTTTTGCTTCCTTTCTCATTTAGGGTAAGTACCCCAGATTTTAAGTTTAAAAGAAATTGAATGAATTCTTGTTAATAAAGCCAAAGGACTGTATCTAGTACAAGGGGAGATGGTAAATCTTCTGTGTCACAGAGATTTGGTAATTAATTTGGTGATTAATTAATTCTCTAGCTTCAGCTGCATTACTACACTGCCTTCTAAAATTTTTTCCAGAAATAAAATTAAAAGATGTCTAAATGCTTTAAAAGAATTTAGAACCTGAGCTTCCTTGACAAGTAAGCTGGTATGTCTGGATTGCCTCAGATTAATGATGTGCCCTTCACTCATCCCTGGTATTCTGTAAGTGTCAGGGTAGGAGACCTCTGAGCACCCCCAGAGATATTCTCTTGCTGTGGAATGCAAGTAAGTTGGAAGTTGGGTGTTAGACTCCTGAAAATATGTAAAACACCCTAGCTGAATAGCCTGATGGCCACTGTGGACTGGCAGGGTTTGTTTTTCCAAACATCTGTTCTTTAACTTCAGCAAATCTCTTTCCTGTCTGGGTTGACACATGAGCAATGATGTGTGTGACGTGCTCCAGGGAGAGCTGCTTGTCCCTTTCTGAGAGCTGGCTCCTCCCACAGCCTTCGGAGAAGCAGGAACAAATCCTTCTCCTCACCTCACTTCAACTCAGACTCCACACAGTTGATGCATTCAGATGTAAACTGAAATCTGAATTTGTCTTGACATACAGAGTTCTGATTTTATGGAGATTCTTCCTTCAGTTAAAATTCAAGTTGCAACCAGGTTACTATTTTGAATAACTTTGCCAGCTGCTTCTTGTCCTTGCCTGTTTGTAGAGCCATTCTTATTCCATCCTACTTTTCAGTCAGGATCTGAGGAGGCTTTCCCTGGTATCACAGAGGTTGTTGCCCAGCCCCTGAGTTCTGTAAAGAGATGGCCATTCATTGAAGTACAAAAAAGCCCTTCAGAATCTTCTTGGCATTGCACTGCCAAATAGGAGTGGTTCATTGTTTTACAATTTCTTTTCCTCATAGCAACTTTGTTTATATTTGGTGATTTAGAGAAGTATCATTTTCTGATGGGAACACTGTATTTAACTGTGATTTCTCTTTTTAAATGGAAATCCCCAAAGAACCCACTAGGTAAGAGAATAAAGAAATGAAACCTCTTTCATTTTCACCTCTTCTATGAAGTAGCCCTTAGAGAGGACAGGAGAATGGACTTTAAAGTTTTTCTTCTGGTTCTTTTTGGTTGTAATTATTCCAGAGACAGGAAGGCTAAATCTCAGTGGTATCAGTAGCTGTAGAAGAGGCCAAACAGCTGATATCAGGTACCATGTGGTTCATCAGGAAGTTGAGAAGCCTGGCCAGTTTCAAAGCCTTGGATCTCCGTGGTTTTGCACTTGGCCTGAAGGATCCCTTACTTACTCAAAGCAGAGGAAATCTCCCAGACCTAAAGCTTGTTACAAGATTTCTACCATTTAGAGATGCAGTATTGGCATTTACCTCTCAATCTTTGCCAAAATCTTGACTACTTTGTGCACTTTCTGTTCTGAGAGTTGCCCCTTGCTTTTGCTTCATTCTGAGATGGAGCCCCAGCCTCACAAACTGAGCAGCCCTTCCTCAGCAGGCTCCTGCCTTTGGCTCTTCTCAGCAACCTGGTGACAACCTCAGGGCTTAATTCCCTCTCCTTTTCATGGATAAACCTTCAGAATTCATCTTGCTGACCTCAGCTCCATTGCAGCAGTATTAAAAAGGGAAGGATCAGAAATTTAAAGTACGTGTGCATTTCTGAAGTAGCCTATACTGAGAGTTTGGAAGAAGCATCTGGGTGCCACAGAGCATGTGGTGCAGGTAGTGACAGCAGCTTTACTTTCACAGAGAGTCATGAAGGCACCTGCCACAGGGGTAAAGTCCTTTAGAAGAGGATGCTCTATCACCATGAACTAAAGTTAACAGTTTCTTTTGTTCTGGAAATTTTGTGAATAGTATCTGAAGATAATTTGATTTCACAAAACACATAAATTGATCACATACTTCTCAGGAATCTTTTACATATCTTTGGTGTGGGATATATAGTAATTGTTTTCCAAGCTCTTCTGTACCAAGGAAAAAGGATGTGATTCCTTTCCAAGTAAGCAAAATGGCACTAAACAGAACTATCTGCAATTTCACAGAATAAAGAACATATTGCTCATATTAATAGATTTTTTAAAAATAATAACAATGACATTTATTTGCTAAGTCCACCTTGAACTCTTCAGGTTCATGTCATAAGGGCCTTGAGGCTGGTCTGATGCTGCCACAGCTGCCCATCTCCTGTAACCCTGCTCCTGCCTCCCCCCTTGCTGCAGGGGCTTGGCTCACCTGGAGGTGAATTCTGGAGGCAGTCCTCATGAGTCCATGCTGTGGAGCTGCTGCTCCTTATTTAAACTGTACCTGGGGGGGACAATCTGCCACCAGACACAACTGTTCAGAAGCATCTCTTACAACACATGGGGCCAAGGCTGGGTTGAGCCCCCCAAAATCAATGAGTGCACAGCTGAAGGAGGGGTTTGTAGTGAAACCTTGGCTTTAGTGTGGCTATTTCATTTATTAGAGGAAAATTATAGGACTTAATGTTCTCTGTGCTCTGACCCTCCAAGCTTCTCTGCAGATCAACTCTGAATAAGCTGGAAAGTAACAGAGGTCTTGAAATAACCTTAGCAAAATCAAACAGGAAAACCAAAATAAATTATCTCCAAGTTATACAAAAATGTCCAGAACATGATTAATACTTCATTTGAAGGATGAGACATGGTGCTGTCACCCTGGTTTTTTAAGATTTTCTAGGCCTTCTGATATGGACATTCTTGTGGTGAACTTTTCCAGACACTTTCTGTAAATAACTGATTGTTTTGTCTTCTTTTATGGAGGAGGAGAAAGTTGATGGACTGCTGGTTTGACCAGTGTCATTGAAGAGGTGTCCCTATCACCCTCCAATCCACTGTCACTTTTGGAAAACTATAAATGTTGGAGTCAGAGAATAAACTTCCTTTTTCTTCCTTCACCTGGAGAACCGTGGTGTGCTTGCATTCTTGCGTGTCCGATAGTGACACGGTGCCATTGGACACAGTAGCTCAATTTCTGGTTTATGGACAGCAGCTGTACTCCAGGCTATGTGGGATGAGCTTGTGCTAAGGACCCACAATATGCCTTGACAGAAAAGGTGCAGGCAATTACTGCACTCCAAAGCAGTTTAAGAGCAATCACTGAGTGTTGCTACAAAACTGCAAGCCTGGTAGCAAAAAAGGATGTTGATAAAGAAATCCAATGTCTGCCCTGGTCACCTTATTTGACCTTTCTTAAAGTGAGACTGAGCTCAGGAAGTGCAGACTGGGGTCTGATATGAAATGTTTGAGACAGGAGGAATTTAGGAAAGGATTACAACTCGAGCAAAACGCACAGCAGCAGTTTAACCTGCCTGGGTAATTCTCTAACTGCTTCCACCTGCTTGCCATGAAAGTTTGTGAGGATCTGACCACTTTGTACATCCACCAGTGAACATCTGCCAGCAAACTCTATCAGCACAGAAAGAAGATTTACACCAGATACAGAGGAAGCAGGAAGGCAGGTCTTGCTGGGGAGGCCAAACAGAAATTTAGATGAGCAAAGGTGTTCCTTTCCATGTTGGATGTTAGGAAATGTGAAATCAACAGGAAAAGATTACTGAAGGGCTAAGATTTTACAATATACTTCCTTGCCTCAATCATCCCAAATAGGTGCAACCTAAAGATGTGAAAGCAAGCTCAATTCTTAAAGTCACTTCAGTCACTTCAACACTGCCATTCCTCCTTCCCAAGCACAGATGGGAAAAAAACTCCACAGCGGTTTATTATAGACTAATGCCATTTGCACAGATAAAAAGGACATGTGCAGTCATTCCGACTGTCCTGTAACAGTCACAGATGGAAATTAAACAACAGTGATCAGGCAGCAGCATGTTTACAGAGGGGCATTAGAGCAACAGGGGGATGTACATTGCTCCTCTTTGCAGGTTTAGCTCTAAGTGAAGCTGCTGAAAGCCCTGCTCTTTGCATCCCAGCCAGCCTGAGGTGGGGGCTGTGGGCACACCTGGCATGATGGCAGAGCTCAGGCATGAAGGAGACAAATTCCTGAGTGTGCCTGCATGGGTCAGTGTGTCCCAGTGCTGTGAGGACACACTCACAGGGCAGGGAGAGGAGGCAGATTGAGTAGGAACAGCTCAGTAGGTGCTCTCTGTTGGCTCAAGCACCTCCAGATGCTGGTAATAGACTGGCCTATTGCACTCCTCTGGCACCCCAGCTGACATGGCCAAATATGGTCATTTATGGCAGATTTCCCTCTTTAATTTTGTTAATGTTTATTTTAATCCATAATGCTGAGGCTGGATTAAGGAACTCGGGGACTAAAGTACTTGCTGCTAACATGTCACAGTATGGTCAGGTGGTGTTTTCCCACATGAACTACACTGTAATTCTGCACAAATGAGGTCATGGGAAAAAATAGGAGGATAGCTTGGTTACTGCAACCTACTCACGATTTAACTCCTTCAATGCAAGGGGCCAGTTGTGCAGATGAATTTTGTGATATGAATATTTTTGTGGAAGTGCTGACAGCCCTTGCAATAGCTTCCCCAGTTTTGCAAGTCCTTTTGCTAACACTCTGTCTCCTGGAATCAGGAAGTAGACTGAAGATAGGCAGATTTTTTTTTTTCCAGAAAGAAAAATAGCCATCATAAATGCAGAGAAAAACCTTGCAATTTTGGTAATACTCAGAATAACAGAATATATGGGGAAACAACCTATAAGAAGACAATCTGCCATTTAAAAAAATAATTTTAATGGCATTTATTTTGGATCCCTTCTGAACAAGAATGAAGATGGAGATAGAAATCTGTGGTACAGACTGAGGCCAGAAAGTTGGGATCCTTCACTTCATAGCTAAAATGAATAAACTGGTGCATGTACTGGTATACCTGACCCTGACTTCCAAGATAAAGACATTTATTTGGGTAGCACTTGCAGATTTTCCTGGGAGGTTTTAAAGTTTGGGCTGGATGAAGCCTTGAGTGACTTGGCTTGACCTGGTTTTAGCAGGATTTTGGGCCAGAGGTCTCCTGCTGTCCCTGCCAGCCTGAGGGATCCCACAAGTGACACTGAGCCTGGCTGTGGGTGAGCTGAAGGGCAGACAGCAGTTCTCAGAAGGGATGTCTCAGTAGAGCACTTCCAATTCTCTAAGGTCCAGGTTCTTGAAGAAATACTGCTAAAATTCACAGAGGGATAATGGTGAAAAAATAAATAAAACAAATATTTTCTGTACTAGTGTGTCACCTGTGAACTCCCCAAAACCCATAACCTTCCTTTCTTCAGCTTCTTCTCCCTTTGTGCATATGGAAAGACAGAATGTGCTCAGTTTATTTAATCAGTGCAGATTTGCAGTCAACTCCTATCAGGTACTTGAATGTACTTGAAAAGGCCCAGTAGTGCCCCCCAGGGGTAATTCTATGCCCCCAGGGATACTGGGGAGCTGAGCTTGCTGCAGGCTGAAATAGACTTCATCATGTGCCATTAATAACACTGCAGTGCTCCTGGACTGTTGTTGCACAGACATTGAGGGGAATTTTCAGCTGGCATGGGACAATCCAAGGAGAAAATGTACATTCCACCCTTCCCAAGTCAAACCTCTCAAAACAACTTCTGGCTCATCAGACTGCAGGCAAAAGGGCCCATCAGAAAATATATTTAGTTCCTTCTGTTATCACTATAATGATACCACAGCTCTTTTTAAAATGGCCACTTTAAACAAAGCAGTTGGCCTCCTTCAGTGGAAGACCTGCAGCATCCAATACCTGAAAGAAGATTTCTTAATTCTGTAAACTAAGGCATGAAAGCAGGGTAGGACTATTTATAGCTTTGATTTCCTCTGAATAGATGAGAGGCTGAACCTGACATTACAGAGTGAAAAGATCAAGGTGGTGCTTTTTTGGATGTTTTGGGCTGTGTGTGGGTGTTTTTGATAACCCATTCTAGCATTCAGCGATACAGCGAAGAGAGGACTCGGCAGCCACCTCATGAACTGCCCTGGAGACTTGTCTACCAGTCAGGAAGGTCACTCAGCTTCTTCAAGTTCACTACAGAATATGACTTTACTGAATATATATTTATGTGTAAGGAAAAAATGTCAGTTTTCCCAGCAGCCAGTGAAGGTCCTGCAGCCCCATGAGTACAATGCAGTAGGTGGGACAGGGCATGGGCACTGCTCTCCTGGGTTTATGTGAGCTCAGACTGCCTCAGGAGGGCCTCCTGCCATTGCTCATGTGTCAGCAGCCCATGTCCCTGCCCTGCAGCCCCTCTGCTCCCTGGCTTTCTCTGCCTCACGCAGGTTCTGGCTGGGAAGGAGGGAGATGTGGATGTGGGGTGTGAAAGCAGGACAGTGTGGGGGGAAATGCTTCCTTGGAGGTGTCACCATATGCTGGGTTATGTGGAATAAAGTCTGGAATGGAGATAAAAAAGTGGTAAAGGGCTGAGGGGCTACAGGTAACTTTGGGAAGGGTTGGTGGCAGACTGGAGAGAGATGTCTGAGAACCAGCTGGAAAGGGGCAGCAGGTGACCAAGGATGGGGTCACATCCTGTAGTGCTGAATGACTGGATGAACCTCCAATGTGCTCTAGGCTGGCCACAGAGGCAGGAGCCCATCAGAGCTGCTTGATGGTGCCAGGAGAGGAGGCTGCAGGCAGGGCAAAAGCACTGCTGGGATGGGTGGGAAGCCAATCCATAACTGTGGCCAGATTGCCCCATAGCAGCCAGCCTTCCCAAGGCAGAGCATTGCTGGCAGCAGGATGGGGAGCTGACCTCTCCCTTCCCTGCCAAGATTAATTCAGCTGACTTTTCCAAAGGAAGGCACCAATTTTACAGACTGAGGGCTGAGGCACAGGCTGCTGAAGGGGCTTGGCCAGCTGTGCATCACCAGCCCTGAGCAAGCCCATCCTGTCCATGATTGTATTTACTGGGCTGCAGAGAGACCTTTTGCTTGCTGAGCTCTTGACAGTGTCCAGCACTGAGGTATCAACACAGCTATTCAGACTTCTTTTGTGTGCTTTTTGTACAGCCTGACAGGCAGTTCAGCTGCTGTAGAGTGGAGTCAATTTTTCCAATCTACTTAAAGGAATGTTTTCCTTTATTGTTGCATGATGGAGCATGTGATTGAAGCAAAGCAAGAATCTGTTGTCAGCTCTGGGCCTGACAAGCCTGAAAAAAGAAGAAATGTGCTGGAAAAAATAACAAGTTATCAACACCCATGGGACAGAAGATCCCTCTTCCCTTCTTTCCCCAAAACTGGCTGATTCCATCTCAATTAAGCAAATCATACATTGCAGCAGCAAAACTTGTCCAAGACTACTTTTTTTTTCAAGGATTAGCAAATTGATGAGTAAAAGTTTGTATATTTTTAGCAGAAGAGACTGGAAAAGCTGAATATGTAGTTAACCTTCAGGTTCACATTTTGAGGAGTTTAACTGCATTTAAGGAGGCCTCTGGGCAGACACCTTGCCATTTAGGAGAGTAGATTGATGAATGTTGTCACTTAGTTCCTGTTGCTGCCTGTGAGATGTAGACCTACCCTAGTTATCTTCAGATAAGCCTCTCTCAGACACAGATAACAATCTGCCTGCATCACCCAGGGCTCTGCATGGGCTTATTTCCCCTGTTTATGCATGTGTCTCATTAACAAGATAAGTCTGCCATCGCCTACACAACTTCTTGTCATGGAAAAGCTCCCACTGAGAAGTCAGCTCCATGGCATGGGATAACTGGGCAGCTCTGCCCCAGCCCTGACCTTCAGCTCTGGGAGGGCTGCTGGAACTCATCTGCCTCCACAGGCAGCACCAGACCAAAGGCCAGCTCTGTCTGGGCTGTAATGACGACGTAGGAGACATTATCTTTGTCTAGTCTGCTGCTTGTGGTTTGATTTGAGATAAGACTGAATGATTTCTAGTCCCCTAAGGATGTCTAACCTAGACATCTTCCTGATATCAGTCTGGCTGCCAAGGATGAGTTCTCCATTATCCACATCACTGTTAACCCTGAAAAGTGGGTTAGAGTCAAGGAGTTCCCCTTCAGCAGACTAATCTGAGCTAGGGGCCCGGAATTTTGGTTTGGCAAGAGCAGTGACCATGGCCTGGGGGATATTGTAAAACATGGTATGAGGACACATTTTATAATCTGTTGTGCAAGTCCATAATTTCTCTCCTAAATGCAGATTTCCTTTCAGACAAGGCAAGCAGAAAGCCTCACCAAGTCCTTCTCATTTGAGCTGAGTTCCACATCACTTTGACACACTGCTTGTTTTAAAACATTAAACACTTGTGCAGCTGCTTTTTCAAGATTGAACAGTGCCAGGCTTCTCTGTGATTTACAAGTTGTTTTGGAAACATTCTGGTTGCTTATAGCAGGTAGCTTTATTCTTTTTTTTTTTTTAACTCTCATCCTGA
>NW_005054303.1:918160-928794 GCF_000277835.1 Geospiza fortis
GGGTCTTGTTAGCTTTGTTAATCCTTACTTTGGCTTTTTTTTCCCCTTCTTTTTCACTCCCAGGAGGCAAAATGCAAATCTGTGTGTAATCAGAGCTAGAGACTATGCGTGCTGTTCTAGGATAATATTGTCTTACCCTGCTCTGCTTAGTTCCTTGAACACAACCCAAAAAGCTTACTGGCTTTAAAACAGCTACTCTAAATCAGTACCCATAATACAAGTGCCCTTGTCTCAGAGGCTAAACTGAAACAAATTATATTTTTTTATCCTTGGACAGTGCTATCTAAAGATCTTATAGAGCTTAATAAACATGAGTTTAGATTTGTAAATGAGGTAAATAAGGTACTGTTTGAAGTGAAATGAGGACATTAAGGACCTCACTCTTTGACCCTTGAGTAGGACCCTCACAGGCACTGACAGTGCAATCTATCCCACTCAGAAGCAGGAAACAAAAGAGCTGTTTTCACCAGGTTGTCAGCTAGGTGGGATTGCAGCTCTAGGGAGCAGAAGTGTATTATTTTTCCTTTTTTTGTCCACCCTATTGACCTCTGCCATTTCAAAGTGGGTTATTCCCTTTCATCAGTCACCCTTGGAAATTGTCTTGCTTGTAAAGGGTTTTCTTCCTGGAAGTCTCTCTTGCAGAATGTGACTCTGAATACTGAATGTCTTCCCTTAAAACATTTGGCAAACTTCCTTTTTCTGTATGATTAACCTCAGCACTATGGTACTTCACAATGTATCTCAGAGCCAGAGAAATAAACTTTCCTCCAAAGTAAATGGAGAAAAACATTTTTTAATAAAATACATCTGTATGATAGCATGCATTTTTCACATAAGTATTGATTCTCAAGAGTTATCCATAGGACCTGGAGACTGTTGCTAAGATCCAAATCCCCAGAATTTCAAATCATAGCACTGTTTCCTGTTACATGAGGCACAGGGGAGACCCTTTATATATCTGAATGCTTCACAGAGTTTTACCAAAGAAATTTGCCTTTTGAGAGTAACTTACAAGTATCTATATCGAGTTTGTCTTATGAGCCATGGGCCTCAGCCCTGACAGTTTAAGTGGGCAGCTGGGCAGCATAAATCTTGTACTGCCATTGTAATGTACAAGTGGATGCTGAATGACCTGCAAAAATGTGACTTGTCCAGCAATGATCCCAACTCTTGCTCAGCTGCTTAGTGCAGGGTCCACATTGATTGGATGTTATCCTACTCTCCTGGACCTCCCCCTCAGAACTCAGTATTTCAGAAAGGCCATGTTCCCTACCTTATTCCTGCAAAAGCAGACCCTGTGTGGCTGCATCTAGAACTTCAGCTGTATCTCATATTGACATCTGGTCCTGGGAATTCCCCTGGGAAGAAGTCCTGGATCTCCTCTGGTTGAAGAAACGCTGGAATTTCCACATTATTCCATACCTGGATATGGGGTTGAGGACCTAACAAGTAAGGCAAGGGCTCTGAAACTGAAGAGATGCTCTCCAGCATGTGCTCTGCTCTTAATCCCTGAAATAGCTGACAGTGCTATCCACATGGATACCTTTAAGGAAAGCGCTGAGGATCTGTGACATTTTTCTTTTAGCTGAGTTGGCTGTGTTTGAAGTACCTGTGAGAGGCACCCTCTCACCCTGCTGAAACTGATGGCAATGAGGAGGAAGCAGAGCAGCAAAATGCCTGTAACATATTCCTGTTTGAGCATCCTGCAGCAGAGACAACAAGACCAGGCAGCACTGGGATTTTAAACTGAATTAAACGCACTAAACCTCAGTGGACACCAAGGTGCTGCTCATCTGCTTGGGTGAATGTGGATGAGTCAAAATATAGTGGAGTGCTCAAGACCCCTGTGGCTGTTAGGTGTGAGGACAGTTCCTTAGCACCAGAACATGCACACAGGGTAGAGGGGAGCTGTCATCTCCACTGAATGTCCCTTCTACTCAGCTCCAGCCTGAGAAGAGTACAAAAGCCTGTGATTTCCATCTTCTTTAATGGCACTTTGTTCAGCACAACATAATTGTACTTAGTGAAGAACATAGTTTAAAAATAGATTTCTCTTATACTCTACAACCAAGCTCATTAACACTTTATCACTTTCATCATTCATTAGTTCCAATTTCCCAGGAACTGCCATGAACAGTGATTTTTTCATAATGGCCAGAAAGATTAAACTCTGTAGGAAGCCATAAAGTTGAAATCTTTTGAGAAAGCAGGAGCTGGATGCACAACAGAAGACTCAGGCAGAAGTTCAAACAGGGGAAGTTTCAGCCCTTCCTTGATGAGGGAAAAAACCAGAAACAACTGGCACACTAGGAAAGACAAGAAAGACAAAAAAGACATAGGTTGAACAGGACAGTCTAGAGTTGTGCAACCAAAGCTGAAACTACAGCTTTGAAATCATGTGGAAGAAGCAGAAGCATTGGATTATAGAATAAATTAAAAGGCCTTGGGAAGAGAAAAAAGACAGCGCCAGTGTTTTACAAAAACACAGCACTAGAAGGCCATATAGTACCATCCACAAGGTCATCAAGAAATAACATAAGAAACAATGCTAGAGACAGATATTAGGAACTTCCCAACAGAGATGTTGCAGAAAAGTACCTTAAACACACTAAGGACTTCTGCAAAGAAAGTCTAAATTTCCCTCCTTAGGAACCATCCAGCTGAGGATCTTTCTCTTAAAACCACCAGGAGCCAATTGCATGAATAAGGGTCAGAACTGGGGAACTGGAACAATAACCAGAAGGAATTCCATCACACTCTCACACATTCTGCCAAGCACAGCAGGTAGGACAAGCACAGTGAATTGTGACAGACACAACAGCCTCAGCTTTGGGGCTACAGCAGTCACTGTAACACTCCATTAAAGTACCCAGGGCTCCTTCCCCACTGGCAGGAAACTGCTAAGCTGCTAACCTGAACTGTCAGTGTCTGGCAGTGAGAATTTTGGTAGCCTCTGCCTTGGAGTGATGCTCATAGCAAGGTTTACTCACTGAGGATAGAACAGCAGCAAAGCTGGCCTGTGCTGCTTACTGCAAAGGCCGTGGCAACTGTGGTGTCAAACCAGAGATTTATATCAAAGGAGAAAAACACCTCTTGTTAGGACACTCTGGATTTATAATCTGAAAATAGAAATACAAAACTGGAATCACACCCATAATGATAAATCTCACAGTTTCCCAGAATCTGGAAGACTGAGAACATCTAAGCACATCAGCACAACCATTCTGAGGATGTTTGTTTTCTCAGTAGTCCTCTGTCAACATAACTGCTGCAGAATAAGGAATTTGTGTCTTTGAATTCAGATGTCTCTGAAGGACTACACAGATACCAAAAACAAGTGAAAAACCAATTGGATAGCACTTACAGTGCCACTAGAGGAGAAAAAGAAGCTGAAGTAATTGAGTCCCATGAGCCTGTGTAAGCAATAAGATGGAAATTGGCTTGGTTTGTCCATGTAACCAGAACAATGGAACTAGCAAACACAATTCTGCGGGGAAAAAAATGGAGAGAAAAGGAAGGCAGAACACTCAGGGACAGTGTGACTCAAAGACATCTGCATCTGGATGAAGAAATGATGGGGAGATCCAAAGAGTAAAGGGAACATGAATACAGATTGGAGTCAGTGCCTAAAGATGACATTCTTCAGACCATGCTGGTGTTTGGAAGAGGAAGATGAGACAGTCATAAATAGGTATAACAGTTCATAACCTGGCCATGTTCTGTTCATTTACTGAGTTGCCAAAGGACACAAAACCAGAGTATAGTCACCAATGAACCACTAATTCATGCTGGTAATGCTTCTATCACCAATAAGAAAAATTCAATTAATTCTTATCTCTTTGTTTCAGACCACTCAAAATTGCCCACTGATCTACACATTTCCCCTTTTATTTCCTGAAGGTGACATTTTTCAATGGGCTTCTAAATATCAGGTAAAACTCAATATGCTGTGGCAATATGTCTGGCTCATAGAACCCAGCCTATTTTTCTCTTGCTTTTGATCATATTCTTGACATTCAGGCACTGTTATGGTGAGATGCAGATATTTCCTTGCTCTTAAGGTGCCTTGGATCTAGTTTTACAAGCCCAAGAAAGGTGAATTTATCTCTGCACTGTTCATCAGGATTACAGCAGTCTGGCAGATGTCTGCTTGTAGATTCTGCTAAAGTCATGAGTTCCTATAAATGGCAGCATCACGATCCCTCCCTAAGCAGCAGCTCTCATGCCAGTGAAATATCCCCAGCTACCCACAACACACCCACAGCCAGAGAAAATCACCTCTTCCTGATTGTCTTCTCAGAGCAGGGTGCCTTGAAGGCAGCAATGGCTCTGGGGGACAGAAATATTGTCCCCAACAGTCAGCAGAGCCCTTTTAGCTGTTCAAGATTGCTATTTTCTGCATCTTTACAGGAATTAGAAACATGCAGCAGGGTGCACACAATGATCTCCACAGGTGAATGGCAACCATTCCCACAAGACAAGTTCCTGTATCAAACCCAGTATCTGCCATCCAAAAGTTCTATTTATCAGTGATGTCTGCTGGTGTCAGCAGGTGTCTAGAAAAAGAAATAGGTGAAGAGAAAAGTGTTACATTTTCTCCCAAGGAAGATGCTCCCCTCAGGAGTTTGCAAGGCAGAATTTCCCCATGGGTGCTGTGCTGGGAGCAGATCCAAGTAGTCATGGCAACCCTGTGCTGGCTGCTTGACATGGCCACTGCTCGGAATAAATTCTGGGCTGAGCATTGGTCCTGATGGTGTTAGTACCTCGAGTAATGACACATCTGAAGCACTATTCTTACTATTCTTCCATCTGTTCCTACTTGTTTGCAGGCTGCCCAGAAATGTCCCAGGAGAGCTGTGGGTCTCTGTATGATGAATTCCAGCCTGCTGAGAAATATGCTTGGTTTTGTTACCTTCTGTGACCTCCCAGAGCAGGGACAGTCCTATTTATATATACCACCTGCTAAAAACTTCTCTCCTTGAGCTTCAGCAGCTTTTTGTACCTAGTCTTCTTTAGCAGTATAATTCCTGGTGATTTGTGGGGTTTTATGCAATTTAACTGTATATGTGAGGAGAAGTAGCTATGCAGTGGCAAGGCACTTATATGTGGAAACTCCTGACACGGAGGCACTCAGACTAATATTTTTTTGCCTGACATTCAAGCTCCCTAGTGGCAGAGCTTCCTGGCACAGAAACAATCAATAGTCCCAATCCAAGCAATTTGCTCATATATGTGGGCATGTACAGGTGCAGCGTGGTCTGTTATAGATACTTGCAACTCAGAATGCCAAAGTGAGCATGTAGTCTTGACAGAAAAAAACCCCCCTTAAAACCATCATCTGTACAAAGGGCTTTATTTAATAGCTGGAGATTTGAGTGAATTCAGACTCTTGGGTTTTGGTTCATTCTCCAGAGCAGGACTGGGTTTTGTCTTTATTTTTGTTTCCTGTGTCAGAACTGCAAAGCAGATGGGTTTCAAACTGCAGAAATTATTCATGGTAGATGTTTAATGAAAATCCCTGACTGAAATATGATTCTTACTATGGAAAAAGAAAAAACTTGCCAAACATGATTTTTCCAGTTGTGAGAGAAAAGTGAGGGAAAGGGATTGTTTTGCTTGAAGTACATTTTAAATTACACATTACAGTCTGGTATGGGTGCATACACTGAGGTTAAACTGTTTCTGCTGATCCAACATAAGCTGATGCTAGGAATGACTGTTGAGAATTACATGGTCTTTGTCTCTGTAAAAAATGCCTACATTGGAGTATTCAGCCCAAAATAACAACCTGCTGGGCCTCGGCTAGAACAAAGGGAGAAGCAAAAGGAGGAAATGCCTGGTTTGGGGAATGAGATATGAACCTGAACAAGAGACAGTCTTGAGCATTTCCTTGCAGGGGGATTATCTGCTGGCTGGGAAACAAGAGCCAGGGCACAGAGGTGAGGGAGAGGAGACCAGGTGGATGTGTCCTTCCTGCAGGTGCTGGAGGCCCTTCTTTGCAGGAGACCAAACACCAGGCAGGCAGGGCAGGGGGCTCACAGGGCTGTGAATCATGGCTGGCTGAGGAAGCTGAGTCACAACAGCTGAGCTTTGAGTCCCCAGCTCTGACCTGTGGCCTGGAACAGTGTGAAGGAAGATGCACAGTGTCTGTGGGCAGTGCCACGGGGGTGGGAGCTGATGCTGCTCCCCTGGGA
Source organism: Geospiza fortis (assembly GCF_000277835.1). Lineage (NCBI taxonomy): Eukaryota > Metazoa > Chordata > Aves > Passeriformes > Thraupidae > Geospiza > Geospiza fortis. Next base: position 924,355 of record NW_005054303.1, read on the forward strand.
CTCCTGGCAGGCTCCTGGGGCAGCTCTGGAGTGCAGCTTTGAGATGGTTCCTTCCCTCCAGTAAGTGGGCATTTCTGAGAATCCACTGCAGATTTCCTTACCCTTGTCAATGTCTGTAGTGGGGCCGTGTTGTGTGCAAACAGGCATAGAGTTTGTCAGACTGTAGGGGTGAAGCAAAGATGGACACATCTCTCCTGCAGATCCAGGTCTTTGCCTTGGGTTATCAGTCAGTGAAATTTCTCCACCAGTCAGTGAATTTTTTCTAGTTTAAAAGCCAAAAGCTCTGTAGTAACATGTGAGATTTGGGCTACACAATGCCCAAATGCATGTCTTTATAAAGAAGGCCATCTTAAAGAACTCTGCAATATGGTGGATTGTATTTTGCGCTAAAGGGGAGTGCAATCACTGAATAACACCACGGGAGGGAGAAGACGGAAGAAATACAAATAAGCTGCGCTCACACTGCCTGTGTGACCCAGGTCAGAGCCCACACACACAGTAATGAAAGAGTCATTTCTATTTTTTTTTTCTTCAAGCACTTTGTCCATCCAGACCAAACCAGATTCCAGCATGGAGAGTCACAAGGGCAGCCCTGTATGTATTGCAGATATGCACATCCTTAGAGACAGATGGACTTGTAAGGATCCCTTTGGAAGTGAGCTGGGAGGTTTCTTTCTTCCCATTGTTTCTGTTAGTGTCAAACACTTGGATATTTTGAGCTAACTTTTCAGAAAGCCAAGCTGAGATATTCCATCTCCAGTGTCTCCCTGAAGAATCATGCTGCATTTGGCTACCTGAAGCCAGTTCTTTATGCTTCATCATATTAGTCCATGCAATTACTGGACTGTCACAGAACACAAGATGCGCCAGCCAAACCTACCTGTTTTTTGGGTTTTTTAAAAATCATATAGCTCAAAGAAATCAGCTTCTGACTGTTTTTTTCTGTTTTTCACCAGTCCTGTACCTGGAAGGATCTGTCCTTGTATTTGAGGATGTTTTCAAATTGGTTGCCTTCTACTGTGTCAGCAGGTGAGTTGCATTCATTGCTTCCATGACACAGTCATTTTGCCCTCCCCTCTGGTCTGGCCTTCCCAGTTCCCAGTCCCAGCACAGACCCTTCTGTTTCCTCTGCTACCAGACCAGAAGGTGTCTCAGATGTTTGTATCTACAATGGGGCCAGATCACCCCACAAGCACAGCTGTCCCTGCAGCTGGGAGCTTTGTCCATGGGGCTGCTTCCACAAAGAACAGAGGCACAGAACTAGGCTAGGGAGGGCAGGGAGGAAGAAGGGCCCTGAGTTAACTATTTATTTAAAGCTTTAAGCATACACACACACACACACCCCTGGTAGCAACTTGACAAACCTACTAATGGACTGTTACCTGTTGGCAACTCAAAGCACTTAGTCACCTATGGGGAATCTGTCAAGGAAAGTAGCCCTGAAACAATGTATTTTCTTTAGCTAAAATTTGAAATGAAAACAAAGTGTTTGTTTGCTCAACACAGAAATACCAAGAATAATGGGTACACCTTTTCCAGAGGTGGAAAAGACCTGCAATGTCATTTCATTTGTGCCAGGTTTGATCACCAGCTGATAATGTCTGCAGACTTCTCTAATCTGTGTCCTTGTGCTCTGCACACTGCAGCCATACCTCCACCTGCTTACCCTGCCCCTGCTGCAGCAGGCCTGGTTGTGAGCTCGTTGTAGATTTTTGATTTCCCCTATATAAACTTACATGACTCTTAAAGCAGTTATTTCCTTTTAAGAGGAGAAAGCAGATTCAGCATATGCTTACAAGGCAGTCACATCAGTCACTTGGCTAGGTCACACAGCAGAAACAGTCTGTCTAGGGTAGCATACAGTGTGCCAGTCAGTTATCCAGGCAGCCCCCCACTGCTCTGAGAGTTGCTCCTGAAGCCAGCTGAGTTCAGCACGACTAAGCCACAACTCCTACCTGCACACAAGAAAACATGCTCCACCTCACCCTCATCAGTTAATAGACATTTAGCCATCTAGATGTATATAGACCCTATAGGATGGACTGAACTTCTGGACCCTTATAAAGATTTCTTTCTCACTAAAGCAAAGAACAGCCCAAATGCAAAATAGAATTGGGCATTTATAGTAAGTGGCTGGTGACAGAGAAAATATGCTCACTTCTGCTTTCCTGCAAAAAGGATCATGGCTTGAGAAAGAGGAAAGAAAAAGAAAGAAAAAGAAAGAGAAAGAAAGAGAGAGAGAGAGAGAGAGGAAAGAGAAAGAAAGAAAGAAAGAAAGAAAGAAAGAAAGAAAGAAAGAAAGAAAGAAAGAAAGAAAGAAAGAAAGAAAGAAAGAAAGAAAGAAAGAAAGAAAGAAAGAAAGAAAGAAAGAAAGAAAGAAAGAAAGAAAGAAAGAAAGAAAGAAAGAAAGAAAGAAAGAAAGAAAGAAAGAAAGAAAGAAAGAAAGAAAGAAAGAAAGAAAGAAAGAAAGAAAGAAAGAAAGAAAGAAAGAAAGAAAGAAAGAAAGAAAGAAAGAAAGAAAGAAAGAAAGAAAGAAAGAAAGAAAGAAAGAAAGAAAGAAAGAAAGAAAGAAAGAAAGAAAGAAAGAAAGAAAGAAAGGTTCTATTTGATGCCTTATGTTTTAGCTTTTATATTTTTCAGATTCTGTACTGCTGTAGTGTGTAGCTCTGAGCTTCGTATTAAGGGATGGTAAGCTCTCTTCACAGAGCAGCTAGGCAAAATAATTCCTTTCCTACCTTGGAACCAAGGACAACCGACCCAAATTTCAGGCCCAAGAACATAAACAATGTGGACTGAAGAGAGAAAAACAAGAGGGATGGGACTTCATAACCTAAAGTTGTAACTGAATAATTAACTCAGATATGCTAATGAACCAAAACTTCTAGAAGTGAGAGATCTCATGACCATATCCATTTTGTGACCATTTTGGGTTCATCTCGGGTGTAGCCTTGGCTGGGATCTTGTACTGCCCAAGGTGTATCCATTGAGGCCTTTTAATAAATCCCCACTTTATTCTTTAACTCTGTCTAGCCTCTGTTCTAGATCAGCCTTCACAAGGCATCACTGCAGCTCCTGTTAGAGATGTTATTTCTGAGTGTCAAATTCATATTCAGATGGTTCATGTGATTTTCCAGGCTGCTGTCAAAAGACAAGTTAAAAAGGGAATAATTTTCTGAGAGAAGCAGGTAATAAAGAGACACTGACCTACCATTTGCTGGCAGCTCATAGGAGGTCTCTGTGATGGTGAATGTAGAGCTCTGAGAACAGGGATGTAGTAAATTGTCTATGAATACCTGGAATCAGCTTTTCAGAGCTGACAGGCTCTTCTCAAAAAAAACCTTTGGCCTGGATATATTACCTGCCTGTAGGTAACAGATGACTTGGCTGGTCTACAAGCTGCTGCCCCATTAATAAAACCAGATTTTTTTCTATTAGGGCAATGTCCTAATATTTCCTGATCTTAATATGTTTGGTTTTTTTTAAAAAGAAAATTAATGGAAATATTCATACATATAAAATAACAAAGAAAGCAAAGAAGGTACATGGACCCTCTTAATCTTCTAAACCTCATATTTGCCATGAAAAAATAATAAGCCAGGGATCACATCAGTTTATGTGAGTGTGACAACAGAGTGCTCAGCAGTGCACAGAGAAGCCATGGGGAACACAAAACATCAGTAAGGTGTGCATCTGTTAAAAAGGTCAGAAATGGGCCCTCTGCATTCATCTGACAGCAGATAGGTCTGCAGTCGTGTGCTTTTTTGGGTGTGCATTTGTTTAGCAGAGACCTCCTACTCACAAGGCCAGTTTTTTCTATAATGATTCCTTGTACCATGTAGAACATTTTGTAAAACTTTTCATGTGTAAGATGATCCTGCACCATTCCTTGCTATCATTTAGGGACTGGCTTTTCTAGTCCTTGTTGGAATGGGAATTGAGGCAAGCACAGGGTTAGCAAATTGTCACTGGGCAAGAGGAAAACCTGAACAGTTCACTGGCAGACCAAGGGCTCTGTTAAATTGCTTGAGACTTAGGGTGTGTTTCAGTGAAACCCTGCCAAAATCCTCTGAAAAACTCTATCTTTATTTTCAGTAGAAGTACATCATCTTTCCAGAAACCAAGTACTCAGAAGTCTGAGAGTAGAGAGTTAGAGGGATATGTGTTTTCTCAGTGTCATGCAGCACTTCCTCCTTGTCTGTTCCTTCACCCAGGGGTTACTCTTCCTCAGCTGGGGCTTTCCTTTCCCAGTCCCTCTGTGCCTTGCTGTGTGCCCATGCCTTACACTTACAGAGATTTTTAAAAGAGGAAGCAGAGTAGTGAGAGAGGGGTAAACAGAAAGAAAAAGGACTTCAAATCCTTTCCACATGAAAAAGATTGGCTTTTCTAATAAAAATAATTACAATTTGCAGCACCTCACTTTTAATGGGAAGATATTTCAAA
>NW_005054303.1:928804-949221 GCF_000277835.1 Geospiza fortis
AGCCACAATGATTAAGTCTATGCTATGGCATGAAGCATCCCCACAGAAGCCGGTGATCTTCTGTGAAATCAGAGCAGCCCAGTCTGGCACAATGTCCATAATTCCTTACCAGCCACAGAACACGGCTGAAATTGTGAACCAATCCAATCACTAAAACCAAGTGAAATCTGCAGTTCCTAACAATTGTGGGGTTTGTCCTTTTACTGTTTTTTCATTGTGTTTGTTTTTACAGGGATTTGCTGCCATTTACCCTGAAGCTGCCACAAGCAATATTAGAAGCCAGTAGCTTTCAAGACCTTGAAATTATCTCTAGTCTGGGGATAGGTAAGTCCCTCAAAGTAGTCAGATTTTCACTTGGACTCGTGAGAACAATAGTGCCTTGCAGAGACATAATGCAACTGGAAGATAGATGAACTATGGTCTTTGGAATAGCTAAAGGGGTCTGAATGCCAGAGGAAGATGTTTATGATCTTTATGTTCACAGCAGAATGCTGACAAAAAGGGCACTTTCCCCTTTGGCCATAAACCTCCACCTGGATCTCTGTGCAGGGTTGGTCCCTACAGTCTGGGTGAGCTGAAGTGCAGCACGGCCTCTCAGGGTAACTCTGCACTTTGGAAGTGGCTCATATCTGAGCTATATGGAAAACACCTTTGCAACTTCTTCTGATGTGTGGGGGCAATGCTGATGAAAGTGTGATATTTTTGAGTTTTGATATTTCTGCTTGCTCCTGCAGGATTTCTAGTTGGTAGAGAAATTTGTGTCGTCCCAACATGTTCTCACACCTCACACAAATCACATGCAAAAGGAACATTATTTTTAGTGACAGCATCAAATAAGTAAATTTTAGATGAGATGTATAAAGTCACAGATAGGAAAAGCAATTCTGTTAACTAAGGAAGCTCTCCTTTCTATTCCTTCTCATTTAACACACTCCACTTGAGACAGCTACTACAGTACGCCACTTACATCCTCCTTGGTTTTTCAGTTTTCCTTCAGGTGTTGAAAACAGCCAAACAACAGAGAAAATTGAAGAGTTAGCTCATTTAGAGATATTTATTAGAGCACTCTCACTATTTTTGGGTTTTCTTCCTCCCAGAAGGCATGGGCAAACCCCACTGGTTTCAGTTCAGGCAGCTTTGTTGAATATCACCAACAGATTTGCCTCTAACATTTTCAGCATCCTCTATTTTGACTATGTTCCAATTTGTCAAAACATCCTTTTATACACATGTCCAGCCAGCACTTATTGCTGATAAAAAGGTACTTTACAACTTCAGATAACAAGTTACACTTGTTATCTTAAACTTAATTGTTTATAATAAGTCCAAAAACTTGGATTAAAATGCAGGAAGTGTACCATGAATCTGCAACCTTCAGTCTAATTGTAGCCAGCAGAGGCTATCTTGATTCAGGCAACAGTTTCCAGCAACTTCTGAAAGAAGAGATTAGTTAAAGCACAAGCACCAAAGCAATATTGGTTGTAGTCTTTTTCCTTTTCTTCTGTACTGGTGGTCATAAAAGTAGTGAGGCTTGGAAATTTATTTGTCATGGTCTATTTCATAGCAGTCAAGTTTCTAACAACAGAAGAAAACCTGCTGTTGTGTGCAGTCTTCCTGGGAAATGATGCTGGCTTCCTGAAGTGCCATGCTGTTTTAGTGGAGTCAGACAGGCTCAGCTACTGACAGATGCTGTTTATTGCTTCCTGGAAGAAAATTTTGTGGATACAAATGGGAACACAAACTATTAAGTGCTGCTCAAAGTGGCACTTCCAAAGGAAACAAAGCATTGTCTGAAATTCTCATATGTTGCTCTGTATTTATTTCAAAGTACTATGTGTTTCAAGGGGATAGAAGTAAGATGTCTATCTGCAAGCTGAGGTGTTCCACAAAGGATCTGGCTGTTCTGTATGTTATCATAGAGGACATACTGCAGGCCCTCTAGTCCTGACCTCACTGGTACAGAAGTTCTTGTAGGAGGAGAATTAGCATAATTGCACTGCACAAAGAGCACATACCATCACAGACATGCCAAAGACTCCAAGAACTACTTAACTATCCCTCCCAGAGTGCAAGATAAGGGAAGATCCAGGACAGCAATGGGAGATGATCAAACAGCCTTCTCTGCAGTGTGAGACAGTGTGGCTGTGCTGGGAAATGCCTGCTCTGAAGCAGCTGTGTTACTGGGTAGAACCACATCATCTGTTCCTTCCAGCCTGAGTGGAGCTTTGCATTTTCATCACAGTGCCTTAACCTGACCACTACTGAGAAAAATGATCAACTTCCCCTCTGTAGATTGGTTTACTCACCATTTCCTCAGCCCATGAGACTTCACAGCATTATATTCTGACTTAAAACAAGTTCCTCTGTCCTGCATTTGCTGATTCCGAGTGCAGGTGGACAGCTTAAGGAAAATGGTTCCCCAGCCAGTACCAGTTGTGAGCAAGAGGCAGACACAGCTTGCCTGGGGTCTTCACATCCTCTCCTCGGGTATCCACAGCTATTTGCATTTGGAGGGCAGTGATCACTGAACAAGCATAGATCCCTTCTCACAGTCATTTGTTTTTGTTACTTATACCTTCCTTCTCTGAAAATGCTGAACAGCATTAACAACTTTCACTAGGTAAGCGTCCTAAAATTGACAGGGGAGAGAATTCTGGTGAAGCTTCTGAGCTTATCCCCTGGATTGAAGAATTTTATATGCACAAAACAGTTTCTTTCTTTCTTCACACTGTTTTGTGCAGAGGTTTGAAAGTTCAACATTGAAATTTGTGTACCATTTCTTTTAAAAATAAGTATATTTTCTACATATCATTAGCAGCTAAAATTCTCTCAGATAATTTCTTTAATTTGTCTTTTTGTCTTTTTTTTTTGTGTGACAGATTTCTGGGATTCCTACTTAAACCACAGGAGACAGGACTTATCCCACCCTGCAAAAGACTCTGCTTTTAGCACTGCCCAGGGAGACAGTTTAAGACCTACCCAGTGTTTTGCAAGTAGCACAAACCACTGCTCATGTGAAATTGAGCTGTCAATAGGAAATGACAGGCTGTGGTTTGTGAATCCTATTTTTATAGAAGAGTACAGTAATCCTTGTCCTCCAGATGTATCTTCTCCCAAAGGCCACTCTGGGAGCACTGAACTCCCCCCTGCCACCATGCTTACTGAAAAGAGGTCTCCTCGACGTCCTCCTCCCCCTCCACCCTCTCATGGGCTCATTCAGAAACCTTCCCTGAAGCTCCCACAGGACCCCACGACTGCCTGTGAAGAAAACAAGCTACTTATTAAGCCACTAGGAAAGGGCTTCGAGGAAATGAAAACGGAGGGTGGTGATGATAAAGAAGAAAGGAAGCAGAGCTGCCCCAGGAAGGGCTCCCAGCCCTCTGCTCCCCCGCGGAGGCGGCCCAGTGACAGGACCTCAGAGGAGAGCTCTGTGGGTAACCCTGAAAATTGTGAAACGCTGAAAGGGGAAGGGACAGAAGAAAACCAAGATACAAGTGCAGAGAGCGGAGATAAAACACTGCTGTGCAAAAAGGCTGTAGAGATACCTGGGGAGGTTCCCAAAAAGGCTGCATCACAGTTTCAGGAGACAAAGCCTGAACCTGCAGAGAAGGAGGAGGACATGCCTAAGATACAAAGCAATGCCACTGAGATAGGAAAGTCACCTCCTATCCCACCGCCGAGAAGGAAGAGAATTTCCCAGGTACCGAGGACCCCCAGCTCCTGCCAGCCAAAGCAAAGAACAGCGGGAGAGACGGCCGTGCCCACAGGGCAGGCTGTGTGGAAGGGCAGCCCAGCCACAGGGACGGGTGCTGCCACTTGCACACACACCAAGACTGAGCCGGGACATGGCCACAAATCTGTCAGCTCAGCTGAACTGGAAGGGTCACACTTGTCCCTGGAGGACCTGGGAGGCAACACTGTGGCTCAAGCATCAACATCTGAGCCAGACTCCTACTCCACCAGCAGCACAGAGGATGACCTGGAGATGCTGAGTAGCTCATCTGGTAAAAAGACACGCTCCGTGATCTTGGCCAAGGCCAAAAACAGGCTGTCCTTGGCAAACCTGTCCAATGTCTTCACAGTCTTTTTGTCTAGTGACAGGAAGCTGCAGAAGAAGATAGTGGAGCTGGCACAGGACAAGGAGTCCTACTTTGGCAACCTGGTGCGGGACTACAGAGTGTACAGTTTGGAGATGATGGCAAAGCAGAGCTCCAGCACAGAGATGCTACAAGAGATCCGGCTGATGATGACTCAGCTGAAGAGTTACTTAGTGCAGAGCACTGAGCTGAAATCCCTGACAGACCCAGCCTCCTACACCGAGGAACAGTTAGGTAGGTAACTGTGGTTTATTCATCCTTGGGCATGGCTTAGGAAGGTGAGGAGGGAGAAAGAGTTCTGTAGACACAGGCTCTGCTTTACAGAATTATAAACCATCCCCTAAAACTCAAGCAGCATAAATTGAAGTCTGCTCTGTGGTTGCCAGCACTTGGAGGAACAGCTCAAAAACCTGGAGACCAATGAGGGGAAAAATCCCTTTATGAATGGGAATCCCTTTATGAATTTATAAATGGAAGAGTTTAAGCAAAAGAGACGTGTTTGTGTGTATGAGAGACATAAATGTATGTGTGTATATATATGTGTGTGTGTGTTTATGCGTGTACACAGAGCTGAATTCACTGGAAACACAAAAGGCAAACTTCCCCCTTCACAGCTGCATTCCCATGGCCTTTCACATCCATTGCTTTGCTACAAGGATGGAGAACTCTCTGCATGTGGCATACACCTTAGAGGTCAATCAATCACTGTCTCACAGGGAGGGACAAGACTAGGATGATTTTGAGTAGCAGTTGGAGGAATCACTTGATTCTACTTTGTGCTCCTCAGAGCTCAGAGGTACAGAAGAAATGTCTGTTGCAAGACTACTGCCAGCTCCAAAATGAAGTGTTCACCTCTTTGCCACTGGTATAATTTGCCTTTGGGGAGAAAAAATATTATTTTTAACAGTTTATAGGTGTTTCATTGCTTCTCATTCATATCCTGTGAGGGAATAATGGGCTACTTTTCTCCTTGCTAAGGATTGGACTGGTCTGTTTGATGTACATCCATGAGGGAATATAAAAAGAGCTGTAAGACTTTTCATCCCAGTGAAAGCTGTACAGCCAGAAAAAAGTGTGCATGCACGTGCACACATGCTCCTTTGAAAGCTTAAAACTGTTTCTTGAGGACCTGAGAAGCAATGCAGAGCTATTTGTGGGTCCTTAAGTCGACCTAAAACAAGCTGGGAGCTGGAAGACCCAGAATATGGAGTAAACCACAGGAGTGACCAGGGATTCCAGGGGATCCTGCAGCTCCAGTATTAGGTGGGACTCAGCTAAGTGGCTAGCCAGGAGTAAAAGGCTGTCCACAGTCTCAGCAGCTCTGCTGATTTCCTTCTCCCCCAGCAAAGGCTTCACATGATCCTGCAGGTCCCCAGCAGAACAGACCTGCAGCCAGCCCCTGCCATAGCATAGAGAGGGAACCTGCAGTTTCACTTCTCATGCATCTTGTGTAACACCTTCAATCTTTGTCCCAATAACCTCTTTCTTCAAGGTGGGGAGTGTGGGAGCAGCACAGAGAAATCTGTCTTGAATCTTGATTAGTGAAAGTGGAAAGGGGGAGGAAAGAAGTGTCCTTGTTCTGCTTGGTAGAGCTGTTTGTGTGCAAGTATCCCATCACCTTCCCACAGACATGCCTGGTTTTGACCCTGTGTCTAACCCTGTTCACTGGCAGTTCCTTAACAGGGTGATGTAGACCAGTCAACCTTGACAGGGCTGTCTTCTTCTGCAGACAACAAGGATTCCCACTGGAGGATTTACCACTTGAATTTGCCCTGCTTCAGGCTGATTGATTCTCTGGATTCTTTAAAATAATTGCATTTTGAATACATAAATATTACTGCCCTCTGGTTCATTCCTCGCTGCCTGAGCAGATGAACTCTTTGGCCAATGACCTTTTTGCCTCAGTGCAACATGAGAATCTCTTGTGGTCCTTCTAGCTCTGCCTCTAGTTTCTAGGACTCAGACAACAGGTTTCCTCACAGTCTCTTATGCTTCCCTTCATCTTTAGCCAAATATTAAGCAAATTCTGTACCCACTCATACTATTTCCTCCTCCACAGGTGGCATAAGAGGTGTCATATAGGATCAGTAATTTAGAATCCCTTGAGCAGTTACAATGAGAAACTTCAGACCAGATATTGGTTTCTGTCTCTGAGCTGGTGGGTACAGCTGTTTTGAGGAAAGAAAGGGGTGCTTTGAGGGTGCAATAATTTCATCCCAAAGTGAATATCTCAAACAAGTCAGAAGGAGAGGTCAGAAGGGACATGAGATGAATTGCACCTGGGCATCTGTAAGGGCAGGGCTGTGAAAAAAAATCAGTTAGGTGAGATTCCTCTTCTTTCCCCAGAGTTGGCTTTCCTGCTGCCTGGCAATGCCATGCTGGTCAGCCAGGAGTCAGGCAGAGAGAGCAGGGACCGCTGGTAGCAGGAGGTCTCCTACAGCTCCAGTGACAGAGACCACACTCTGATGTTCATCTCAAGCCCATCTAGGACTTCTGGATAGTGTTGGTAATGAAATGTTTACTTTCTGGGATGTGATTTCTGTTCCCTTCTCACAGCTATGTAGTAGTGTTTGAATAACCAACCACATGCTTCCTTAGGACTTTTACTTGCACCTGTACTACTGGATTGCTTATTTATTACACGCTTTTGTGTTCTCCCTTCTCTGTGCAGAAGTCATTGCTGAGACAGCTTTGTACAAATGTGTCCTGAAGCCTTTAAAGGAAGCCATTAATTCTTCCTTAAAAGAAATACACAGCAAAGATGGATCTTTACAGCAGCTGAAAGAGAACCAACTTGTCATACAAAACACAACTACCACTGACCTGGGTGTCACAACCAGTGTGCCTGAAACTGCTGTGCTGGAAAAGATCCTTCACAAGTTCACAACCATGCACAAGACCTACTCTCCAGAAAAGAAAATTGCCATCTTGCTGAAGACCTGCAAACTCATCTATGACTCCATGGCTCAGGGAAATCCAGGTACAGGACTCCTGCTGCAATGGTATCCACCATGGGTCTTTCTCCTTGTCTCACAGGAACAGTGTTTATGATACAGGTGGCATGGCAATATTCACATTGGAGGTAGCAGTGATGGTTGATGTGTTTGGTATCCAATGTCCACAGGTTGTGTTCAGAATGGAATGGTTAGTGAAGTTCTCTGCACTAATAAATGGTATGTTACCTGGTTAACTTTAAGCTCTGTAACTCCAAAAACTGGTTGTCCGTAAGTGTGTGTTTTATGGATAATATCATTTTTGCACAGGTCTTCACACAGCTCTCCAAATATCCTCAGGGCTCTGTCCCAGCTTGCTGCAGAGTAATGGTAAATTCTAGGAATGGGTCTCTGGTAAAAGGCTCTTGATTTGGCCTTTACAGAGTTTTGCCTAAACTGCGGAGGAGATGCAGAGTGTTAGTAGTTTGTTACTAATTCCTGATGCTCCAGTAAATGCTAAAAGCCACTTCTTCTGTGCAAGGCAGTATGTGCTCTGATTATAAACACAACACAGGCCTCAGGCCAACCACTAATGCAGAAATTAAACCCTTGGCCTGCAGACAGGATGCATCTTTGCAGATAGACCAGCAAGTCCCTTCCTCCAGCAATTTGCCTTGCCAGTTTAAGAGCTTTTTTTGCATACTGTGAGCTGATGACCAGCCATGCCTGAATCTGGAGAGAAGCCAGGTATTAACTTGCAATAACCTGTGGCTGTTCAAGAACTCACAGTAACCAAAGGTGCTTTTAGCTGTTCTGCTTTATTTTGTACTGGCAACAGCCTTGGAACATTCATACAGGGATTATTATGTCCCTGCTGAGCCTCACCTCAAGGTGATCTCTTGGATAGTAAGCAGCAAAGTTCAGCGACCAGTCCAGACACATTAACAGCAGAGCAAGAAACCACCCCAGGGCTGAGCCATAGCTACAGGGTGGAAAGGACCTCTCACTGTCTTCAGGTATCATGAGATTTGAACATATGCAGGGGAATTTGCTGTAACTTTGTTAAAACAGTTGTGTGAAGTTTGAGAATAAGTTTGGTTTAGATAAGGACTTGCAAGCCTCACTAAAACCCACATGGTCTCCTGATGCTGGTGTTATGTTATGTGCACATCACACCTTAGTTAGCTGAGCTGGAATTTCTCTCTTGAAGGAAATACTGTTGTGTTACTTTCTGTAACAGAAATGAGGAGTCAGGGAAATAATTACAAAACCCCAACATGATTAAAATATTGACATTCATGAAATTAGATGGTTTCATTGCGGTTTGCAATGCTGACCAAAGCAGTGCATTTTGGCCAGTTCAGCTGTTTTCTCATCCTGAGTACTACTCAGCAGGGTGTAGGTTGGAAGCTGATTTCACCCCTGGGCATCCAGTTCCCTCTCCCTTCTATCACGTTCCCTCTCCCTTATGCATGATCAGTGATGCATATCAGGGCTTGGCCAGAAGAAAACAGGCCTGGAATTATGGAAATGTACCCCAATGAATTCAGACCTGAAAAAGAAGCTAAGGGGAGAATAATGCTGTATCCAACTCCTGGAAAACAGTAGACTTGGAGAGCAATTGAGTGAAATGCCCTGTAGACTTAGAAGCAAAATGTGTGAAATCTCTTCCACAGAATGAACTGGACCCAGACCATTTTCATTTTCCAGTGGCAAAGACTGGAACCTGAAATATTTCAGCAACCTGAAATATTTTTATGACAGGAAATTCCAGCTGGTGGCATGCAGAAGAGCATGCTGTGAGGTCCTCAGAGCAGATTTCAGCAGGTGGGAATTCTCCTTCTGCTCTCTACCCATCTCAAGAACAACAGCACAGGGCCCCTTTTGCTTTTAGCCAGCCATGAGGCAGCACAGTGTTCTTCACACAGGAAGAGCAGAGGCCATGTTCAGCTTCCTGTGCAACAGCTTCTCCTTTTCACTCCTTTTCACTCCTTTTACTAACTGCTCAATTAGAAAAGTCCCTCCTTTTCCAAGATCAGAGCAAGTGAAACACAAAACAAATCATTACCTCTGCTACAGGACCAAAATCAGTCTACCTCTGTCAGAAACATTACCTGTTCAATAACACGGAAACTCCTTGTGTTTGACTTAATTTGCAATTTGTCAGGTCAGACCAGGTTTTATTCACTTTAGGCTGGCCATAGGTTGAGCTGACCTAAGGATATGGTTTTATTTCTCAAAGCAAAATGCCAACACCACCTAATCAAGCACCTTTTCTTTTCAGACTCATATGAAAATACAAGTTTTTTAACATTTTGAGACCCATGGACAGCACTCCAGGTTTGGCCAGGATGTCCCAAGAGGTACCAACTTTCCTTTAGAACTAAGGACAGGCATACTCAGGAACATGAGGTGGTGCCCATCTTTGCCCTGCTGAAAGAGTCATGAAACTTTAAAGTCTGCCTTGACTGACTCCATGTATATCAAGACATTTTAAGAAAGGAGGATATCTTTGGTTTGATTACAATTCATATTACATGACAAAATCTGCCTGAGAAGTTGGCTGTGGTTGAAATCCCTCATACTTAAGACTAAGAACTGAATAGGTCAGACCCTAAACTGGTTTAAATTAGCATTTCTTCCTCAAGCTCAAAGCAATCAGCTTGTGGAAGTGATTAATCACAAGGAATCAGGAAGGCAGCTTCACAGTCTTAGTCATCCACCTTTCTCTCAAGAGACCACTGAGTACAGCTCCATGACAGAGTTGAAGCAGGACCAATCTCTGGCTACATCTTGCTGTAGGTGGCCACAGAGGGGTATCATGCCCAGCTTCCCATCACACACATTGTGCAGTCAGTCCATGGAGTCCAGCTGATTCATCTGGCTGCATATAGGTTTCTGCTTTAGAGCAAGATGACTCAAGGCAAACTCCAGTGGCAATATTGATTAATTCATTACTGGCTATCAAAGAAATTAAGGGGCCCTGGTTCAGATACTCATATGTACTACGTAGGCAGTGATATTAGTAAGTGAATCTTCACCAAAGTATTGAGGTGTCTCACTGAGCTTTTCTAACTTCTATGCAAACTTAAATGACTGAAACATATGCCCCCAAGAATATAACTGACAATCTGATAATATGTCACCTGCCTGCTAAAAATACTAGAAATGGTTAGTAAGAATGAAATGCATTGTAAAAAATAGAGTTTGGAAACCCACGCTCCACAAAATGGCTGGCTTTTTTTTTTTTTTTTTTTAGCAGTAGAAGAAGTAAGAGGCAGGAACCATGGAGCTCTTACATTTGGAAGGCATGCACAGGGACAGCTGGGCACGTAGCCAATTTATGTAGAAACACAGTAATGTTATATAGAAAAAAATGCTTATTATGTGTCTTTCAGAAATACCTTTATTCAGGCAAAAGATTAAAGGTATGTTGTGTGATATGGGTAGAATGAGAATCTCTGCTTTTCATCAAAAACACAAGCGACACCTGTAGAGTGAGAAACAATGCAAATCTGCAATATATGCAGTGTGCACTGGCAGTGGTGTGCCTGGGTCACTTGTGCTGCCTGGGAGCTGCCACTGTGGAAGAGAACTGGTGGAAAAACAAAGCAGCAATGGGCATTGGTTTATGGAGACAGTCTGTGAGACAAACAGGCCAAATTTGGTCAGTCCATGAGTGAGGAAGATCAGGGATGGAAAAGCTCTAAGTTTAGGCTGGAAGTTTGAAAGATGGGCAGACTTCTTTCAAGTAAGATTGAAGAAGAATGGAGGTACAATTTTCTTACTGCAACATTTCTAACTTGTGAACTACTTAAGATTATGAAGCTTCATTTTTGGACTATCTTTGAACTGCACAGGCAGCTGGACTATATAGTTCAAAACTATAGTTTGGCTAGGTGACCAAAACATCTGATTTAATAATTTCTATTTCATAGTTTTACATGGATAATGTGCATAGTCTGCTTTTGGAAAAAGAGGATAGATAGGACATATATTCCATTGGAATATTTCTCTTCCTTAGCTTTTAGAATGAAGTTTGTCACCCCCATAGAACTGAGCAGCCAGATATTAGCTGCCCTGATGTACTCCTTTAAGGCTCTGCAGTTGGCAAAAGCAAAGCTGTGTCTTTAGTGGGATAGCTGAGTTTGTAGAAAGGAAACTGGACTCCAGTACTTCAGCAGCCAGTAAACAGCCCATGCTAGAAGCTCCTAAAGCTGTCAGAGCAATCCCATTACACTGCTTATTATCATATCTCACTTCTGAGAAGAAAAATAAAGCTATATATAACAGGTTTACCTTGATATCTTTCAGAAGAGGATATTAGTATTTAAGTTACTTTAAACAAAGAGTGATGGACTAGAGATATTGAGGGTTCTGCCATCTAGCAAAATTTCTACAAAGAGCCAGTTCAAATTTTTCACAGGGACCGAATTCCTCTGATCTCTAAACCATACATTTTTGAAGTGAATTCATGCTGTCTACATCTATTAACTAATTTAATTCACTATATCACAAATTAAACCTTGCTGAAAGTAGTATAGGATAGAAAAGAGACAGCAAAACTAGTGTGTGGAAGGAAAGTCACAATCTTTTCTTATGATCTTGAACAAATCCCAGTTAGCCTTCCTGTACCTCAGGTTTCCCAGCTTCAAACTGAGGCTAAAATTCATATTTAGTGGAGATCTGCTTCTAGACATCAAGCTAGTGTTTGTAAAATATTAGATCAAGGTGCAGGGCATCACCCCTATCTGCTGGTTTTCAGAATATACATAGAGAGAAAAGAAATGCATGAATGTGTTAAAATAGGCTGCAATTTCTTTATGGAGGCTTGGGCAGAATTCCAGTGGCTTTGAATCATGTATTTAATTAATACTCATCTATTCAAGTGCTGCATCCCAGCCAGGAGCTGACGTTGTACTTGCTTTGCTATAAACATAATAGGATGAGTTTGTGGCAGAAGAGAAGGCTTATTTTAAGCTTCTTAGAGATATTTATGAAATAAATGTTTCCTGACCCTGCAGGGAAGAAGGGGAAATAAAGCAAGCAAGTCGTATCTGGAGTAGGGCAGCACCACCTTGAATAGGCAAGCTCAGTCTCACTGTCACTGAGAGCAGTGGCAGGGTCAGAGCAAGATTTAACTCTGTCAGCTGCAAAAATTTCCCTCTGTGAGAGACCACAGATGGAGCAAGCCATACAGGTCTAGGAATTTGGATCAGGCCCCGCTTGAAAGTAGAGCTGAGAAGGCAGCAGCCTGCAGAGAATATCTCTGCTGCAGCTCCCAGATGGACACTGGCACAGGAGCCATGGGGGTTACACAATGCTGAAACAACCTCTCAGGTATCTTGGTCCACAGGTGTTATTTCATCTATCTCTGTAGACTCCTGTTTCTGGGCATATTTGAGTTGCTGACAGCACCTATTTTCCCCATGGATGGACTGAGATATGGAGCACCTCAGGGCCACGCTTGGACTGATGGCTGTATGTGTCAAAGCTAGTCCCTGTATCTGGAGGAGCCAGGAGAACAGGGGACAATCAGAGCCCTGCCCTCTCAGGCACTTCTCCTTGGCTCCATGAGCACTCAGTGGAGAGATGCTATTGAGATGCCTACAAGGTGCAATATACTGTGCCCGGCCTGCCCTTGGCCACACTGGACATTTGTGGCAACACAAAAAAACCACAAAATGTAGTCAGAGCTAGATCATTGGTGATTAGTTTTGCTTTTCCCTTGTTGACACATTCTGCTCCTGCTGACTTCAGCTTTTGCTGCGGACGTGGGTATTTAAAATTGGGTGACATACAGCCACAGGTGGATTAACGTGGTGTCTAGTAATTCACACAGGTTGTGAGCAATACAGCACATGGAATATGTGTTCTTTCCATTATTTCAGTCAGACCTGAGTCATCCCTGCTCAGCATTTATTATTAATCTGTAGATCAGACTTTCATATTTCAGGCATTTAAACAGCTGGGAGTGCAATAATATTTCTATGAAGTCTTAAAGTTGAGAAGAGTTTATACCAAGGACTGGAGGGCAGAGCAGCTAAATCAGCTTATAGAAATGAGATAAACAGCATGAAAAAGAATTGTCTCTATGCATGATTGTATGCACAACCACTTCTCAGACAACAAAAAAGAAACAGAGAGATTCCGTAGGCATTCTTGAGAATTTTCCTCTAACTTTCACTTCTGTAGACACCAGAAGCTGATGAATGGGGACATGGAATTCTTTACTTCCAAGCTGCTGTTTCCATTCTGCATTAGTTGGTCAGTCTGTTCTCTGTTCATGATCTGCTTTGGTGACACGTAAAAAGCCAGCAACCGAGCAACCAACCAACCAACCAACCAACAACCAACCAACCCAGGGTTTGTTTTTTCCAGTGAATAGGAATTGATATTGTGAAGCAGCAACTTTATTTGATGTCCTTATCAGATATGACATGAATTAGTCATGAAAGAGAAGTAGTAGGGAAATTCTGCTATTGATGCTGCACTGGAAATCCCTTGGCCTTAAGGAAACTAGAATAGTTCTATCCATGCCACTGATCTGTAACTACCAGATCACAAATAAGAAGTTTTTAACGAAGAGAAAAATGAGCCTAACAAATCTTTGTTGTTTTGTATTCCTTTATGCTAGTCTGAATTAGAATTAACTCTGTTGGCCTCTGGTGTACATGGAGCAAAAGGAGAAGAGGGCTTTTTGCTGAGAAGATTTTCTGTTACATTTCCATGTCTGTTTAGTAATGGTTTTTTGTTTTTTTTTTAATTCTTTTTTCCTCCTGGAAAATATTAAACAGCTGTAATACTAAGCTGCTTGCATTAAGGTAATGTATATGACAGTAATGAATTAGACCCTTCACAGAGCTAAAGCTTTCACAGAGACATAAGCCAAGGAAATAATAGGAAAAAAAATGCCCATACAGATTTTAATGGAACAATGAAGTCCATTTATAGTTTCATTGAAGACCTAAGGCTGTGTCTCTCTGTCTTTTAACTAAAGGCAGCCATAACAAAGCAATCAGAATTGAAAGCGTTAATCCAGTCTTCATTAAATAAATAGTCTGTTATGGCATGTGTGGGGTCTGTTAGAAACAGACTGAATTACTGCCCTGATGATCTCTCATTCTCTAACTCTTTGTTTTAAATGGATCAACTCTCTGTTCACTAGATGTATTACTGGGTTTATTTCAAAGCCACACTTTTTTTTTTTAAATCAGGGGCTAAGCTCATGTTTATTTGAGGCTTCAGAAGAATATCTTTCTTTGCCAGTGGAGAATCTGCATCAGCTATGAATGACAAAAAAAGAAATCTGACTCATGGCAAATATTTGAAATAAGTCAGTGGGAACATTTGAGAAATAGGAATGTACTCCCTACCATGGAAGAGCTTGTGTGCTATGGGCCAAAAATGGCTAGAGCATAATTTCACCAAAACTACATCAAGGGTAGCTTCGATTCCTTGAGCTGAGACAAGTAGTTCTCAAGTGAGACACACACAGTCCATAAAACCAGCATATCCAAGTGCACAGGTGAGAAAAAACTGCCTATAGTCTGGGAAAAGACATTCAGAATGAAAGCAGAGTAGGTTAAGAGGAGTGGTCAACTCTGAAGGTTGGTCTGGTAAAAAACTTGCTATTGTGGGTTTTCCATGATGACTTTATGACATGTTGGTTGAAAGTGAAAGTATCTTTCAAATGAAAAAAGTTATCCTTGTGTGCTTTGTGGTTTACGCAAGGAAGCTTCAGTTTGGATTCTATCTTAAGTAGTAATTATTTATAATTGTGACTTAGCATGCTTTTTTTTTGTTCTTAGAGATCCCAAACAGCTCTTATAGACTGTCTGTTAGATCACTTTGTTAACTTAGTCGATATGAATGTTTTAAGCACAAGAAATATTGAGCATCTGCTGTACACCAATTTCAAAAACTAGGTTAAAGTCCAATGTAAAGATCTTTCTGTTTTCCTAGCTAGAGAGCATAGTTAGAAAGATGATTCCTCTTGGATCCTAGCTCTTGGGCAACTGTTTTAATTAGGATCATGTAGTGTGATGTTTTGCCTTCTGAAGGGATAGAAACATGGAAGTCCCAGTCCTAAAACCACTGTCTCAAATTCTATTGTCTATTTTTTGGTATCACACATAGAGTAAGTCTAAGAGAAGAAATACCCCTAATGCAAATAGACAACTTCCCTACTAATATTGCCAACCTGAACTGCAGTCTTGATGTCAGTATCAAATCAGAGGGACAAGCTGGAAGCCTTTGCACTCTTCAAAAATTGCCAGCTGTTTGTCATCAATGAAGTTAAGCTTATATTTCTCCAGATAATTTTCAAGACCCTATTTTGGGCTCAAAGCAAGTTTACTTACTTTTTAAGTGACCTAAATTTCTGTTTTCAGCATTTTTGCTGGTGCTTTTGAGCTGTAACTCTTCAGGTAACATAAGCTGAAGTCTGCAAAGGACTCACTGTGTGAGAATCTGGCACTGTTGTGTGGGACCATGATTTTTTGGTGTTATTGGGACCATGCTGTGTTTCTCTTTGCTCAGGGAAGCCCTATGGTGCAGATGACTTCCTCCCTGTGCTCATGTATGTGCTGGCCCGCAGCAACTTGACTGAAGTCCTTCTGAATGTGGAGTATATGATGGAGCTCATGGACCCTGCTCTGCAGCTGGGAGAAGGTGAGAGTACAGTGCTTGCTCATGGGATATTCACTCTGGAAATCATCATTTGTCTCACTTCAGTGTTTGTGAAATTGGGGCAGCAGGGCTCTGGCTAGATTTTGTGGATAATACTTTGGCCAATCTTTTCAAATCTGAATCTCTAAAATTATTGCCAAGCACTTTAACTCCTTTTAGCGGTGCAGTGCCTTAAGACACAAGCTAGAAAGGCAGGGACTTATCATAAATGAAAACTGAGGTACTGGATTAGCAACCTAAATAGAGACATCTTGTGTTACTTGGCCCAAAGGCTGAAAAGATGGAAGGTTTTTGCTAAAATTAAACAGCTGCTGCAAAAAAAAAAGTGCAGATACTTTTATTTATTCCAGTGAGAAAAGAGCACATTTCTTAAACTGCCTTGTATGCCTGAGGGCTATATTCTCATGGTCACTGTACTCCTAAATTTCAGTGAACCTTCTGACAATGTTCTCTGACTGAGCATCATAGCGAGACAGAGAAAATAAAGTTAGGTTAGAGAGGAATATTGAGTTTGGAAGTGACTAAAGACCTCTGTTATCAAAAAGATAAATACCCCAGTGGGCCTCTAGTTTCTTAAATATAGCTTGGAAAGCACATGCTTCCCAAGTGACAATTACACACCCTGAGTTAGGAACACAGATCATTTATCACGAAGTAGTCACTAAACCAATAAATAGGGTTTATTTTAGACTTTACTTTGGTAAGTACTGAGGTTCTAGAAAGGGGTCCTGGATGAACAACAGCAGACTAATTTTATTTATAATACATGAGGATATAAGTCTGAAACTAAACATATCATCCCAGCACAGTGCAGAGCGGGACAAAAGTAAGTACTAATAGGATGATTAGTAGCAATACAGTACATTACTAAGGTGTTTCTGCACAAGCCAGTTTTTCTGCTGAAAAGAATTCTTAGCAGAAAAAAGTGTTAGCTGAATGACAGCATTTTGTGGACATAACCAAGCTGGTTTTGGTGACTACTCTGCACACTGGTTCTACATTCCAAAGGGGCACACTACCAGGCTGGTTACTGAAGTCATCTGGGTTGGGGAGCTCAGGATATCAAAAGCAAAGGTGGCTGGAAGTTCTCTTAGCTCAAAGATGCACAGACTTTGTGAAATGTGCTCTCCAGTCAAAAGGAAAAATTTTGTGAGGGAGTTCCAAATCAAACTGACTGAATAATCACATCTGAAAGGACAGTAGGAGTAACTGCAAATATGAGGAATGGGAGTCAAAAAAGAACATCTCAGTGAAGACAGCTCTGAGATTAAAAAGTGCAGAACTGGCAAAAGTTAACTTGAGTTAGGCCTTTCAAAGTTGAATAGCAAAAAGTGTTCAGGTACAGAAATTAAAGGGAAAGAAGTAAAGCAGAAGTGAAAAAACTGCGAAATTGCATAAATCAAGATACAAAATCACTTCAATTTTGCCTCCAAATTAAAAATGCACTTTTGAATTAATTTAGTAGCAATGATGATGCTGAATGCTGGAGCAAAGGCAAGGACAGATTGTAGGGAACAATCTGGATGGAAACGAAGAAATTGAAAGTGGGCAAAAACTTAATTCTTAAAAAAGTTGTGACGAATTCCTGTTGAGGAGGACTCAGAGCTCTTCCTCCCAGGGTTCTGACGGAAGGGATACACCCTGTTCCTATCACAGCTACCTCTGACTCAGCCAGAAGAGGAGAAATATTGAATGACAGACAAAGGAGGGTAGTAACCATATTTAAGAGGAGAAAAGTGGCACTTTTAGACTTCTTGATTTATTCTCAGCACTTATTTGTGGGAGACATTAAAGAAAAATGAATGTTTTGGGCAAAAACCTTGAAATCTGTAGGACACTCCTCATCGATCCACCAGAGCACAGGAAGTCAAATGGCAGTGTCTTGGTCTCTCCTCTCCTGCAGAAAACTCTCATGGTGCTCTAAAAATACTGTTCCTGAATCGAGGGCTGTCTTCGCCCCCCTGGAGCAGCCAGGGCTGACCACGGACTCGGCAGCGCCCGGGGAGCCCGCGGGCTGCGAGGGACGGGCTGGGCTGGGCTGTGTGCGAGGGCCATCTACAGGCACTGCGGCGCTGCCACATTTCACAGAGAAAAGCCAGGCACAATTCTTCCCAAGGATTTCTGAGATTCACATTCTCTGAACCTCAGAGAAAGGGAAAACACAATTCTTATCACTTGCTGCGCCTGTGTTGTGCCAAAGTAGAATGCAATATGGAGATTGTTTACCCCAAGTGATGGTGTTTTGTTTCCTTGGCCTATCAGGGCCAGGTGTGTGTGTGTGTGTGTGTGTCGGGACTGTCCGGGGACAGTCACGAGAGTCAGTGCAGTGTGAGCAGGGTGTGTGCAGAGTGAGGGCTTGGCAGATTCAGTTTAGAAGAAATGTATAGAGTATAGTATAATAAAGTAATTAATTATCCTCCTGATGATGGGGTCAGATGCATCATTCTCTCTCCCTCACCAACGTCGGAGTCACCTTTGATTTACAATACTGCGTTTGGGGTGAAACTCCGCCGAAACAGCCGTCAGCTGTCCCCGTCTGCAGGCCCCGGGTGCCGGGCCCGGAGCAGACCATGGCCCCGCTGCTGTCCTTCAGCTCCGCGGGCTGACCCTGCCCCAGCCCGGGCCCGAGCCTCCCGTTCCCAGCTGACTGCAGTCGGTCATTGATTTCCGGCTGCAAGCAGCGCCGCAGCAGCCACGGGGTCCTGAGGGAAAGGGGCTTTTGCCGCTTTGCCCTGTTTCTCTGCATTACCCAGATTTATCCCGCGGCCCTGAACAGTCCAGGAGTTACAGGTGACCGCCTGGGATGCCTTCGTAGTCAACAGAGAATCAAAGGAACAGAGGATGACTTGTTCCTGCAGGTCTGAGACATCCCTCAACAGGAGCCCTGAAATCCAAACATGCGAGTAGTGCAGCTGGAGCTGGGGGCTGGATCCAGGCTTTGTGCCTCTCCTGCAGTAATCTACTATTAATAATCTACTATTATTTCTATTTCCCTGCATATGTACTATTATTTCTATTTCCCTGCATCTCTCTATGCATCCCTGCGTATCTACTATTATTTCTATTTCCCTGCATCTCTCTATGCATCCCTGCGTATCTACTATTATTTTTATTTCCCTGCATTGTCGAGACTGCTCAGGAGCCCTGACCTGTTGCATGGGCCCTGTCACACACAACAAAAAGATGGCCGTGGCTGAAAGAATAAACATCTGTGGCTAGGCATCCTTTCAGCCTGTGTTCTCTCCCAGGACATCTACACTTGCAGCAGTCTGGGGGGCAGCACTGATGTGGAGCAGGAGAGGCTGGAGGACGCCGGTCACAGGGTGTCCTTCACTTAGGTGACACCAGTGACCCCTGCAGCAAGGCTCAGGCAGCTGCCCCATGTGGGCAGGGTGGGAGCGGGACTGAATGGCCCATGAAGGCATGGTGTTCATGCAAGACTTTCACCTTTTGCAGGCTCCTATTATTTAACCACCACCTACGGGGTCCTGGAGCATATCAAGAACTATGACAAAATCACTGTGACACGGCAGCTGAGCGTGGAGGTTCAGGACTCCATCCACCGCTGGGAGCGACGGAGAACGCTGAACAAGGCCCGGGCTTCCCGCTCCTCAGTGCAGGTAGCCAGCGTTATATCCTAGGGGAAAAGCCTGCTTGCTTTCTTCATACTTAGAAATCTTTAATATGGCAATTATTTTTAAATGAAATTAATTGAAATCACTACTAAAAAAGAAGAGGGGCAAGGTTTCCAGATCTTAAAAAACACACCACATTTGAAATTCATACTACCTGTGAAATAAATTTTGAAATCTTGAAGGACCCTTATAATATTGTAGTTTTAAATATAACTGCAAAGTGATTTTTTTGTTCATTCTCAAAGGAGTTGTGCTAGGAGCCTTTGCATGTGGGAGCTGTGGTGGGGACTCAGAAGCCTCTCTTCATCATCGCCCTTAATGCCTGGGGAAATCATGGGCTAAACTGCGATGTGAGCAGGCTATGCAGGGCTGCTTCTAGATGGCATAAAGCTGTAGGGGGGTCTGAGATATCCCAAGAACCAGTCAGTCAAGCATCTTCCAGAGCGTGTCTGGCAGCAGGAAAGACCCATCAAGGTCGGTCAGGTCAGTTTTGAAGCCCGTGCTATGCATGGCCTGGCAAAGATCTCCCCGTGCACCAGTGGGAGAAGGTCCCAGGACAGATGAGTGCTCTGAGCCTCCAGCCATGATGAGACCGGTCCAGGCAGGCAGGATACCCTGCCAGCCCCTTTTGCTGTGATCAAGTTATCACCCACAGGGAGGCAGCAAAGGCCACGTCTCACGTTCTGTAGTGCTTTCACGGTGCAGAACTGAAAATTGTGCATGCTGAGGGAAAGCCAGAGAAAAGTCTCCTGTGGGGGACAGTAGTCCATGTGAAAGCATGGAGTTGAACAGGATTCCCATATTGCAGTCCAACCAGTCCCTGATGGTCTCAGAAACCAGGAGTGGTGTATGAGATACAGCAAATATCCACCCAGCCCTGAGTGCTGCTCTGGCAGCAGTAACTCATAGAAGTACCTAGCATGGAGCATAATAGCTGAGCAAGCAAATGACACATTTCCCCAGAAGATTCCCACCACCTCCAGCAGCTGAAGGGCCATTTTCCACTCCTTTGAATGAGGGGTACTATCAGACATGAAAGAGCTAAACCACTTGCTGATATG
>NW_005054303.1:949279-952819 GCF_000277835.1 Geospiza fortis
GCTGATATTTTCAGCAGGCCTCTGTCCATCCTTCTGCCTGCCTCAATCCACTGCAGTGATACTCCTTAAATGTAGTTTGGAAGCCCATAGTCCATGCATTTGAAAATCCCCCTTCTGCCAGGGGACCTCATTATTTTCTGAACAAAATGGGATTTGTTTTGGAGTTCACAGATGCAAATTAAACACACAGGTTCCACTGTGACCAAAAGCTCTCTGGAGTCTGTTCCTTATGTGTTTGGCAAGATGAAAGCTGTCACAACAGTTGTTACTGCCTGAAACAGGATAGAAGTAAATCAGCCTTCTCAGCATAACTTCTGCTATTTCCTTACTGATGGAAGGAAGTTCAGAGGACACACTTTCAAGATGCTGTTTGGGTGATTGTGAAGTTGCAAGGCCACCACACTGCTAACCCTATCCCATTTCTGGGAAACAGGAGGTTTTCAGGCCAGATCTCTGACATTTCTGGTCTGTTTTTCTTGTCTGTCACTTCTTTGCAAACCCTTTTTTCAGGAGCTGCAAAAAGATGGGTGAATGAACCATTGCAGATCATTCTCTATGGATATTCAGTAAAATCAGGAAAAAGTGCTTTAACTTCAGTGTCTTTATGGTGCTAATTATTTGGTAAAGTGCTTATTAAAGTATTTGCTGATTCAGAGTCTGACAGAGGGAAGAAAGGAGAGAACAACTAGGACATTGGAGAATGACTGGAGGATATTTGGGAGCTCTAGGCAGCTAGCGCTTTGTGATTGAATTCTTCCTCCTTCAGTCCTAGGTTACTGTGTTAACTGCAAGGTCTCTCCTCATGTTTCTCTTCAGGATTTCATCTGTATCTCCTTTCTGGAAATCAGTGGTCAATCGAGGACACTTGCTTCCCGTCGCGATACCACAGCTGAGCAGCTGAGCCAGCAGTGTGCTGAGAAGTTTGAAGTGTCCCAACCCAAGGACTATGGACTCTTTGTTTATGTTGATGACCAGTGGCTGCAGCTGGACAAAGATGCCCTTCCACACCATATCAAAGCCTCCCTTCTGAAGAGCGAAACCAAGAAAGATTTCCATTTTCTTTATAAACCAATTGACCACAAAACCCCAGCAGTTGCAATTGTCAAAGAGTCAGACTTTTCCTAAGGGCCATGCTGCTTTTTTTCTGTCTTTGCTGTCATCCTGGAAGAGCTGGATAGTTTACCTTGTAAGATCCTCTGGTATCTGCAGACCTTGGAAGTTCTCTGGAGTGTGGTCTTCAACAGAGGGCAGATGGGCTAATGGTAGATGGTGTCTGAACACACGGCATTTCTTGGTAGAGGTCATTTGCAGAAGTAAAAGGAGCATTCAGGAGAACACTCATCCTCTGGAAAACTTGAAGTATCAAGCCTCAGAACCTCTCAGCTGCAACCAGCCAATGCTGCAGTATGTAAATGAACAGAAGAGAAAATCCAGAGATCTTGCAAAAAGGTGGACATTTACTTTATAATAAATGATGTCAGGTGTGAATCACATCTGTGCACAAGGCCTTTGAAAGGCCTGCATGCACCTCAAACTATTTGGAGGTAAGACTGTGTTTGTGCTTTATGATATCTGTTCACCCAGTTTGAATAAACTGGGTCTTGTCTGATGTATTCAGTGGCATAGGGTTGCCACCTGTAGCAGAGCTCCATCTCTGTCTTGCTGTCAACAACATGTCTTTGCCTTTGAAATCCACATAATTACAAACAGTGCATGACCTGTACTTTCACTAAGAATATATTTTTTGCCTTCTATCTGTCACTCAAACCAGGTAGCATAGGCATTTTCATCAATGTATTTTTCCTAAAGATTCAAAGTCTTCACCATCAGTTTTACATGTACAGCAGTTTTATTCACATTGGTTGTTTCTCAGTGTCTGGTTAATTGTATATTTATTTTAATGTGTGATACGGTGCAATTATTTTAAAATAAGCCTTTGTAAAGAACTTAATAATTTGCCCAGTGTATCAAACCAGATTAAAATTTGAAAGTCAAAAGGAATTAGAATTAAATACCAATCCCTTTTTACATGGATGTCATTTTCACAAGTGTTATCCTAGCTGTAATTCCCACCAGGTTATTACTTTAATAAATTCAGGCTGTTGCAGAATGAACTTTCTAATTCTACTTTCTATGTGTGCTTTAAGTCATTCAGTCATTGCAGACTTAAATTTCCCTGAACAAATTCCCACAGAATATATTGAATCAATGCAAAAATGCATTTCACTGAATTTGAAAACAATTTTTCAGGATTGAATAATGGAAACAGGAGCCTTAGTTGCAAGACAGGTCTATGTCTTCTGGGTGTCTTCACACAGGCAAGATTCCCACTGCAAATGCAAAATACTGGGTTGTCTGCATGCAGGAAGACAGTAACCTCCACTGCAGCTCCACCAGCTTGGAATCAGCAAAGCTGATAAGCAAAGCTCTGATTGCAAAAAGGTGTATAACTCAGACTTGCTATTGTTTCCTCCCAATAACATTCAAAAGAGATTTAGGGCACCTTGGGCCAAGTTGCCCAAGGTCTCTGCCTTATTCCTGAAGCTCCAAGGATAAAAGGGTATTACATAAAGCTGGTTCCTCTCTCAGTCTCTGGGGCTTGAAATAAATGTCCATGTCTTCGTGCCCCAGCTGTAGCCAAATCTGCATAGATAGCAAACCAGTGCTGTACATCTGCCAGCATGGCTGTGTGCACATCTTGTTGGGAAGGGACAACTACCAAGAATGAGGAACAGTGAATAACAGCAATCTTGGTTTTGAGGATATCATGTGCAGAGCTTGCAGTGCGTGACAGCACAGCTGACTCCAAAGTCATGGTTATTTCTGCTATGTGCAGCTGTTGGCACCTCTGCCTTGCCTCTGAGCAGCATGTCTGCAGGATGCCAGAGCTGAAGCCCTCCCTCATGCTGCCATCACCCTCCTGCAGAGCTGTGTGCTCCTGCTCTCAGGGTGGCACTCAGGATGCTGGGGTTAAACCTGAGACAAGTTTCTAGTACCAGTCTGGGAGCTAATGCTGCTCTCAGGGCTCTGAGGACACTCACACAGGTGTGGCTGTCTCCAGTGCCTCCCCAGTGCCTCCCCACCCTGCATGTGGTCCAGGACCCCACTTCAGCCTCCCAGGTCTGTCAGCCCCTGCCCCAGTGATGCTGCAGTAGGAGTGGTCTCCAGCTCCCCTGCCCTCAGCCTGTCCCCCAGCCTGTCCCCATTGACAAGAATGTGCTGGATGTCCAGGGGACGATTTGGGCCTCCCCTGATGCTCTCCTGATCCTTGGCCTGATCAGGTTATCATCATATTATAACATTCACAGTCAATGAGTCAATTACCTAAAAGTAATCTGGTGGGTAAGAGGTTAAAATAGAAACCTGGAAGGAAAGAAGCTAGGACTGATGTGCTGGATATTTCTGTAGAGCAACTGGACTTTACACACTCCAGGGTCAAGTAACTGATTGATGAAGTGAAGCACTCCAGCACCTCAGTGTCCTGGGACATCTGAGTCACCAGCTGGACCTTGGGGCCAGGGATAAGTATGGGATAGAGCT
>NW_005054303.1:952877-984384 GCF_000277835.1 Geospiza fortis
TAATGTCTAGACCAAAAATCAGACCTACAGATTCCAGTTTTTGAAATGCAAGGAGTGCCTTGAACCTTTGAATTTAGGTGGGCTTTTCTCAAATTGCACGTGCAACATTTTCCTCTGGCATGATAACTGCAAAGCTCTGATTTGATTTGCAAGAGCTGCCATGGCTCTCCCAAACCCAGCTATTATTCATATTAATGCAAATTACTGTGCCTGGTTGTGAGCTGCCTGGAAGGAAATCCCTGAGCTGGGGCTCAGTGCAGAGCAGAGCGTGCCCAGAGGCTATGGGCAACTAGCTTGTGTGGACCCATCATAAAACCACCAGCAACATTCCATTAAACATACATCTCTGAAGTACAGGGGTAACATGGCCACAGCTGTTCCTTGTCAGGAAACATAAGCTGGGAGATGACCCATAAGATGGAATTTTGGATGAAATGAAATTTCCTTTCAGGAAGGGAAACGAAATATTGCGATTTCAATGGGGATCAAGTGGGCAAGGTTTGGTCCGTGTCCCTGCACTCGATGGCATCCCATGCCTTTTGATGGCTTTCACTTTGGCAATGATTTTTTTGTTTTGTTTTGTTTATTTCAGTACCCATGCCATGTCTCTCATATCTTCCCCTCAAAGTTCTGTCTTCGTCCTGGATTTTTTCCCTGCATGTGCTGCTTTTGTGAGCTTAGTTTTGGCAAGTTTTGGCCCTTTGCACTGCACCGCATGTAATCCTGGTCCATTTTCTTATAATCACTACGTTTCCCAATTTTCTTTTTTTTTCTTTCTTCAGTTGCATTTCTTTTGATCATATCTCCATTCCAGAGTGTTTGTAAGTCCTTCTTTTCTGTTTCCAGGATTTCAATAGGGATCAATTTTGGCAATCTTTGATCCATGTCCCTGCACTTGATGGCATCCCATGCCTTTTGCTGGCTTTCACTTTGGCAGTGATTTTTTTTTTCAGTATCCATGCCATGTCTCTCATATCTTCCCCTCAAAGTTCTGTCTTCCTCCTTGATTTTTTCCCCTGATTTTGCAACATCTGTTAGCTTAGTTTTGGCATATTTTGGTCCTTTGCACTGCACCTCCTTTTCTCCCAGACCATTTTCTTGTAGTCACTAAATGTCACAATTTTCTTTTTCTGGGGGTTATTTTTCAATTGTATTTCATTTGATCATATCCCCTTTCCAGAGTGTTTGTATTTCTTAGTGACTTCTAGTGGAAAGAAGTTTTGAGGAAAGTGTGCACTGTGTTGTAGTATGAATTCTCTGAGTTGGAGGAAGAGCTGTCATAAAAAGTCTTTTGAATATAGTAAAATGCGTGGGGAATCGTGAAGCTGGACTGTTGCCTTGGATGTCAGGCTCTTGGAGCAGACAGGTGAGGTGCTGAAGTTTTGCCTGTTGTTGGCCTAAAGCAGGATGGGATGTGTGATGGCATATGATGACCCCTATGATGGTACTTGGATGACAGAGACGGATGCTGCCTCTCCAAGCTCACAGCTCAGTGGTGGCACTCAGGCTCTGCCTGCACCAGGTCACACAGAAACAGCCTGGAACAAACATGCTGTTGTTTTGGTGACCCTGGCAAAGCACTGATTCTCCAGCATGGAGATTGCTGGAGCAGTTCTGCATGTCCCTTCCTCTGGACCTTGGTGCCCAGGATCCTACCCTGCTTTGGGCAGGTGTCTGACATTTTGGATGGTGTTGGAAAAAGAAGTCAAGTGCGGGAATGAAGTGGGCATTTTTAAAGGCTCCATGGGATTTTGTTCATTGGCTTTTCCATGGGGTTTCCTCATGCTGCAGCCCAGGCAAAGAGGAAGCAGCCCAGCCTGCTGATCTGTGGCCTCCCCTGGTTAGTCAAGACGGTCAGGCTGTTACTCATGTGCCAGCCCTCATGTGAGCTCTCAGCAGACAGGAGTGTTCCAGGAGGTATTGACCAAGTAGGGTTGTGCAATCCAGCCAAGGCCTCTTCAAACACTCATTTGCAGAGAAACATTGTGCAATGGTCACTCATTGACTCACAAGGAATGGATCTCAGTATGAGAGACAGGAACAGGGAGACCTGCGGAACCCAGCAGCTTCTGCACAGAAACAACCAGCTGGTGTGGCCACTGCATGCACAGAGCTGATTTAGCACCTGTTTGCACCCAGGGACACAATTGGTCAATAATTCACTGAAATAATGACACTGGCAGGTTAAGTTTATCCTAAAATAAAAGCCATTGAGATCAAAGGCAGTTTCCATGCTGAATTCAAGAGCTTTTGGGCCTCTTCATGCTCCAGTCACCAACTGTACTTTGAAACCTGTCACGAGACTGGCTTTTTACTAAGGGCTTGTAGAGTGATTGAGGCTGGCAGGGACCCTGGAGGTCACCAGTCCTATCCCTGTTCAAACGGGGCTGTCTCCCAAGGTTGTTCAGAGCCTCATCCTTTCAGTGCTGCAGTCTGCAGGGTCATGCAACCTTCCTGGGGCCCTAGTCCTGCATTTTAACACCCTCCACTGTGAAAAATGTTTTCCTCCTATCCAGCTGCTGTGCAGGCCCTGCCTATCCCACCAGCATCCCTCCTTGCATGGGTGCTGTGAGTGTGGGATACTGGCCAGCTCTGCCTGTGGTGCAAGGCTTACAGAATTGTAGGACTTTTGTTGTCTTCCACGTCTTTGGGGTATCGTGCCCCTAGGAAGCAAACAGCTTCTGACTCAGAATTTCCTGAGCTCTTGGCACAAAATGCTGCTTTTAGTCAGCACTTCAGCTTAAGTTTCCTTTTCCTCTGCTGCCCCTCCACCCCTGTTCCCACAGACAGAGGCTGAGCACAAGAATGAGAGGCCTTCAGCCTTCTGCCCTGAGATGGTCATGGGTGCTCAGCACTTATCTTAAACTGTCCTGATGAGACAAGATGCAACCTAATTTGAAGAGAGCTGTAACAATACAGCTTACTGGAATGTCTAAAGAAGAGCATTATCTCCAACTCAGGTGAACTGCTTTCTGCTTTATTGTTGGTAAAGAAGGGAGGGTGGTTGCTGGTGCTCTGAACAAAGCTGTGTCCATCTAAGTTTGCATTGTACAGAAGTAGCCAGCACACAGTGTACCTTGGAGGCTGACCATGGACCGGCCCTCCAGGTCCTCTCCAAGGAAATCCAGTGAACTCCTGTGCAGCAGGATGTTGGGTAGAAATACACAGCAGACTTGGCACATGGTCAGAAAATGGCCTTGGACTCCGTTCTTAGCAACAAGGAGGAGGAAGAGGACAGGAAACCTTGGTTGCAGTGCATGACACTCTTCTCTGGGGCTATGGATATACAAACTGTTCTGCTGTTTTTGTAAATAACACAGCCTCAGCTTTGCCCTGTTTTGCCTGCTAGTGACAATTTGCTAGAAGCCTGACTGTTTTCCATATTTTGCATTCCAGCATCCCAACATTCTAGGAATGATAGGCTGAGTAACTGCATGCCTGCAGGAAGAGTGAGGGTGTCAGTACTTGCCCAACTCACCACAGGATACTCTGGCGTAAGACTTGCACAATCCTAAAATTATTTTCTCATTAGATTCTATCACCATCACAAAATAAACAGCCTGCCATGCAGGTACTAAGTCTGTGTGATGTCATTTGGAGGCCTTAAAACAAATGTATTGATCAGTGCAGTAAAGGTTATTGGTTTTTTCTTCTGTGGGGCTGTTCCCTGATTGACTGAAAATGAAATGGGTCTTTGGGTATGAACTGAAAATTCAGAGCATGCATGAGAACCTGCTCCATCTCAGACAGTGGGTGCAGTGACATCTTCGGTGTCTGTCTTTCAGTTTGCCACATACCTGAGGGAAGGGGTATGCCATTTAAGATGGTGAAGCTATGGAAATCACTTGCAAGAGGAAAAGGGAACAAAATCCCACTCTCACATTTTGGCTTTGCATCCTTAGAAATACAAGGATCTGCAGGAGGGTCAGGGCACATGATGATAACAACTGCCACCAGGGTCTCAGTGATGTGTGAAAATAAAAACATGCTAGCAGCTGATTTCTTATCTGATAATTACTTTTTGAGGTCTGTGTACTATGGCTGGACTCTTGGTCACAAAGTGACACCATCTACAAGGAACATGGAGGCCTCTTTTTTAACCTCTGCATTCTAGATGTGAAAATCCAGAAAAACAAAAGCCTTTTCTGGATCCTTCAGCACAAAGATGGGCATGTATAAAGGGTGCAAAACATGTTAAACCTATGAATTGGTGATGCTAAGTGCTTGAGAAGCAGTCTGGATTTCTAGGGCAGAGAACAACTCTAAAAGCAGAGATGAATGTATATATTCAAACAGGGCTTTGAAAGAGTAATTTCTTTCCAAGTGTTTGGGAGATCTTGGTATGCTTTCTTTCATGACAGCAGCCAGAATTACTAAGAGCTGTCTGTGGGGCCAGCCCTTCCTCCTGCCATCAGGGGAACAACTGCAACACATTCAGGCAGTCATGAATTTCATACTCTTATTTTTAGATTTCTGCTAAAAAACCCACAGCTTTACAGCTGAGAAGAAACAAGCAACTCAAAAGCAGCACATATCTGAACTGTCAACAACTCCCAAGGTGCAAACTTTCATCTATTAATTCACTAAAGCCTAATTCCACAGGATTTTTACCTTTTCCATTCATCCTGACACTAGCTCTGCTCTGGGATCAATCTCTCTCTCTGCACAGTGTTCATGAAGCCATTCATGTTCCTCTTGGCTTTACCTAGCTCTTATTTATATAAACTAGCAGTTACACCTCTACAACCCCCCTTTCCTCTGGATGGAGCTACCCAGAACTCTCTCTTCAGTTTTTGTCAGACTTCATTCTTTTCACATGGAGATGAGGAAATTTTGCCTATTTTAACACACTGAAAATAACTCTGAAATATTTCTGTATCCTGTCTCCATATCTAAAAAGCTGTGGACAACCTGAAACTTTTGTGGATCATCTCACAACCTCTAATTTTGCCATACTTGTCCTTTACTGAGTCACCTCTAAGGAGTGGAACCTTCAAGTGTGATCTGGGGCTTTACATGCTTTGTTGTTGCATGTTGTTTTAGGCTGGAGTTCTGGGGTTTGTTTCGGGTTTTGTTGGTTTGCTTGTGCAGGTGTTTTTGAGAGTACATGTCTTATGAAAGTCTTAGAGGGACAGATTAACTTTGTAATGCATGTCATGGAATTAATTAGCTCTCCTTCATTTTCAAGACACAACATGTCCAACACTATTGCACTGTGGGTGGATGAAACTGTCAACTTTATTTTTATTCACAGGCAATTCCTGTACTCCATTACTTCCCACAGGTTTGTGAGTATACACAATTAATTACAGATACTGGTGCTAAATTTACAGCATTAGATATTTCTGTTTTTCTTTGGGAAACAGTGCTTTCTACTCACAAAGATTTTTACTGTTCAACATTTAACTGTGCTGTCCACATCAAACAGCTCCCATATGCAACTAATTTCTTTAAATTGTTAAGGAGTTAAAGAACAAGCTTTGGTTTCTTCACTCTTCAACCAATCTGCAAATTAGTCACTGTAATGGCATTCATTAACTTTTTTTAAAAAGTTAAGAGTTAGCAAGAGTATTTAAAAAAACCCTCCAGAATTGATGACTCAATGTTTAGATTTAGGATGGATTTAGCAATCTCATAGGTGGCCTGTAGTGTTCATCCAGAGATTCCTAAGAGCATTATACTTTGAAAAAAATTATCCATCTTGAAAGCTCCAGGTGGTCTGCCAAAATCCTCTCTCAAAGCAGCAGGCTGTCAGCGGGTGGGGATGCAGGGGAGAGCACTGGCAAGTGCTGCACTGCTCATGGTCTGGGACCTCAGCTCCCAGCACAGTTCCAGTACAGTGTCTGACTCTCTCCAGGTTGCATGCACATAAAGTCTGGATTATGACAGCTATGAAAAGTTATCACTTGTAGTAAGGGTTACATTCAGGACTGTTGTTTCCATCAATACCCAAGGCACACCCGATTCATGGCCAGGCATATTCTGCAACAGAGAACAATAATTATGAATAACTTTTCAGGTACTTTGCTCTCAAACTATTTCCCAAACTGACTGCAGTGGGCTGCCACCAGGAGTGGGGGCAGCAGTTCTTCACCTCCTGAGTTGCATGTACACACTCTCTGAACTACCAGTCCATCCTCACATTCCCTACCCTTCTGCTTTCTTCTCTCCCTTTTACTTCTCTTGCATGACTCATAAGCTGGGATCCCAACCTCTACCACAAATTCCAAAGACAGAATTCCAACACCATGCTGCCCTTGGCTCTACTGCACCACAACAGGGGTCAGCCTGGACCATTACTTCCCTGCTTTCCTACCCCACACATAGCACCATATTCTCTTTCATCACCAGAACGCAGCAGTGCTGTGGTGTTTTGAGCCAGCAGCTGAGGGGGTGGCACAGAAAACACAGCAGTTCCCTGCCTGGCTTGAGTGTCAGCTGATGCAGGAGTTACAGGGCAACGCCCTTGCACCAGTCATGCTGCTTTGTTTGATGTTGTGTGGTGCAGTGGGATCCTCTGACAGGCTGTCATTTCCCCTGAGGCTCAGTAAGGAAATGAAAGGGTTATGGGGACATGGATCATTATGAGTGGGAGGGAACAAATAATGATGTTTGTCAAAACAAACATTTCTAAATTTAGAGTGGTTTATGGACAAAATGAGAACAGGAGCAGAACAAGTGAGAAGCTTTTAGGATTAAGCTTTATCAGCCTATTGGCTTTTGTTCTTCTAGCCACAGTTTAAAATACAGGGCATATCTGGGAACATCATTACCTGTCAATGGGGTATCCTCCTTCACAAAGGTTGACCAAGGCATACAGCTGTCTCAGTGCATACTCATACTGAAATAAACCAACAGTGTTAATCATTTCAGTGATCAAAAGCAGGTATTGTTTATCCAGACTAAATGGTGGAAATAATTTAGAGCTGCTATAATATCCAAGGTGTTCAACTGATGATCTAGTACTGGGCTAAATGGATCTTTTTTCTGCACACTTTGCTCTTTGAACTTCAGGCATTTCAGCCATTTAACTTCTTTGAACTTGGGAAATTCAGCTGTGCTGAACATTGACCTCATACACAAGACCATCTAATCCATTGCATTCTTAAAATCCCACAGAACAAAAACAAAACATCCACTAAAGAGGTTATCTAGCCTGCCATCAGGACTTTCTTATTCTTACCTAAAGTCTAATAACACGACTTGAATCCTCAACTGGGATCCTAGGAAGAGCAAACAGTAATAAAGCCCCTAAACTAAAAAGTGGTTCTCAAGAATTCAGCAAGATGATGGAAATAGAGGCGAGGCTACTTCAAGGAATTATGAATAACACTTATCATAATACAGAAATCTGAATGCATCAATGTCACCCTGGTTTTTTAAGATTTTCTAAGCCTTCTGATGTTGACATTCTTGTAGTGAACTTTATCACACACTTTCTGTAAATAACCCATTGTTCTGTCTTCCTTTATAGAGGAGGAGAAAGTTGATGGACTGTTGGCTTGTCCAGTGTGATTGGAGAGGTGTCACTGTCACTCTCCAATCCGTTGTCACTTTTGGAAAACTATAAATGTTGGAGCCAGAAAATAAACTGCCCTTTTCTTCCTTCACCTTGAGAACGGTGGTGTGCTTGTGTTCTTTTGTGTCCTATAGTGACACACCAAGATCATAAATTCATAGTGGTGATGGTTGTGTTTCTGTTTAGTCAGCAGAGATGTTTCAAGCAGAAATACAACACGACTTTTTTAACATTGGGATTTCTGGGGAGGGAACTGATGGAAACAACAGCACAACTAGTAAAAATTACATATTATTTTTGGGGTTTTTTTAGTAAACTTCTTGCTCATCTAAAGGTGTAGCAAAAATTGTTTCCAAAAGCAATTACTTACCCTTCCTCCAAATCTAATCTGTATGACTGCCCCAAGGTAGCTTTTTTAATAAAAGCTGATTTTTGCAGGTGTGCCTATGCCTGTGCTAGTTTTTGTGGCCTGTTTATCAGGCTATATCCAATGAGTGACTTACCACAGGTAAGTGCCAGTTGAAGCAATGAGCTTTGAAGTGGTTCACTGCTGACTGGTAACAGTCATAATTGCTGATGGTCAGTCTGTCTGACAGAATCTGCTTGGTCTGTTCTGTTGATCCTGTTACTACGGTGACTATCTTCTGCATGGATTCTTGGATGAATTCTTTCACCTATATAAAACAAAAAGAACTTAAAACATGCTTTTTCTAAATCTAATTTAAAGACTTTGAATGAAATTTCTCTTTCTTTAATCCTCCTTTAACTTTTAGGCTCTTTAGGGAACCACATTTTGCCATTTATTTTTAGCATAGTCTCTTGCACTTGCCTCTTCACGCTCAAATGAAAACTGACAGAAAGTCAAGATTCCTGGAACCCAAAATTACTTACTGTCCTTCCACTGTTTACCATCAACACCAATACTGACTTCCATTCTGCAGGAGCTATTTGATTTGGGATGTTTCAGTTCTACTGAGACATGAGTTTCTCTAACACCAAAGATTAAGTCTTCCCCACAAGAATCCCTATGGATGCAGATGAGGAATTTCCTGTCAATAAAAGCTGTGAGATTAACTTCAGCATTTGCTTACCTTTTGGCTAGATAATTACTACTGAATGTGCCTTGTGGAACAGATCACTGAATTTTAAAGGAAGAATAAACCATCAGTCTGAAGACAAAATTTTTTGACTTTCAGGAATTTACCTTCTGCCATTTCTTAGGATAGAAGTTAAAGTGGTCTGATGAGCAATTATTTTTTCTTTTCTTACCTCCAGGTATGCTTTCATCTCTGCAGCAATCTTCTTAGCCTCAGAAATGTCATTGGTAGCCATCAGCTTTCGTTTCATGATTGCAAAGGGCACATCAGGACTAGGTGTCAGGTCATAGTTTTCCACAGGTGGCAGAGAAATGGGCATAGCTTTCTTCCCCATGCCCTGGAACTGCATCACCTTCATGAAGGAGATGCTCTGAAGGATAAAATGTAAGCAGATGGAAACTGTCAATCACCCTCAATAAGTAGTTTTGTCTTTGTCTGCCATGCAAACCTAAATCTCTAAATTTGTTTTATTAGAGAAAATAAAGTAACAGGGTTGTAGGTGTATGTGTCTGTGTGTATGCATATGTTGTGTTTTTAATACAATGAGGTAAAGGCTGCCAAAAATCAGAGAACTTTAATTTCCAAAACTCACTGGGGGGAAGAAGGCTACCAGGTTATGTAACTGCACATTTTTTTAAGAAGTATTTAATCTGTTGCATAATGGAACTATTGTAAATGCTGTATCACCTCTTAGCTCTTCCCATTTGAGGGATCATTGTATTTTTTAACATTTCACTAATACTCATAATATGCTGGGAAGTGGTAAATACCTTCCTTTACTGAAGTGTCAAATCACTGGTAGAGCTTGGAGGACAACTTGTACTCTGATTTCTTGGATTAAAGCATATGCAAAGCTGATTTCCTTTAGCATTGGGATCATCACCTCTTAAATGCTGAGGTCTTCTAAGAGAAATAGCTCATGACTAAAAATTACTAAATCAACCCTGCCAGTTTACAGCTGGTTTTTGTTTGGAGTAAGGCATGAAAGTATAGAGTAAGAAAGGTTTGAAGATACTTTTGAGCAGGAAGCCCTGTCAAATACATACTCTGTTTCCATACTGCATCACATGGCTGGTGTTGGTGCGTTTCTTCACCAGCTGAAACTGCTTGTGGAGTGTTTCTTTTCTTAGATCCTCCTGCATAAAGAAAGTTCCATGAGGTCTAAAATAGTTAAACTTGGCTATTCTAAAAATGCAAGGGAAGCTGCAAAGGCTCTTAGCTGCCAGTGAGTAGAAGGATGTATAGGACAAGAGCTACACAACCTCTGAAAGACATTGAAGTAAAAACTGAAAAGAAGATTTGACAGCGTATTCTCATATTTCTTTTAGTAATCTCATTCCCCAGCAAATGGGCAAGAAGAGAGTAACTAGCATACATGTCCCAGGTTTGTTTAATTAACACCATTCTCCATTATACTAACAAGTGGGTTAGCCACAGTTGCATATTTAAGCAGGCCTGAAGCAGACATACAACTTACTGAACTGCCCAATTCATTTAACATGTTTGGAAATGTGGTCTCAGATTAGCAAATAAAGATTGTGTCAATTTGGAACTAGAAGTTAGATATTTTCTATCTTATAAATAACAAAAGGAAATAATATTTCTGAAAGTTGGTATTGGAAGTAAATTCAGTGGCCCAAACAAATAAAGATTATATATATGGTTCTGAGTAGTAGATAAATACTTTTACCAACTTAATTTGTTGATTTTGCTCCCACACAAAGCCAAGTGTTTTCACAAATCTTGTAAAAGAGCTATGTTTAAAAATCCTACTGATCTTTTTCATACATGAAATGAAGAAAATTTGTTTAAATAACTTACCATATCTGAATCTTCCATCCAATTCACACTGTACCAGTCCCCAAGATAAGTCTGTCTTTCATCATCATAGTAGCATGCATAAGATGACTCCTTGGGATTAGCAGCTGTTGTTGCATAAACTGTAATACAAATAGTAAGGGGTTTTTATCTTCTTTTTTTTTAATCTCCCCTTGCCCCTCCATGATTTAATACTTAGCTGCACACAATATATTTGTCTAAGTATTTTGCCTTTCAATCATTTACTTCTAAAGAGCAGGAAGGAAAGAAGTATGTTAATCATTCTGTTCAGTCACCCTCAGTGCTGTTCTAAGCACACTCTGTGCTTCTTCTTTGCTGCCAAATGTGGTCTGGGGTGTTT
Organism: Geospiza fortis; assembly: GCF_000277835.1. Classification (NCBI taxonomy): domain Eukaryota; kingdom Metazoa; phylum Chordata; class Aves; order Passeriformes; family Thraupidae; genus Geospiza; species Geospiza fortis. The sequence goes on from NW_005054303.1 coordinate 963,673, forward strand.
AAAAAAAACTGCCTGAAGGAAAAATCTACTATTCAAGAACTGCCTGAGAGCATTGTGCACTAACAACTATCTATACATTCATTTTCTTTACTACAATAATGAAATCTTTTCTGCAAACTTGAAGTGAATCCCCTAAAAATCATCTTTACTTCCACATAATGCCACCTTTTAAGTAATATACTTTGTTGGATAATGCTCTACACTGAGACAAAAGTACATCTGTCCCGAGCACAGTGTTCCCAGTAAGTCGTCTCTAAGACAACAGAAATACTGTAAACACATACTGACAGGTCTCAAGACAAAAGCAATTTTGGCTTTTTGCCAAAGTTAGTACATAGCATAGTTGTGTAACTGAAGGAAAATCCATATTTTAAAGAGAAAGTGTTCCACATTATTTTATACAGCTATTGTGTTATTTCCACTCAGAATGTACCTAAAGCTCAAAAGTAAAAAAAATCTTGAATCTTATCTGTGCAGTAAAATGCTCCTCTTAGCACCCTTCAAAATGCTTACTAAGTAACCAGTTAAACTTCTTACCTTATCAGTGAGAGCTGCCAAAGACAACTTTGTACTCTAATACATAACCTGTCAATTTTCTGCCTTTTTAAGTTCTGTGGCAGAGCTGGTTGTAAAACCAGAGTCCTCAGACTGGAAACTTCTGACAGAATAAACTATAAAAAATACTGACTATTTGTCTGGGGCAATCATCAACATGAAACTTCCTGTAAGAAAGAAAAGCTGTTTGTAAGAAGTCTTGGTGGGTGTCAGGCAGCACACCCAGGATGCCATGGACAGGCACATGGCTGGTCTCCTCTGCAATGACATCTTCAAAACCACAGGAGCAAGCACTTCTCTCCCTGATATGGAACAGCTGTTTCAAAAGGTTGTGATTCCTCACCCCAATCAAGGCTGAGCTTCCAGCCCTGCAGCAGAGAGCCTGGAAACCCTGAAAAATCTGAGTTCCACATCCTGGGTTGTTGTGCAAATGTGCAGCAAATCCACCTGGCAGTGATGTCTCACAACTGCTACTCGATGAAACTGAGAGCAGGAACTTCACACCTGTTAGCAGTGCTGAGGCTGAGAAATGTCTGTATAACCAGGGCAACCACCTGGTTCCTGAAAAGAAATACTTTTTCAACTTCTCATTTTCGAGAAACTGAAAGCCTTTTCAGTCTTTTGTAAGACTCTTCTAAAAGGAACTTCCTGTAAATGGAAAGTATTACTTTCTTGTGCTCCCCCACTAAAATTCCACATAAACATGCCTTGAACCTATTCTTGTCACAGTCAGTACTTGTCTGTGACAAGGTCTGGGACAAATTGTGATACTTAAGTCCAGTAAGTTAACTGACTGCTCACCATTGATATTATCAGCCAAATGATTCATCATAGATCCAGACTCACAAGCTTCAATGTAGAACACCATCTACAAAATACAAAAATAAATCAGAGACCTTAAGAAATTCCATGAGGAAATGGAGAAATTTTGTTTGGTGCTTTTTAGGTGTAGCTAGTTGGTCCTTACTGCTATTCCAGAAACAAAAGCTATGCATAATGCTACAAAACAAAAGCTAATTTTTTATTTTCAGGAATTAAACTCCTTTGAAAGGGGAAAGAGCAGTAATGAAAAGGTGTTATTCATCTCTACAGAATCCACAGGGATCTACTGGCTGTTGTACAAAGCACAGATCAAACACACAGTCACTCTATAGGCACAGCAATGTGCTACTATTGATTGTAGTGTCTCTGGGACTGATGCCAGCTGTGTGTTCCTAAACACAGCCAGCCATAGCAGACATTGCCACCAAGAACTACATAAAAAAAGCACCAGTAAAATGTTCAAAACAGTAACTTTTCTGCTATTAGCACATGTAATGAAATAAATTCACAGAATTTTCTGACAAGAGGTACAGTCTTTTAAAGTAAATAAGGAACTGTAAGAAAAAACATGAGGTATATACAAACTTCCTGTAAAAACAGTAAAGTCTGAAGTGAACAAAGCACAGGAAGAAAGAGTTAGGTATAAATTATGGGGTGCAGCAGTTACAGATGTTGCTTTTCTAGCCAGAATATGCAGCATTAGCAAACAGCAGTTACACTACGTATGAACATTGGCTGCAGAAACAAGCAAACCATTTATGGAAAATTTGGGGCAGATCAATCCTTTTAACTGCAAAATCCTAATGCAAATTTAACTGCATGTAACAGATTCTTCCTACTTTGAGCCAACTCTCAAAATAGAAACACCTCTCTTCCATGCCAGCTGCTCTTTTAATTTCAGAATTTCAGGTATGCTTGTTTACCTTCCGGTATTTCTTGTGATGATACATGTACCAAATAGTCTTATTCAAGTCTTTCACATGAAGCTGTAAAATAAGAAGGCTTATATTAAAACCACTTATGTTCAACAGACACACAATTCACTTAAGAATAAATTTTCCCTATATTTATATAAATTTTCCCACTATTTTCCCAATAAATTTATCCAGTCCTTTGCCCTTCTGAAGTATAACATTCTAGCATTTACCACTCTGGAAAAGATGAGTAATGGTCCCAGAAGATATGTATAGTGCACCAGAAAGCTAAGTCACACCTGTGTGAAACAGCCTGACTATGGAATGACATAACTTAAGTTTCAGATGTTACAGATTCTGTAACTTAAGTTTCAGAATGTTACAGATTCTAACCGGAAAAAATCCAAAATACAGTGATCAGAAGAATAATGCTATTTTTCGGCCTCTCCCCTCAATATAGCAGTGCACTAAACATTCCCATATTTTACATTTATTTGTTATTATTTTAGTATGTCACTTAAATGATGGGGTTTGTGTTATTCCCAAAATGCTCACATCATCATCAGGAAAAGCCAGAAGTCCTGGAGCTCCATGGTCAGTGAAATAAACAAACACATGATCCTTGGGACCACTGTAATGAAAAAATTGAAAGAAAGTCTTTTTAACTACTCCAACCTAATCTTCAATACAACAACAATCATCTGCTTCTCAGTGCCAAGACATGTCAACATCTGAAAATAATAGAGCTGAAGCACCTCCTCCTCTTGGTAATTTTTTTTTCTCCCAAGCATATTAGTTTGGATCCATATTAGAAGAGATGCCCACAAAAGGAACAAAAACAAATATATAGGCTAGTCCCTCAAACATGGAGAATATGGCAATCACAGTTCACATTCCAAACTGTAAACTGATTGAGACAGGGGCTGTTATGTTTGGTAGGGTGGAAACACAATTGGTTTTTAATGGCTATGTGAAGAATTGGTAATACTGTAGGCATTTGTAGAAGTCTGGTAAAAAAGGAATGCTTTTATAACTAACTTATACCAAGGTACCATTAACAGAAGGATAAATAATAAAAACCTCTTTGCTAAGACCCTTAGGTATGCGTAAGGACTACTGTGGCCATCATCAGCCACACAGATCAGCAAGCAGTGTCAGCCTCCAGCTCCATGAGGAACTGATGCATGTACACAGGCAGCCATGAGGCCAGACTGGCATTTGCACCCGTGGCTCTGCAGTCACTTGAGCACTGAGCACTCACAGGCTTTGACACCCTCACATCTGTGAACAGCCTGATTTCACTCTAAATCAAACAGATCATGTTTGGGTGACAGAAAGGTCTTGCCCTAACAGCCAGATCTGCAAAGGAATTTTCCTTTTAAACTGGATTCAGGGGCAATTAAATATAAAGTGTGTAAAAAGATCAGGAGTGTCCAGGCCCTCCTCTGTTCCTCTGCACCAGATTCCAGAAACCTTTACTTGCTTTTGCTCTTTCCTCACAGCAAACAGGTACAACTGCAGCAGCTCAAGGGAACATTGTCCAGCCTTCTGTTTGGCCAGTAACCTACTGGTTAGGGGGACCACCTGCAAGTCCATCTGGAAGCCTCCCAGGGAAAGGATAATTGAGCTCTTGTCCCACCCAATGGCAAAAGTCAGGCCACTTGAAAATTCAAACAGAGCCTGATAAAGAAGGGTTGGCATTACTTTTTTGCTTCCTCCTCTTGATCCTAAACGCAAAAAATTTGACCAAGGTGGAATGTAAACAAATTAAGACTTTTTTTTGTGGGTTCAAGTTGTCTTCCTGAGTACATTAAGAGACTTTGGCCCTCTGCGTAGCTACTCCCTTATTTGAACAGGAACATCGAGCTTTCACAGGTGAGGTGTGTTCAGATGGACATTTTTTTAAAACAAAAATTGCTTCATAGTCACCCTTTGACTCATTCCAGATACTAGAATTGCACAGTCTGGTAATGTGCAGTAATTTATTAACATTTTGCCTATATGTGTTGCATATATCATTTTCAACCTCAGCATTTAAGGATGAAGTTCAAACAATTCAGAGCAGTAACTTATTTGACTATTGTCCGGCTCCTTCTTTTTTATTGCTCTCCTCAGTGCCAGGGTGGGATTCTTCTGTTCTGTTTCACTGCTATGCCTTCAAAATCAACTGTCAGGTGAAGATAGACTTCACAGTTTTTCTTTAACAAGGTTAGTCCTTCTAAATGCTTGAATTTAAATTCTTAAAGGTTTTATGGCCATTCTTGTACATAGAAAAATATATAATATAGCTCTTAACCAACAGTCAGAAATATAGTACAACTTAGTAAGGCAGCATCATACTTTCACATCTCAAACTCTGTAGAAGCAAGATGAATAACTGACATTAGATATCCTTCCAAGAAGATTTCTTATTAGGCCCTGAAATGTATTAACTACATTCTTGAATCATCTAAATTATATAAGCCTTTATAAACTACCATTAATTATAAATCTTACATTCCACTTAGCCAATCTACAATTTATTATTCTTCATATATTAAAATATTGCAAAACTTAGAATAATGTGTGTAGCTTAGTTTACAAATAATTTAAGCATAATACATCACTTACAAGTTTAATTGCTTATATTACTTTTTCAGTCATAAAGATTTTTTTCATTAATTATAAACCATAATTCCACTTCATTAGGAATGGAATTATGATTTATACTCAGCCTCAATAACTGTACATGTGCTACGAAGACAAAGGCTGGGATTAGGCATGCAATTCTTCCAGCTGATGAGCTGGTTAAGCTCTCTCTGTTCCTCTGCCACTCACTACTAAGTCTGGTCTGAGTTTGACCCAAGTCTACTGCTGATTAATAAAACTGTTCATGTACATTAAAACAAGCCTTGGAAAATCCTTTCCAAAAGTCTCCAAAGTTTAGCCACACTATCTTAAAATTGCCATTCTTGCAAAAGATAATAGTCTAAATAACAAATACCTTAATACAGTTAAAACTACCCTCTAGAACTTTTAAACCTTAATCAGTCAAGTATCAGCAGTTGCTTTGTTGTGATGCATAGTTTAAGAAATTAGAGCCACTGTATTTTTAATGTGAAGGACCTGAAATTGCCATCAATAATTTTGCTGGATTCTTAAGTTGCTCTAATTTATCCTTTTGTTGAAATCAGTGTCAATTTACAACTACACATACAAATATTTTCTAAATTAAACTTCTCTTACCTTTTCAATACTTTTCCTGATCCCACCCCCTTCACTGCTTCCCCATCTCCTCTGAGAACCGCAAGAAAATTTTTAGGAGTAACATCCTAAAGGTTTGAGAAGATTAAAGTTAGATCTGGTCATAAAAACAACAAAATCTTCATTTCGAAAGATGGTTTCTTAAAGTTAGAATCTATGCATGGATGACAAATTTAGCTGGCCATCCTTTTCAATACATCTTTATCTAATGACTCACTTGGCTGCTGAATCATGAAATCACGGAGTAACTGGATTACTGTACTGATTTAATGAAACAATTAGGTTTACACAGCTGTTTTTCAGATTGAGTTACAACATTTACAATCCAAGACCTTCCTTCCTTTTATTTCATGTGTCAGCATAGAAACAGTGTAAAGGTTCACTTTGAGGACGAATGCTTCACTTCAAAGAATCTATTGTCTATATTCATCTTAGGAACACCAAACTTCATGTCAAACCATGCAGGTGAATAAACTTGATGCTTTATATTATGTGCATTTTGGAGTGTAAGCTACAGGGTGAAAGAATTTATTCAGACATTGGATAATGCTGAACCTTCCCCAGGGAAAGGGGTTTTGTTCCTACCTCCTTTGTATAGTCTTTGGGCACTCCAGCATACACATCTGAGCCATTAGGTCTGTTGATGACAATGCCTTTGGTTGGATTTCTGAAAGGTAAATGGAACATAAATAGGAATAATTAGCCACATGCCATGCAATGACCTTAGAACAACAGGAGCCAGCTCGCCTGAGAGTACAGGAACTTGCACCATATGTCATAAGTGATTTCAGAATATAAAGGGCTTTGCACTTCAGTCAGTTACATATATTTGTCTCAGGTGTCCTTACCCTCAGAGTACATTCAAATATTCTATCTCAGATCATGTCAATTAATCTGAAGATGTAGGTGGATGACCTCTATCATTTCTCTCCTTGCAGTGTTGCCTTTATTCCCTTTAACACTTTGCTCCCAGTGCTGCTGTGCCTGTAATGTCAGCTGATTTTGGGGGAAGTTGTTTCAGAATTAGAGGCTGTATAAATCAGCTGTGTCGTACAGGAAGCAATGATATGCTCTAGACAGTCACCCAGAATGGGACCTGTACCCATCTTCATTGAATGCTGGGAATTAATCTGATAACATCCTCCAAAAAAGCCCTGAAAGTTGCACACAGACCTCCCCTCCCTCACAAGTTTAGGTTATTTATCTGCTGCACACTGTTTTGCCTGGGAGTTAAGATCCCTTACTCTCATAACAAAGCTCTGCAGTCCTCAGTGCCACAGCTGATGCTTAGCTGTGTTCTAAGGCTTAGGAAGCTCATGAGCACATTCCAAAGGAGAATTATTGCGCTGATGGCTGACATCTCTATGCATATCACAGGTGGTTTTAAGGGCTTTTCTTTCAAAACTATTACAAACTCAAAACACACTGGTGACCATGGCATGTTTGTAGTAATCATATAGTTTGTGACCAGTGTACATTCATCACTTACTCCTCATTATCAGCAATGTCATCATACATCATGACAATGATCTGCTCATCTGGAATTCCATTTCGGTGTACAATCTGGTACGCATGGCACACATCTGCCTGAAATTAAGCAAATTTTCATTACTCGTTTTAACAGAAATTTTACCTTTCATACCAGATGCAAAATAACTTTTCAGACCTAAGAGCAGGCTATTGACCAAAACAAACTTCATTCCAATAAAAGAGACTGAGGGTCGCTAGAAAGCTGAAATGCACATGTTAAACCAGAGCTCATTGCTCTTCTTTAATTAGAAGCAGTTGCATTAATCATAGTAGAGACTATGATTAATATCTCTCCCTCATTACCTATTTTGATTTCTTATTTAAATAGAAACCAGAAGTTACTTCAGACTTGGTACAGATAACGAATTTAACATGAAGCTCTCAGCAATATTCTCCATTGTATGAGAAAATCAAAATAAAAACCTTCTGCAGTGACAGAGAAATCCAAAGTGTGCCAAGCAGACAAAAAGAGTTGGATTTCCACCAATTTTCCTTAGTTCTGCACCAAGCCTGCACAACTAGGGATTGAAGACTGTCCTTGACTTAAGCAAGTATTGTTTACCAATCTCATCTATGCAAAGATTTTATTAAATCTTGCTTTACTATGAGACGAGAATTTGGTTTAAGGAATATTTTCTTTTTAATTATATATTTTTTACTCTGCAGAACAACTAATTCAGGGCACATCAGATTTCAGTGGAAAACAGAATTGCAAAATTTCTATTCAGGCTCTTTTGCTGATTTGTACAGGATATGAATAAGCATATTTTCTTTACAGAACCATCTTCCCGTGACACAGAAACAACAACACTCATTAAAGTGATATTACAGTAAATGCAGAGCTCTATCAGAATGCTAACTTCTTAGTAACCCCAGCCCAAATGATTCTCTTCTTTAAAACTTACAGTCCTCGAGTGCCCTAATGGGGCATTAACAATCATTCCTAAACTTGAGAACTAGAACTCACCAAATGCTAGGAAAAGCTGTGCAGGATTAATGGAAGAGATCTCATCTAACAAACGCACACTCCAAATGCAGGCAGGAAGCAAGCTTTAAAGCTTACTTGTGTTGAACTAATCTAATTTGCTAATTTGGAAACCAAATTGATGTGGTTTAAGTAGACCAGTGTCTGTTTAGATTACTTAGGAGTACTAGTGATTTTCATTAGTTTAACCAAAAGGACACTAAAATACTGTAATTTTACAATCCTTGGTCTTCTAAGTGCAGATAAAAATGAAAAAGAGAAGATAATTGTACAAGATTCTGTGAAGGGTGAGGCACATTCAATGCTAATGAACTCTCCAACAATAAAATCTCTTTATGTGACTAACCCTAAATGTTAAACTGTTCTTACTAAAGCAGTTCCATTTCCTACTTCACAGGTCAGCAGTCTAGGTTCTCTTCCACCTATCCTAGACAATCTCCCAGTTAGTTTTCCATTTCCTTGTATGTTGTTATACCAGCTGCTGCCTCAACAAGTCAAAACATTGAGATTAAACAGTTAGGAAGGTATTGCATATAATATGAAAGAGAAGAGCACAGGTTTGACTGAGAAGATATTTGATTTTCACACGCAACTCAAGCAGAAGTAGAAGAAAACACTAATCAGGGCTCCTCTACACTGATTGATGAGTAGATCATAGATACCTTCTCACTCTCCAAAATACCACACACCTCTGTGACGCTGACAGGAACCTTCACAGGCTGGCAATAGGGAAATGCTTAGGCATGCAGTGATACAGTATCACCATATTCAATCAGCAAGTGTCTGTGCTCCCACAGACATGTGGCTGGCCAGTAGGGACTTTGGAGGTGTTTCAACTGATCCCAAGTACCCAAAATAAGCTAAACTTTGTAAATGCATATTATCAGGGGTTTTTTTGGTTTCCTCTCCTTCCTTCTGGTTCATTCACTGTTTGCTCAGTATGTCCTGCCTTAGCAAATAGTAGTCATTAGCAAAATCCATAAAGGAAGACAGACCCATGTAGTCAATTCCCTTCAATCTCAACTTATGCCTGTTTGGGGGCTGTCCCAGCCTTTTAAGGCTTTTGCTAAGGGAACTGCTGGTAGCATAATGACATCATCAGCAAAGCCCTGAGCAGCAAAAACATGCATTCCTTCTGAAACTCCATTGACTAAAGTAGGACAGTTATGAGTAAACAGTCAGGGTTTATTGCATAGAATTAGCTGAGCTAATTAGCCACCTTTGATATTGCTCATGATTGGTCCCTGTGTACACATAAAAAACCCATAAATCTCTACAAAACCAGAGTAAAAAAGTTTGCAGCTGGAGCAGGAAGGTGTATGTAGAGTATTTCCTGTTGATGCCTAACTGCCTCTCAAATACCGCTATTTGACCCTGCTTCTCTCTGAAATATTTCTGGCATATCTGCACCTATAAACCACTCTAGAAGAAACAGCTGTTCACTGGTTTCAGATCTCTTATTGGTCTTATTCTTCATGGTTTAACATGTGAAATGTGTGCTATGAACATTTACTGGATAAATTGTCACTAAATCATGTTTCTGTGACTATGATTTGAGGGGCTGCCCCAGATCAGCACAGGAAAAGCTGCAGCTGCCCCACACAGCACAGGAGCAGGTGCAGCTACACAGCTCCTGCTGCACACTGACCTTATGGGTAGCTCCACAATGGACACTGTTAAGGGCATGGTTTAGACCTTTCACCCCCTGATTAGTTTAAACCCTTCGCTACATCAGCAAATTCTGATGGAAGAGCTGCTTAAATAATTAACTCCTAGATTTTGAAAGCATGGGGATCAGAGAGTGAATTACCCTGTTTTCCTGGCACCCCAATTTTCCTCTGCCAAACAGCTGTTTACACATTTGAATGACACAGCTTTTAAACAAGCTGCCTGGGGGGATTTTTTGGAAAAATCAAGTTGTTTATGACACAAGCTCGCATAAATAGTTCCTAAAGGGAAAAGCTTGGACTTGTGTGAAATTGATTACTTCTTGTCTTATGACTGCTAGGTTCATGGCTGAAAGGAACTGGCAGCTTTACCTTAAAGCAGCACAATTCCCACTACAGCTGTGCTGAAATGTCATAGCCTAAACAAGAATGAACTCTAATATACAAACAAAGTACAAGAATATGTCTGAAATGCCAGCCATGTCTTACTCCTTTGCTTAAATATACATCAGTGAGTCTGCCCAAAGATACAACTCAATCAAGAATTTAGGAAAGGTTTCCTGAGAGTTCAGTTTAAATTTTGTAAGCACAGTGAGGAAATGTTAATTGAAGGCCAAGGCAGCCTTAGTGTCTGTTACCTACAAGAGAGGAGAATTTAAGACTGTCCTGGAATAAGATACTGCTCTGGCTGGTCTAGGACACTGAATAAATACAGTCTCTGACCCACAAAGCTCAGTAAGTGTAAGACTAAAAACAACTGAAAACAGACTCATGTATAGAAATTCATATTTTTTAGTTTTAATTTTAATTTTGCCAGACTTTTTCAGTCTCTTGTTTCACATCAGGCTTTTTCACAAACTATGTGGGTTTGAGCATCCAGGAAGCATGGGTCTGTCGCTTCTTCTGATCTGATGTGAAGCCAGCTTTAGATTTGAGTTAGCTGGTATGTTCATCACACAGAAGAGCCAGATTATTTCTTCTAATGAGAACTAGTTTGTTGAGTCATTCTCTAAATCTGTCAGAAGCATTTGGCACTGTATTCGCTCATGTATGCCACTAAGCTTTCCAGAGGTATTTTATCCAGGTCTTTGTGCAGCAAAGAGCTGAGCCACTTTCCCTAGGAACAGGGGGAGTACTCTTGAACAGCAGCCAGTCTCATAATAGAAAGCTGCTACAGAGAAACCAGAGTAACTGCTGAGGAGCAGAAAAGAGCACACTTACAGCCCTTCCACAGCCCAAGCAACTCTAGTCAAAACCACTAAAATTAGGACAAAAATGCCAAAGAACTGAGAAGTCACAAGCACAAAGCAATGTACAAGCTAGCCCTGCAATGACAGTAAGCCTATCACACTGGGCTCTATATGACACAAAACACTTAAATTTTATTTTAGGAACTGAATGAGATAAAGGTGAAAGACAAGTTTAGGTCATCCTGATTAGGAAGAAGTCCCAGTTCAGCCATCACAGTGGAAGCAACTGCCTGAATCTTGCTCATATTAAGCACAAATGGTGGTTTTTCTCCTTTTCTATCCTTGGTTTGTACTGATAGTGGATCCTGACCACTGACATCTAAATAACCAGTCTTTAGCAAAGTTTCGGGTTCCTTGAGGTTACAGGTGCAAACTCAGTGTTTCCTGGGTCTGCAAAGTCTTTACAAACTTTTTATTCCTGGGGTCTGTACAGCATTTCATATATGGAATGAGGTATTTTTGAATATTTAATCTGTTTCTTCTGCTTTTGTGGTTGCTCAGTCAGATGAACACATTATCACCAGACAATTACAATACAGTACATTTTGACCATGTTGAAGCAGGCAGCATGAAAACAACTGGAGCTCACAAAATAAAAATGTAATACAAACATGCAATATCATGTATTAACTGTACCCTGGACAGTGAACTGAGCAACTGAAACCCAGAGATGTGTCTGCTGAATTCTCAAATTGCAAAGGGACATTATGAGTGCTTAGTTGCATGAAGGGAATAGCACCAAGTCTGGTAATAAAAAAAAAAGCTACATTGAATAACTACTTACTGGAACACATCTACAAATCCACTTGTACACAGGCTAGGTCAGAGAAGTTCTGGGGAAGAAGGGTGATGGCAGGAGTGAGCTGAATTAGAGTACAATATATTTTCCTCTGCAGTTTCTCCCTTGGAAAGCAAACAAATTACACAAACGTGCAATTCTGGAGCACTGCTTTGATTTCTTATAGCACAGGTGTGATTCTACTGAACAATACCTCGTGTTCCTGCATGTGTTCACTATGTGTTCTGAAGCACAGAAGTGAAAGACCAAGTCCTATTCCTGGTTCCACTGTAAGTGACTTTGGAAAATAATTTAATTACTTAAAATGTTTTTGCTTCTATCTCTGGAAGGTAGGGAACCCTAGCACACAAAGACATGGTGATCAGTCTGCATATTTTCTGAAATCTGTTAGAACTCCTCTGATTTCTGTAGCATCTTTCCTCCTCTGAATAACTCTCCTAAAAGTCTATCATTCTGCTTGTTTTGCTGGGAACAAATTTCTCCAATTTTTTAATACCCAAGGCACCCTTGTCTGGATGACACTTCATGTCACACATGAGAGGATTTCCCATGACTAACTGCTGGATCTGTCTCACCACATGTCACTGCTACCATGCATGCTCACACCCACCAGGCCCTTAGATTGGCCAAAAAAGGCCACTAGGCAGAACAGCATTAGCATTAGCACTAGGCAGAACCTGCTGCTGTGCTGCAGCCTGTGGGAATTGAGCTTTCTCATAACAAGTTAAGATGCACAGTATCTTGCTCAGGACAGGCAAGTAAGAACCCAGCCTCATTCTGAAGGATCCTTCATACAGACTCTTTTACAATGCTGCTTTTTTAACTTTAATAGGATTATTATTGGTGTTCTAATTTTCTTCTTTCCAAATGTTAATACCTGAAGCAAGTGGCAGTTATTCCTAGTATTTAAGTTCAGAACAATCCAACATGGCAGATATTGTGCACTGCTAGTTGACATTATCTTCAAAATTAGGTATTTAGAGAAATCCTGTTCTCATTTTTCTAACATTAAAAAGAAATTACTTAGTAACTATCTGCAAAGCATGACCACACTCAAAAGTTAAGAGGCTTCTGTGAAACTAGCATGTTACAGAGATTCACTCACTGTTGGACACAAATATCTAAGTGTGGATCTTGTGTTCTTCATAACCCTATTTTACCTGGCAGATGCACTTGCCATTGCAGGCTCACTGACAGAGAGACTAAAAACTCTGCCCAGGCAACTGACAAAAGGAATTCTCATGAGCCACAGCTTCAAAATTGTAGTTTTATTCAAAGAATTAATGTTGTGGTAGTAACTCCTCCTAGAATGGAAGGGAGCCAGCTAGACTGGTTATACAGCAATAGCAACAAAAAGAGCACAACTCAGTAATTAAATTTAGACACTCCAAGACAGGCAGTAATCAAGTACAGCAGTAGTATTTTCATCATTGTTTCCCAATTTCAACTTTAAAATTCTTCTTCAAGATTTAATTTTAAATAGGAATAGTTTATATTAAGGCTGTAATATTCCAACTATAATTATCAGGTGATATCTACAGTGTAAGGAGCCAGGAAAGTCCCTAAAACCTGTTTGTCAGAGTGTTTAGCTAGCACTTGCCAGTGACAGGTTGTTCTTCAGATGCAACAAGATTGTCAGTCTGATTAATTTAGTTTTAAGCTCATCACTGTGCTGGAAGTTCCAAACTGATTGTGAGCCTGGAAGGAGAAGAAACATACACAAACCCCAGGGTGCCTAACACACAGAAGGCTCATTTGTTCCTCAATCAACCAAGAGGATGAAGCCTCTCTATATTTTACAGGCAGTTACATTAAAAATAGTACATACTTTAAAAGTTCCAGCATTCAGCAATTCAACCAGTACATTTCATACAATTCAGTTTTAAAAATGCTGATTTTGTACACTGGTATTTAACCAACAATACTATAATAAACTATTCTTCTAGCATTTAGAAATATATAAACGTACACACCAATCAGAATTAAATTGATCCTGTTCTCCAAGAAAGCCAAGCTGCAAATTTAGAGCAAAGATAGCATTTGCATAGATTAATCTGTTTAAGGGATTGTCCAGCAATTCCCCAAGGGGAAAGTGCTGCAGAAGTTTCCTGACTGCTAATTATAAATCTTGAACTTAATCAGAATTAAGTCACTTGGATTTAATCCTGTCCATAGTGACACCCACACTCAGCCCAGAGTTTCACAACACACTGGCTTTCCCAACAGTGTGAGGCTCAGGAGTTCCTGTTCCCTTTCCTCCTGTTTTTGCCACTCACTTAGTTCCCTGCACTCTGCTGCACCATATCTTTGTTGTGCCAACACAATTCTGAGGCCGTGCTGTTGAACACAGCAAACTGGTTCAGGTTAAAAAGAAGCCCCTTCCATATGTCCTCCACTCCTCAAACATAATAATGCGTTTGCAGCCTTGAGATTTTTTAACTAGGAAAAAAGGAAGCTTCTCAGAGCATAATGAAAAGAGAAACACACATGTGTCTCAAAACGAGGTTTACCTCTAGATATCCTCTGTACAACTGCAAGTTGGGGTTAGATCCTCTAGGCTAGTTAGTAATAGAGTATTTACCCTAAAAGGCACAGGTCTCCCAGGATGCAGAAGTGAGATTAGAGGAAGAATACTTCTCCTCTGGTAATGACAGCTTTTTCAAGAGGTTAGAGGCTGAAAAAAGTTGTATGCAGAAAAAAAACAAAACCACATAGTAAAAAGGAGTAGTGGAAGGGAATTCTTGGGGTGGTAACAAAAATAACTAAGAGCAGGTTCTGAGCAAATCTTGCTGCTGTTTGCTTTGAAAACTTCACACACCTGGGAGTCTAGAAGTAGAAGCACTTGCTCAAATGACAGAAGGTCTAAACTAGTCTAGATGACAGGCAGCTATCACCTTCCTGCCAGTCTGGGAGCTGGCATTTTCTGGAGCATGGACAGCATCAGCATGTGGAACAGGGGTCCTTACCTGGTGACGATAGTTGTACCAGCCACTGGAACCTGCAACAATCACCACCCAGTGCTTGCCTCCATCTTCAGGCTCTTCCATGGGGAATGTGCTGATGCCCAGAGCACAGCCCAGCAGCAAAACTGCTTTCAGTATCATCTCTCTTCTTTATTTACTCCACAAATGGGAGAAAATTCTCCTAATGAAGAATTTTGAGACAAGTAAATGAGAGGACATCAGCCAATAAAAAAATGCAAAACAAATATCAGCAATATCCCAACTAGAAGCTTTTCTTGATTGTGAGGGTTTTCTGTTTGTTTTACAGACATTTAACCCACAGTACAATTTCGGGTCATATCTTCCTTTAGCACCAAGCTGCTATTAGTTACAACAGTTTTTTGTCAGCTTTCAAATCTGACTGAAAGCAATTCTGAATAAGACAACCAAGTTGTTCAGCTCCCTCCAGTTGTTTCACTCTATACTAGCTGGCAATGAATAAGTCTCAAATAAAAGCAAGCCTCACTATCAATTACTTCACAGATAAAACTCTTTCAGATTAAAACTATTCTCTTGGTCTCTGCTTATGTGATTCCCTGGTTTCCACTCACTGGCAATTAGCCCATTATTACTGAGTCAAATCCCAGGTGATGTAGGACACTAAAGACATGGAAAAGTGGTGGGGAGTTGGAAGGTCAGAGTGTCACAAAAGCTCTCTGTGCCCACAATACCAAAGAGGGTGGGAAGAGGCCATTCCACTGTTCTGCACAAGATGCAGCCCTAACTGCTGGGGCTGGGGGGAAGTGCAGGCTGTGAGAGCCTCACGCTATTTGTGCAACCTTTTATGCTAGTGGAGAGCAAATGTGAACCAGTACCACATGAAAGAGCAGCATTTTTGCCCCCTTTCCTCAATGGTTACGTGTTTGCACATGGTGCATGGTGAGAAAAATACATCTGAGCCTGTGAATGACAAATTTAGAAAAGCAGAGCACAGGGGAGTTTTGAGCCCATGCAGAAATGGCTCTTTCTACTTTCTTGAGAGGACTAGAAGTAGGGTCCTTGCTAGTGAATGTCCTGAGCACCCTGATTGTCTGGTAAAGCATTTACTCTACAAGCAAACTATCTGGCCATATCCAATCACAGGTTTAAAGTCTGCTTTTTGAACTGGGGTTGGGGGAGGGCAGGCAGGTTCCATTTACTGGTCACAGTCTCAGGTCTGCTGCATCTGATGTGAAACTCTAAAAGCAAACTCCCCTGAAGAACTGCATGCTCCTGGCACATGCATAATGATTACACACTTCCCCATGCACTGGGAGATGGGATTTTACACCTGCCTACTCACAAAGACAAGATCCTGGAAGTAAATAATTGCTGCTAGGTATGGAAGAGGTGTTGTAGTAAGAGGCAGAGTAGTCTACTTTAACATGGCTTTCTCTGGAATAAAAGCTGGAAACCCCCAAGCCATTCAACAGTCACAAGGCAAAATGTCAAAACTACCATTAAACCAAGTAAACAGTGTCTAAGTCAGCCTCAGTACCCCAGTCAAAACCACCCATCTGCAGCCACTCAAATGAGGCTGGAATAGAGAAGCAGCCAGATCCTCTCCAGAGCAGCTGTGTTCAGAGAAGACTACTAACCTAACACACAGCATGGGTTCACTGGTCACTAAGATTTATCTTGCAGGCAGTAGTATGAAAAAAACATATATCCATATATTATACTATATATACATATTTAAAATATGGGGGTTTTTATCCTTTTTAGTGGAGCTAGCACAACGTAAGGAAGTCTTGATAGTCTAAACAGAACCAAGCATTAACTGTTACGAAACTGCTTCTTCCAAAAACTTGTCTTTCACAGGCAGTGACAGGAGTGGCTTCTTCGTAACACTTGGAGCAAGAATAATACACAGTACCTTAACAATTTAGGGTTTGTTGACTTATTAGCTTCTTCAGCACACAAGCAGATATGAAGGAATAAGCAGATTTTTTATTAGATGGTTATACTCTCCCATGTTGAGCTGGAATTGGAGAGATTTGTCATTGTTGCCAAAGAATGTGGCTTTGTATGGCAACTCTGCCTGATCTATCTTGTCACTTCTTCAGATGATAAGACAAATAACATACTGTGCTGAAGATGCAGTGTGTGTACAACATCTGTAAATTCTGGCTATTCTGTTGCCTACAGCCTGGCTAAGATTCAAACCAACCTGTACAGAACTTTTGTAAGGTGCCACAGGCCAATGAGCCTATTCATTTCCAGTATTCAATTCAGTATATCTAACTCCTAAAATATTAGGCAAGAAAATAAAATCAGTATTGTTTAGACAATCTGCTTATAAATCTTAACTGAGTTTGACTTACTGGAATATTGAGCTGAATTTCCTGCACACAGATCTCTCAGAGTTCAGTGTCCATCTGATAACATTTCTCCAACTATAACATGAATTATGTTTACATTAAAAAAAAAAAAGAAAAAAACCCAAGAAAGTTAATGGTCCAGATAAGTGCTGGAGATCCTTTCACATGATGCTTAGCTCTTTGAGATAGCATTCATCAGAATCCAGGGCATATCAACAGAAACTGCGCTGGTGCCAGCTGTTCACCAGGCCATAGAACAGGATGGCTCATTTCAAGGGAGGTCCTGGCACACAGACATCCATCACATGGAAACACTCCCTGCCACTATCAGTTACTGATATACCAGGCAAATGGAAACAGTTTGATGGGATTGTCTTTCCTGGTGAGCTCACACTCCTGACTACACTCACAAGGATCCACAGTTCTCAGGACCCCAGGCAGAACCCGTGAGCAGGCCCTGCTGTGCCACACACAGGTACCTCAGGTGTACCCCACACCTGCCTGCCAACAGCCCCAGCACAGAAAATCCCTGGGCCACATCAGGAACAGAGACTTCTGTACCACAGGTAACCCCACAGCAGCACTGCACCCTGCCTGCCAACAGCCCCAGCACAAAATATCCCTGGGCCACATCAGAACAGAGACTTCAGCTACCTCAGGCAGTCCCTCTATGAGGGATTCAAGAGTCCTCCAGGTAGTATCTAGGTCTTCGCATTTCTCCCCTCTGCTGAGACAAAAGTTGTGACTGATGCAGAACACCCATGGAAAAATACAAACACCAAGAAACATTGCACTGTACTAGCATATCATACATATTTTGTCATGGATAATTTAGAATAGAAAACAATCTCCTCTTTGGCACAAATTAATGACATATAATCTCTCTTATCTGTCTTTTCCTATACTATAATTAAATCAAATTAACACCAGAAAGAAGGGAGGAAATTAAAAAAAACCCAGACATACCACAATGGACTAATACACTGTAACTAATAAATGCTCAGCTCCCTGAATTTCTCTAAGCAGCACTTAAAATAGGTTTAAACACGTGCAGTGGGAATGGGTCTTCATTGTTTGTTTCTAACTACTGCTTAAAAAAAATGCAAACCAAACCCAACAAAGTACAAACAAATAATGATCAAACAAAGAAATATACTCACACACACACATTTCTACTTGTTTTAAAGAAGGCCTCTGAGTGCAAGTGGGCAATTTAAAAGGCTGTGTTCAGGCTTGTGTTGTATGAGTTCTTGACCTACAGTTGAGAAGAGAAAGCTCCCCATCACATGCTTTGTCTTCAAGTCATATTAAGAGAGAGCAGCTCAGCTGACCAGCTTACCACAGGTACAGAAAAAGCCTTTCTCTGAAGATCCATCACATGCAATCAATCCTACATCACATGCAGCTGAAGACTGTGTGGAAAAACTAAAAACTCGCCACAAGATAACCTTGGAGCTTTGGTTGATCCACAAAATATCATAAGATTTGATCAGCTCTGCCTAGTCTTTCTGACAGAAGAGTTAATCAACTCTGCCTGGAGACCATGCCAGGAAAAAGGCCCATCAGTGCAGTGGGCTCAGCATCACACCACCACGTACACACGCAGGTAAGGCTGCTGCACAGTTTGCACAATCTGTGGAAGAAGCACATCCAGAATTGGGCGGCTCTTGCAGAACAATTCACTCTTAAAACCAGTCTGTCCTGACAGAGGTGTTTTGACCACTTCCCACTAGATAGCTAGCATGCATCTCTGAGTTGATAAGAGAGGGATGCTTAGGGAAGCCCACATCTGGAAATGGCTGGCTGCTGCAGGAACAATTTTTCTGGCCAATTGCCTGCTGCCTGAGTTCACAACTTTCCTTTGGGAAACAGTCCTTTAAGATCAATACTCTTAGAACAGGATAGCACTCTAAAGAAAGGGCTTTGAGTTGATCAAAGTATTTTCCACTAGCTTTTAAAGCAATATTGACACTTCAGTGGGTTGCACTCGAAATACCTTAAGCACAGTCTCCAAGAGCTATATAAACAGAAACCATATCTCTATTTTACTTGCATGAGAAGTACACTAACAGTAACCTTGCTGAAAAATAACAGCCTTAAGCTGGTCAGATGACCACTAAAGCTCTTCTGTGAAGTCTTTCTTAACAGTTCACTTCTTATAACTACTAGCCTTTGAGATTCCCAAATCAAGCCACAGTTCCTTTCTCCACAGAGTGCTTGCATATTGCCTTCCACTTAGATGCTGATTTCCACAAAATATGTGACAGTCTTCCTCACAGGAAACTGATGTCCACAGTTCTGTCAGCAATGTTCCACCCCTATGCTGTGCTGGCTGCTACAAAAACAGAAGCACCTAAACCTGTGATTAGGCCCCTGCACAAATAATCTGATTTTCTTTCTGCACTTGTATTGTAGAAAGGAAAAAAATCTTCATCGCTATAAATTCTATCATGGTACATTTTGAAGGAGATTATTGTCCCAGTTGCAAAACATTTCCTTACAAAGTCTGCTAGTAGCCATTCTATGAGCGGGCTTAGTATGATTAGAACTTGTAGTAAAATATTTCTGTTTAGCTACTGAAGATGTATAAGCCACTTTTACTGTAAAAACCCATTATTTTTTTAGTTAACTCAGAGCGATTCCTGATGTTAAATAAATGTATTTAAAAGTAATTACAAATAAAGTTCATTCTCCTGTTTGCAGGTTTACTTTTCTCAGCAGCAGATATGGTACAATTTACCTGAGAGTAAAAAAACCCCAAAATCATTCCTAGAACGGTGATAAGCTAATACACCTGGTTTAGGGGATATTTTTCTCTATACATTTCAAAAAACCCAGATTCAAATCTGGTAGACCTTAAGGCTTCAGTAAAACTGCTTCTGCTATTTACTTTCTTATCTGTCTGCAGATGTACAAAGCCTCTGCCATCACATTCTGATAGTAAGAAAAAACAGATACCACAACGCTGCATGAGTAATAATTTAGTTAAATTGCTTGAGTTGTATAGGGGGTATAAGGGTAAAAGAGTAAGGTAAGGGTAAGAATGTCTGCTCAGCAAACATGGAAATGTTGGGAGCATGGAGAGAATGAAATTCTGCAGAAGTTATTACGCAGAAATTCCAGTGTGATATTACACAAGATTCCTGCACTCCACATGTCTTTTACTATCGTTTATCTTAGCATTTCAGATCTTGGCTACAAAATTTATGTTAACTCGCAAATACAGACATCCAGCACATGCTCCATCCTATACGACCTCCAAGCAGAACCTCATGCTACGGCAGGGCTGTCTACCAGCTATAAACAACCAGCCACAGCGCAGCGCCTTTCAGGCATCCCCAGCTTTCCGCAGAAATCCCGTAAATAGTTACTCCATCCTTTTCTCCCGTTAAATATGTATTACTGGTGATTAAATCTAAGCTGCTGCCACTGTTTCCTCCCCCACTGCCCCATCTCCCTCCTCTGCCAGCCCTGGGCAGTGCCCCTCGGAAGGAGCCGCTCTGAGCACGGAGGGATCAAACACAGTTCCCAGGCCAGGCGTGCCACCCCTGGGCCACACGGGGCGCCGGGCGAAGCGGCGGGGGCTCGGCAGCGCTCGGAGCCCGGGAAGGACACCGGCATCCTCGGCCGCTCCCCGGGGAGGCG
>NW_005054303.1:984451-984909 GCF_000277835.1 Geospiza fortis
TCTTGGCTACAAAATTTATGTTACCTCGCAAATACAGACATCCAGCACATGCTCCATCCTATACGACCTCCAAGCAGAACCTCATGCTACGGCAGGGCTGGCTACCAGCTATAAACACCCAGCCACAGCGCAGCGCCTTTCAGGCATCCCCAGCTTTCCGCAGAAATCCCGTAAATAGTTACTCCATCCTTTTCTCCCGTTAAATATGTATTACTGGTGATTAAATCTAAGCTGCTGCCACTGTTTCCTCCCCCACTGCCCCATCTCCCTCCTCTGCCAGCCCTGGGCAGTGCCCCTCGGAAGGAGCCGCTCTGAGCACGGAGGGATCAAACACAGTTCCCAGGCCAGGCGTGCCACCCCTGGGCCACACGGGGCGCCGGGCGAAGCGGCGGGGGCTCGGCAGCGCTCGGAGCCCGGGAAGGACACCGGCATCCTCGGCCGCTCCCCGGGGAGGCGGC
>NW_005054303.1:985332-993113 GCF_000277835.1 Geospiza fortis
TGCGCCTTCCCGCTGAAACTGCCCTGTGCCTTTGGGCAGGATGGGGCAGGAGGCGCAGGACGGGAAGGCAGAGGAATGTGCCAAAGGGAATCCGTGAGATGACGGAAGAAGCCGAAGGGCCCCTCACGCTCCTGGCGTGTCTCACAAGGGCGGCCCGTGCGCCGCCCGCTGCGGGCCGGGCAGGGCGGGCTGAGCCGCACGCACCGGCAGGGGCTGGGGCTGTGCGCTGACCCCCCTCTCCGCTTGTAATGAGAGAAGGAAAAGTGAAGATCCTTTGTGAAAAGTAGAGGCACGTGTTTCTTCGCCTAATAAACCACGTACAAATAGCACACCAGCTTCCTCATTGCATACTATAAAAACCACTTGCATGTCTGTAAAAAAAACCCCCAACGACTAACTTTGCATTTTGTGACCGACTGTTTTTGAATGTCTGCAGAAAGTCATAGCTTTGTTCTGACTCTGCCATTTGCATTGTCTGCAGCGGCTCAGCTTTGCTTATGATAATAAATGTGAAAGGTCATTACAGGTCGTTCATCGATACTTCCCTGGAGCAGTTGTGCCCAGTGACCTGACACGGCTCCTGACACAGTCTAGCTGATAGAATTCGGGTCACTTCAGGAATCACTTTTTGAACTGACAAAGATCACCATGCTGATTATCCAGCAAGAAAAAAACAAGCCAGGAATCTTAGTTTCACCTCATTTAATTCCAACCTAGTAGCCATGCCGGTTATGCTTATGTTTTATTATCCTGCTGTCCTAAAAGATATCTAATATCACTTAAAAGCATTGCTGACCCATCATCTAAGTCCAAAAGTGTTTCTCATAGCTGGGCTACATGAGGTAAGTACACCTTGTTCCAGCTGTCACTTCCCAGAAACCTAATACAGTCATTGCCAAATAACTTATCTATAACTTCTGCATTAATAAACATTAGCAGGATGTTCTTTTTTGTGAGATACGTGGGAAGACTGCTACAAGAATCCTGAATCTCTGTTGAAATGTATTGGGCAGACACTTGAAGTCTTGGATCCCTGGAAATGTTCAAGTCTGGGTTGCATGGGACTTTGAGTAACCTGGTCTAGCACAGCAGGGGGACTGGAACAGGATGATCTTTGGTCCCTTCCAGCCTGAACCATCCTATGATGCTATGAAACAATTTGCTCTGGCTCTGACAGTGCTAAAAAGCAAAAGTAACCACCAGCCATATGTCTCATAACAAAACTTTAACGCTGTGGAAGGCAGTTCCAGCAACCCACCAAAGCCACACACTACAAAAGGTATCTAAGATACTACCAAATTCTGAAAGTGTTTACTAAAAAAAGAAGACCCAAATGTGAAACTTCAAAACTGCAGATAATGTAGTTTCTTCCTTAACAGCTTTCCTACAAACCAAAAAGGCTGCCAAAGGGTAAGGGTGGGCAGCTTAGCCCTGATTCTGTTTCGCTAAGAGGGCTCTGAGAGGATTGTAACTCCTGCATCCAACATTGCTAACACCAAGCTGGACTGGCTGTGCTGGCATTGCAGTAAGAGTTCTGGTAACACACAGGTTTCCCAAAAAAGATTTTCCAGATTTTTGGCACAACTCTGGAGATGCTTTAACACAGGTGTTTATGGTTCCATGCCACTGACTTCACAGCTGACAAAATTCGGACCGCAAAGTTGATTTTGCTTTTAATCTAGCAGAACAGATACTTCAGAAAGTGTACAGGAAGCCATGCTGGACTGCACCCACATTTTCCTTTAAGAGCAGCTGAATAGATCAAGATTTTTTTAATGAGTCAAGGACATATTTTAGCTGGGAAAGAATGGACTGGCATCAGAAATTGATCATATTTAGGGTGTGTACCTTTTAAGCTTCCTTAGCCTATTTTAAACATTTTAACAAATGCTTATTCTTGGTAGTTGCCCTAACTTGATAACTAATAGCAAAACAAAATAAGAAATTCTAGGAAGAAAAAACAAATATTTAAGGTGAAGAGTGGAACAGGTTTATGATAAATTTAAGAGTGTGCTGAGCCTGGTCTTTCCACATCTTCACCCGCAATGAGATTAGATTTGTCAGTCTAGCACTGACACATGACTAGCTGCCTTGTAAGGGCAAACATCAGACGTGGTTATTCTGTATGTTTGGAACAAGGGAAGATTCTCATTTTAGCAAAAGTAATAGATTAACCATGGGGTGATCTTAGCTATCAAATGATTAAAGGAAAAAAGCAACATTCATCTTTATTTTGCGAAGAAAATAATTTTCATACCTCCAGAATATCCACAGAAAACTGTGGGGGAAAAAAAAGCCAATTATAAATAAGATAGCCAGAACAGGTTTCTCTGAAGTTGAGTTCTATTTTCTATTTAGTTCATTGCAGACAGTTGTGGGTGTCCTCATATCTGACTGGCATATTTCCTAAACTTCACTACATGTGTCCTCTTGATAATGTTTTTTTTTCCCGCTCACCGTTAATGTCTAAATATATGATATGTTTGCAGTATCACTGTGGCTATTTGCACTTGGATTCCAAACAGTTGCATTGCCCATTGCCACTATCAGGAATAATGCTCTTTTCTCTCTCTGTTTGTTAAAATATGCTTCCTCACATTTTATGGTCAAGCTTGCCCTGACAATCTATACATTTGCAACCCCAGGATTAATCCATGTAATTCACAATTAAGGCAGGAAGTTGCCAAACTGGCCCAGTGTCTCTCACCCAGCACTCACACCATGAG
Organism: Geospiza fortis; assembly: GCF_000277835.1. Classification (NCBI taxonomy): domain Eukaryota; kingdom Metazoa; phylum Chordata; class Aves; order Passeriformes; family Thraupidae; genus Geospiza; species Geospiza fortis. The sequence goes on from NW_005054303.1 coordinate 988,059, forward strand.
ATGGTCTTACAGTCTTTGCATCAAATTCCATCTTCTTGTTAGAGGCAAACCTCTACCCTTTCAAAGACTTATCCTGGATACCTTAAGGTCATGAAAATGCATGAAGAAAGGCATATGAAAGATTACAAAAAAAAACCCCACAAAACTTGAATCATTAAACGACATTTTACTCTCCGGACTTGGTATTCCTTAAGTTGCTATTTTTTAAATGTCACTAGACACTTTTGATGTCCAAACTTTGATAATCCTGGCAATGTCTAGGAGGGATGGCTTTGTTTCCTGCTAGAAGAATAATACGCTAATTCTGTCATTTTTATATAGAGGAAGGGCACTGCAGAAAAAGTGTCACTGTGATTTATTACAGGAAAATAAAGAAATAGGAGCAACAAAAGAAAATACAAGCAGTAATAACAGAAAGATTGAAAAAAATATGTGTGTGTGTGTGTGTGTGTGTGTGTGTTCCTAACACAATTGAGTTACACTGAGGAAGACCTCATAATGCCCTTCATTTTAACACAAAAGTGAGGATGCAGCAGTGGAGACAGAGCAACCTTTCCAGGGCAAAAATGAGGAGTGATCTAACTCCAAATATTCCAGCCATGAGTCAGCTGCATGTTCTAGCCAGGGCCTATTGCATTGCACCCCTGCACCTTGTGTAAACTTGTGTGCCAACAGTTACAGCCACTAGGCAGAGTTAAGAATGTCCATCATTTCATGTTGAAATGGAGTTCTTTTAAAAGTCCTCCTCAAACTTACCTTAACGTTTTCCATACTACATGTTTATGGAAGAACTGCTTTCTGATAATTTTCAATTTATAAATCATTCAGTGATACCAAGGAAAATTATAAGGGATGGGGGTGTGAAGGGTCCAGCTAAAGAAAACAGAATTGTGCCTCTGTTTACAAATTCTCTACCTTTGAAAAGTTCTATTAATTATTAAGTAATTAAAAAGAAAAAATATTTTTGAAGGCCTTCTAAATGTGGCTATTCCCTTTGGCTTTGGAAGTCCCTGAGTCAAAATTCTAAGGGGAGTGTAGCTGAGAAATACCTTGTGTCCTGTTACTGTACCTTCCCTCACTAGCTGCAGCTGGCCGTGTTGAGAGAGGGATTTGTGCTTTGACTGGCTTTTCTAACCAAGAAAATTATTATGTTCAAATCAGGCCTGTGACTTTTTGCTTTGTTTCTAAGAGGCCAGTCCCATCTGGACAAGTTCCATATCTTCAGATCCCAGAAGTGCATTGAGGGCTGGTGATTAAAATTCTTACACGTTCATTAGCACTGAGCATGATCTATCCCCAGAGTTTGTACATTCTGACCAGACCAAACCTGCTTTGCTCTGTTCAGGCACAGAGGAGGATTTCACCTTTAGTTCCTCCTCACCATACCTCAATTCCCCACTGGAATGTGGAGATAGTGACAGCAGCAGCCTCAGGGGTGTGGTGTGTGAGCTGCATGGGCAGAGGTGGCAGCTCAAAGGGAGGGAAGCTGGTAAGCTCAAAGGTAGGGAACCTGCAGCTCAAAGGTAGGGAAGCTGGTAAGCTCAAAGGGAGGGAAGCTGGTAAGCTCAAAGGTAGGGAACCTGCAGCTCAAAGGTAGGGAAGCTGGCCTGGCAGGGTGGGTGAGGCAGCTGGAGAAGGAGGCTGGGCACCCTCCTTTACTTCGGGGTGCACACAGGGACAGCAGCCAGCACAGAGCAGTTTCACAGCAGCTTTTTGGGCAGGACCTGATTTCTCTGCTCACACACAGTCAGGCAAGGTCACAGACAACAGTTCATACCGTTCTGTTCAGGGGTGCATTGAAGTGACCAATGGCACGAGGCCACACACTGAATGCTGAGAATGAAATAAAAGCTGAAGTAGCAACTCATCCAGTGACCATCACCTCATTTTGCAATCCTTGATATTTGGCATACTTCCAGTATACTGCATGACCTTAGACCAGATATGTAGTTGTGTATTAATATCACGACACATGAAAAAGAAGGCTCAATGAGGATGACATAACCTATCTTCATTTTTTTATTATTTTATTTTTTGTTGCTGTATTTTTTGGAATTTTTATGATTTTCAGCACAGTCTTTTACAGAAGCTAGATGCCAAAGCTCTATTTCAGTATACTTAGAGAAGAGGTTAACCTAGTACAAGTCATGTGACCACATATCTGTTTTGCCTCTTCTACCTAAAAATTTACCTTAATGAAGAATGAAGAGACTGTGGATCAGCTCAAAGTGGGACATAGTAATTAGAAATTTTTTTTCAACTGCAGAGCCTGCCTTTTTTTTAATTAAAAAAAAATCAAACCTAAAGCCCCAAATGTTTTCTTGCAATGAGTTAATCTTGCTGTGTTAAACTTATTGGGGCAGATGTTCTCTAGCTTCGTTATTTAAATTTCCTCACAATGAGAGCTATAATAGACAAAAATAATGTCTGTAAATTATAGCTTAAAATTACTTCTACTTTGAGTATGAATAGGGATCTAAAGGCTTTGTACAGAAAGTCTAATTTTTTGTCTACAGCTAGATATGCATCTCTCCCTTTTTGTGCTTGCAGACAGAGAGTTGCAGCTAGAACTTGTCAAACTATGCAGCAAGATGTGTAGCATTTCAGATCAGGGCCTGGACCCTGGGGAGGGCACCTGTAAACTGAAAAGGCACCTGTAAAGTTTTCAGTGGTAGTTAATGAAGCTGTATGCCCCTTGAGACAGAATTTGATATTTTCACCACTCAGCTTGGCAGTCGCAGCATTCTTAGAAGTAACTGTTGATATAGCAGACATAAGGGACTTTATAAATAGGTCAGTGGAACAAGAAGCAAGTTTTCTTTCCTTCTTCTAGCTTCCACATCACCCTGCAAAATCTGAGAACACCAGTTATGGGAACAAAAATACAGTTCTTAAAGAAGCGCCAAGGAAAGAGATATCATTACTTATTCAGGGTCTCACTCAGTAAACTTTCTGCTATTTTTTTTCTAATTTTATAAATGGAAACATTATTTTTGGAAACTATCAGTAATTGCGAAAATGTAAACAGAACAAATGTTAATAGTGTTGCTGTAACCTTTATGTCTTCTAGAAATCAGGCAGTTGCAAAGGTTACACACCAATTGTTGGACACTAAATAGTGGGGGAAATGTAGTAGAGTTACTACATTTTATCAGAACATTCAGAGGGAATAGCTGTTTCCCAGGTTACACATAAAGTGTGATTTATTTTTATGGAATGATTCTATAACTGAACAAGTCAATATAAAATCTATACAGGACCTAAAGGATTTGTCTTCTCCCACTCTTAGCCAATCCCTTTATCAGTACAGGATCTCTGTTTTAAAGATTTTGTATCAGCGGGGAAAGAGAGTTGCCATGGAATTTACTTTGAGGTAAATAATTATGTCCTCTGCAAGAACTGGAAATTCTCAGGCAGTCAGATGTGGTCCTATGAGTCTGCCTATGTAATCTTGAATAAAAGGCACTTCTGTACAACCATTTACTTATCTAAGCTAGTTATTTACTTAATTAAACTATTTTACATCTGTGAGATGATTCAGTCAAACAAAGACCATGCAATGGCTCTAGAGTGGAATGGGACATGTTAAAATGTGAATTGAATTCCTCTTGCTGGTTATGCATCTCTGCTGTAGGTATATTTCCTGAACATGTTCTCAGACTCTAATGAAGAGAAGGGCTTGCTAGATGCACTGGTGCAATAGGATATTTACTGGATGGAAATATGCCTTGTTGCTACCCCCTCTGTAAAAGACAGAGGTAATCTAGGGCACTGGCTTTGGCCCTTCATATTTTGAACATTGTTCATGTCACTTTGGTGTGTAATGATCAAATACTTCAAACATTCACAATCATACCTAAATTTTTCATTGAAGGGATTTGTAAGGTGTTTTGAAGGCTGAGCAAGTTGAGTAAAACAAGTGTAAACTGGTAATTAATAAATTCTCTTAAAAATCTCTGCTTTTCTTAGTGCCTGAGAAGGTGATACATTAACGTTAATTAAAATTATGTTTATGTGCAGCTGATTCAGGTGATGTAAAAGTTGAAGGCTGTGAATTCATTTGGTTTATTACTGTTATTTCCAATGTGTTGCTTAATCTGCAATGAGGCAGGATGGATCTTCTATTAACTGATGCCAGTACTAGTTCCCTGAGTAGGTTCTGACTAGGCAGCAGGGCTCCTGTCTCCTGCTTAGGCTTAAGTCCTAAGGATGCACAATGATAATTGATAATTCATCTCTGTAGACAAACATTTTCAAGCCTTTGACCTACAGAGGAGCTCTTCATTATCTTCCAAACATTGTATGTTCCCCATTGTAAGAGGATTACCATGATAAAATGTAATAAAACTTCTGTTAAACCAGGTAACAACAATCAGATAGCTTGACAACAGCCTAGCAGTGAATTTAACCAGAGAATACTTGCAAGATGTGATCTGACAAGATAACAACTAGAGCTCTGGGATGTAAGTCACCAGCCATGCATTCAGCATTATAATCAGGAGGACAACAGGTCCTCTGTAGAGAAGGATCTGAAGTAGCAGGAGGTGTAAGTGTTGTCTTCATCCACATTCTTGCTGATAGTTCAGGCATGAGTAGAAACTTTCTGAGAAGCAAGTTGGTGGTTAGCTGTGATATGTTGGTGTAGAAGGTTGAGAAAACAAATAAAGGGGGAAGAGAGGATGAACAACAAAACCTTATGTAGTGCTTTAAGTATATCGTAAGTGTACTCTATGTATACTTTAACAGCTATCCTTACTAAGAATAAGCATTTAAAGAAGAGAGATAATAGTCATAAATCTTGAAATTATTCAAGTACTGCAGGTCGCAGACACTGAGTCACAGATGACAGAGAAGGGTGTTACAGTGAGAAGTACGCAGCACTTGGGAATGTGGTTTTACTGCTGGGTTTGGCAGTGCTGGGCCAACAGCTGGGCTCGCCGATCTCTCAGCTCTTTTCCAACACAGATAATTCTGTCAGCCAGCGCCATTCGCAGCTCCTGCCGAGTCGCCCCTCAAAGGTTACTGAAGGCACCGCCAGGGGGCGCACACGGCCAG
>NW_005054303.1:993359-1011132 GCF_000277835.1 Geospiza fortis
CGCGCTTGCAGGAGGTGAGGCCGGGCCGTGTTGAGGCCCCCGGCGCTCCTGAGTGGGCCCGGACCTGGGGAGGGCAGGCGGCGCTGGGGGCGGGGGGCAGCGGCCGCTCTGAACGTCCCTCCCGGAGCTGGGGGCGAGGCGCACGCCTCCGCTGTGGTGTCGCAGGCCCGTGGTGCAGGTGAAGACACCTGTCCGCCGTGTTGGTGTCACGGAGAGCAGCAGGCTGCAGAGTTTGTGGGGGAGGAGATCCTGGCCTGAGCCAGGTTGGGAATTTGCAGGCCAAACGTCTAAGGCATAGTTGTTTTGTCTTTATGATACACTGTAGCAGCTGAAGATACCAGAAACTGATGCAGTGGTCTGCTTTTAATAACTTTGATTTAAAGACCTAGGTTTTGTCTGTTTTCCTCAGAAGCTAGTTTAGTTTCTTTCCTTTAGTTACCAGAGCAGCAAAATACCAAATAAGCAGAAGAAAAGTATTATAATAACTACAGCACTAATAGCTTAACACAGTAGTTGTTTAGATAAACAGTACATCTTGCCTCAGCAGCAGCAATCTGATTTGTAATCCTTCTGTCTTTTGCAGTATATGGTCCTGAAATTTTAGTTGTTCAGAGTTCATCAACGGACACTCATCATGTCTTGGCTCGCTGATCTCGCTGGAAAGGCAGAGGATCTACTCAACAGAGTTGATCAAGGAGCTGCATCAGCTCTGAGCAAAAAAGACACCTCGAGCAGTGCCGTTTATGATAAGAAGAACTTGGACTCTGCCAATGAGTATTCTGAAGTGCACCAGCATACTGGAGAACTGAAATACCAGACCTCATCCAAAGCAGCCTACATCTCCTCAGCAGCTGAAAATATTAAACACCAAAAGGCCACAATCCTGGCAGGAACAGCAAATATTAAAACAGGACGTAGGACATCCTCGGAGGCAGCTTCTCCAGTAGAAAATGCTTCCACACCCAGAGCTGCCTCACATTTTGTGAGAAGAAAAAAGTCAGAACCTGATGACGAGTTGCTATTTGATTTTCTCAACAGTTCAGAGAAAGAACCTAATGGAAGGATAGACTCTAAAAAGGAGAAGAGCAAGCCACCTGTTCTTCAGAATCACTCTCGGACTTCAAGCATTAGTTCTGTGTCTACCAGCACACAGAGTGCAAAAACTACTGAAGATAATTCCATCAGGAGCCAAGGCAATGGTAGTTAAATAGTATTGAACCTAGAGATATATGTGTCTGGGGTAAGGCTAGGTAACACATGAAACTTCATGTCACCTCATGAAACATTTAATGGTGGTAATATGTCAAATGGGTGAGGTACAGCAGGGCCTTTCAGGTTTTTTCATCACTGGGGCGATACCAGATACTGTGCTAGTTTGACAGATGACATAATGAATACCTAAATCCTTTGTGCTCTGGACCTGCCTTGTTGCTGCTGCTCAGCCTGGCCTCTCTGAGCTGTGCTCTAGCCTTGCCCCAGCCCCACATGTCCCCATGTAGAAGCACAGGTGCTGCTTTTGTTTGGTCTGTCTTGTTTGGTTGCTGCTGTTGCCACGTGGGAGGGGAGGGACTTTCAGTGCAGTGCCTGGGGTGGGGTGAGGTGTTCCTGTTCCACCGTGCAGGAGGGGTGAGCTGGCAAACGTGCTTGTCCTGCAGGAAGCTGGATGCAGGCAGGCTGATGGAGAGCCAGGGAGATAAAGCCTCTGGCTTTGCCAGAAGTAGTTCATGACTGCAGTCTGAATCCAGAGGCCTGAATGAGCCTCCAGGCCAGTCAGTCAGAAGCTGGGGCTGGGCTCAAGTCAACCACAGGAAGGACAATGGTTGGGAAGTGTCAAGAACTTCTGTTCTCTACCAGACTGTCCAGTCTGTACTTCTTCCTTGTTGCTGTGCTACTTTGCTGTTATTTATTTTTGAAAATTGAGGCAAGTGGTTCTGTTACTAATAATGTAGTTAGAATACTTATTATTTGTTTAGTACTTTGAGCATGTAAAATGTTGTAAATGCCAGTTTTTTACTTACTACATTAAGTATGCTGAAAAGCTTTAGACATAAAAAGGGATAATTTCCAAACATGTGAATATTTTTCTGACTCCATGACTTTTCAGTAAGGTTTACTACTAAAAATAAATAATACAGATATGTTAGACCTGAGTGTGCAGCCTTGCTGATTGGTGCTTAAGAAACATTTGTTTTGTTTTCTTCAGTGTGGCTTGTTGAATTTTCTTCTGAGGATTTTTGAGCAGAGTTTGCATTGTGGAGCTGCTAAGTGAGGAAGAATACAGTTGCAATACAGGATTTAAACACGCTGTTTTCCAAAGTTCATTGTACAAATATACCTGTGTCATTTAAATATTCAGACAGAACCTGTTGAAGTAGCTTATGATATACTAGCTATAGATAAAACCAGTTAACATTATACTTTGTATATTGCCATGATTGTAATCTAATCTGTGCTATAAATGGCTCATTTCTTGTTTCATTAGCTTAATTAATCTATTGAGTTTTCCAGATAAAGAAATGAGCCTGAATTATTTCATAAGTTGGAACTGTAAGTAAATCAAAGGAAAGACAATGACATTTCTTAGGATCCCTTTAATTGGAAAAAGGCTTGAGAAAATGTAGAAGAAATCTTCTGTCACTGCTGCTACTTGTGGGTGTGGTGTTGCTCGGAATTAACAGTGTGCCCCTGTTCCCTGGGCTCAGGGTGTTAGGGGCTGTCGCAGTGGTAAGAAGAGTGAAGCAACTTGGTTAATGATCCCAAGGGGAAGTAAATATTCAGCAGTAATGTGTTTGGATTGCCTGTTTGTTTGTTCCTTGCTATGTCATTTTATCTTAACATTGCTGCAAAGCTTCCAACTATCTGTGTGCTGGAATCAAGACTCTTACAGTGGATTTGTAGCTTTCACAGCATTAATCCAAGATGTGTGTTGTGCATGATTGGGAAAAGGCTGTTGGTTCCTCCTTCCCTCCAGGGGACTTGTTCAGAATACCTCTAGGAGTTCCTTTATTGTTCTCTCTTTTAAAACAAAATTGGCATTGGCAAAATCTGAATGAAAACCAGAATGAGTTTGTACAAAAAATTCCTGCAGTTAGTTGCCATGTATATTTAGTGTTTTCTGTTACTCTTCTGCTTCTGAGGACTTCTCTGAGCAGCAAAGACATAATGTTTTGAAATCCTGAAGTTGCCATTTATGTAATAAGAAATTTTATAACTTCTATTATGTTTTGTCCTGCAGTATTAACAAAAACATTGCATGATGCATGTCAATAGTCCTGTTTTGTTCCAGCGATCACTTTTGAGTAGCAGCTCTAGATTCCGTTTCAGCATGAACTGTTTTGATTTATTATCCTTGTTGTTCCTTAACCGTTGATGCAGAATATGGAACTACTGTTTATAGAAAGATAGTTTACAAACACAGGCATTTGTTCTAAGTTCCATCTCTCTGTACAGAAACTCCAGACAGTTCAGACTCTGGTCTGGGAGCCCAAGGGAATGATGGCCTGAAGGATTCATCACTAAGTGCAGTCACTAGCCCTAGCCCTTCAGCCAATGATGATTCCAAATCCCATGAGCTGTCCAACCTTCGCCTGGAGAACCAGCTGCTGCGAAATGAAGTTCAGTCTTTAAATCAAGAAGTGGCTTCATTAATACAGAGGTCCAAAGAAACACAAGAAGGTACTTCAGCTATAACATTAGTAATGTGCTAGTGAGCTAGGAAACAATGCTCTATGTATTTATTATAAAAACTCTCCAGGTACCTTTGCATGTATGACTACCCATGTAATGAGATGGGAGAAATTAAAAGGCTTGTTCAGCTAGATAGATACAACAAATGTTGATCAAAATGGTGTGTTCAAGTTAGTTGCAAAGTTTACATCTTAATAAAACACTGGCAGGAAATACCACGCTTAAAATACTTTTCCTGCATTTTAATGGGTTTTGCAAAAGACTTATTTTTAAATTACCAAATTCCTTTGAATACTTAAAACTGACTACTTTCTGGCTGTAGTAGACTGTAGTCTCTGATGCCTAGAAACTGACAGTAAAAATATATAATTAGTATTTTTAATATGACATCACTGGCTTCTTCAAAGTCAAGTGAAATGAAAATATAAAAAATGTGAGTACAAATGAAATGATAAAACAGCGAGCAAACTCCTGCTGTTAGGCGTAAAATTGAGGTACAACATTTTTTTCACAGTAACTGCACAAGCCAGATAATTTTTATATCCAGTGAAGTTTAATGTGTGATGTTAGATTAAAAACAGAAGTGTCTTATTCAGGCATTATTCACAACTGGTGTATTTTTCTGTTGTTTTTTATGTGACCATAAACTCAAACTGGAATTAAACTAGATGCTTTATACAAACATTTCTCTTGGCACAGGGATATTTGACAGTAGGCCATTGCAGGGGATGGAGCAGGTGAAATCCGTCATCCACAGTATGACTCAGAAGGAAATATCTATTTTGAGATCACCTTCAAGATTTTCTGGGTTGTGTTTTGACAGCAAATCTGGCATTTGTTACTTCCCAGTAGATTATAAATTCTCAGTTTTACTTCAACTTGGTCATATTTAATTTTTTTCTTTAAGAAAGGAGATAGTTGCATCCTGACTGCTTACAAGCCCTTGTGATACCTACTTTTGTAAACTTCAAAGAAACTTCTTATTTTGTAGAACTGAACAAATCTCGGGAGAAGGTGGAGAAGTGGAATGTTGACCATTCCAAGAGTGACAGGATGGTTAGAGACCTTCAGGCTCGAGTGGATGATCTGACAGAAGCTGTTGGTGCCAAAGATTCCCAGCTGGCTGTGCTGAAAGTACGGTTGCAAGAAGCTGATCAGCTCCTAAGTGCTCGGACAGAAGCTTTAGAAGCACTGCAGAGTGAAAAATCACGGTACTTCTTCATTTCATACTTTGGAATTCTGCCAATAGGAATAAGTTTGAAAAAATCAAGGTAGATAATTCACTGTCTTCAAGAATAAAAAATAATAAACTAATGAGGAAGGATTTGAAATACAAGGATTAAAGTTTGCACTGAAACTGCTCTATCATAGCTGGCAGTGGCAACAAGACAAATGAGTATTAATTAGGGCATCCGTTGGCATCTGATTAGTGGAATCCATTTTGTGTAAAGTATTTATGTTTGTGTCAGAGGCATGAAGCTGAAGATCCCAAGATTTTTTTTTCTTGAAAAATAGACTTGCTTATCCACAAATACACAGATTTTTCTGAACATGTCTCACTGCTGGGATATGGGTACTCCAGAATATGGCCCAGGGAGGAGAAGTGTGAGTCATTAACTCCAGGCCTCACACCTGTAGTCCATATGCAGAAATCTACTGGGCAAATTTTCAAAGCTGGTCTGGAAGCTAGGAGGTTATAGTTCTACACAAAAAATCACAATAGCTTGCTTCTTTTCCAATATATGTGTGTCTCTATTTCAGGATAATACAAGACCACAGTGAAGGAAGCAGTTTACAAAATCAAGCCCTTCAGACTCTTCAGGAGAGGCTGCGTGATGCAGACTCTGCACTCAAGCGAGAGCAAGAAAGTTACAAACAAATGCAGGTTAGACATGAAGAGTCAGGAAGACTTTAAAACTTTGATTTTGAGATGAGATCCATGAGGTTCCACGTGCTCTCTCCTCCCTTTGACTTCAGTTCCTGTTCAGGGTACTAATTGCTTCTTGGGAGGGTGTGCTGCTGTCTGCTGCACTAAATACCCTTGAGATGCTCATTTATTTCTTATATGTTATTTTGAAAGCTTCATGAGTAAAAGTTTTTGAGGATTAATGTTGACAATTTTTACTGGGTTTTTTTAATGCTGACTTTAATGTTAATACATGTTTGAAGAGTAAACTGGTAATCAGTTTAGTTTTCCATGGTGTGTTGTTACACTATTTTACTGTGAGATCTTAAGATGAAGGACTTCTGTGGGAAATATGCAAGTACATCATTGATAATGTTTTCTATACTGAATTTGGCCTTTGCTGCATATAATAGCATATCTGAAAATCTTTGAGAGTGTCTGGTTTTTTTTATAGTACTTCAAAATATGTCATACTAAAACTGATAATATTTTTTGAGGGGCAAGCTTGCTTTTTGTTTGCTAAATAAATTTGAATAATAGGAAGATTTTTATTCCCTCGCTATTTGTGGTGAGGGAAAGAAAAGCATATTCTTATTTGGATTATTTATCACTTGGTTAAGCAAGCAGAGTTTCTTTCCACATGGCAGTAATGAGTCTTTAAGTTGGAGGTGCAGATAGGAGGTGGTGTGCTCTGTGTAGTTGCTTTTAAACTTTCTTTTTTCCTTCCTAGGTTAAAGTTGAGGCTGTGTTAAACACAAAGTATTGTTTCTTTATCACTAATAGAATGAGTTTGCAGCTCGTCTGAGTAAAGTGGAAGCAGAACGTCAGAACCTGGCAGAAGGGATAACTGCAGCAGAGAGAAAGTATTTAGATGAGAAGAGGCGAGCTGATGAGCTTCAGCAGCAAGTCAAAGTAACTAAAAGCCACCTGGAATCTGCAAAACAGGAGCTGACAGACTATAAACAGAAAGCTACTCGCATTCTCCAAGTATGCCCTTTTGTGAAGAAATACACTGTGATTTGTGTGCTTTAACTGCTTTAAGGTGTTATGCTTCAAATAATCTAACCTGTGGTATATTTTTTCATGTGACCTGTAATGTGTTCTGGGGCATGTCTATAATGATACATATATAGAACAGCTACCAGTCTGCCTTTTGTAAACTTAAGTTTATAGATGAGGTTATAGAATTGAAATGGTAGTTCAGGTCCTGAACCTGAAATAAAATCCAAGGGAACCATTGTGCTTATTGTGCATCATCTGTCAGTGTGTTCCACATCCAAGAGTCCAGATAGTTAGATGAAACTGCAGTAGATGAAACCTACAATTTGTTCCATATCCAGTATTTTTGATTCAAGGGTGTTACTCTGTTCTGCCCGGGGCAGAAGCAAAGCATAGAATGGATACTTAACATGTAACCAGAGAATATTTTGCCATGTACTGAAAGGTTGCTTGTGATTAATGTGATATGAACAGTGGCTAAATCAGGTATTTTGTGCCAAGTTCTGTACTATGTAAATTGTCAAAGATACCATGTCCAGATGTGGTTGGTTTAAGTCTTGTATATAAACATTAGCAAGATGTTGAAGATAGAGATCTCTTCTTAGAATAGTTAATTTATCAAATGTTCAAGGACAGATTTTAAATCATCTTGGTAAATATGAAAAGCCTAAAATCACAAGTCAATGTCAACATAACACTAGAAGAGTTACTGCTGTATTTGGTTCTTGATTTTATTGGCAGGAGAAAAAGAGGGTCAATTTTGTCTATAGTCTCTGTTGGTGTGCATCTTGTCTTTTTCAGTACCAAGAGGACCAGAATTGTTATCCATGATAGTTTAACACTCCAGGCACTTACAAAGAAAAAAGCTGCACTCTTCCACAGATAACACAGACTTTCAGTTAAATTAGTCTTACGGCGTACAGAAAATCAGAAAAATTATCGATATGGAAGCATTTTCATTTTCAAGTGTGTAGGATCATTATTGGATAAAAGAACAGATGAACCAATCATTATAGCATATTGTAGTTGAGCACTTGTTCAATACTGCTATAAATAATGTATTGACTTATTTTTTCAGTCTAAAGAAAAGTTGATAAACAGCTTAAAAGAAGGCTCTGGTATTGAAGACCTGGATAGCAATACAGCAAGCACCGTGGAACTGGAGGAACTGAGACATGAGCGAGACACTCAGAGAGAAGAAATACAAAAACTAATGGGGCAAATACAACAGATGAGAACAGAGCTGCAGGTAGCTGTGCCTATGAACACCTGTATTTGTAGTTAGCTACAACAAAGGACTGTTCTCTTGTGTACTGTGGGTCTATTGTTTCTAGTATTTATTACCTTACTTCTCTCTTCCCTCAATCCTGTGTACTCCTTTTGAGGGAAGCATTTCTTTCCTAACAATCATAGTGATTTCTCTAACCATCACCTATATTCTTTTCTGCAAGAGCTACTAATCCTTGAAGCCCTGTAATCCAAGTCATCCATGCCCATCTGCTGGCATAATGAGCTCAACACAGCAGCTGCATGCCAGCCCATTTTACACAGTTTTAGCCTGTAGACAGTAGAAAGGAAGAGGCAGAGGTTTTTCATGTTCAAAAAATAATTTATTTTATTGCTGTGATACTAAAAATATTCCGTATAAAATGACCAAATGTAATTTATCCAATACACCCACACCTTCCTTTTCCTTTGAAGAAATATTGTATATACTATTTCTTTTGCTGTTGCCTATGACAGATTTGCAGTAACACCTGAATGTTAGTGAAATGGTTGTATTTGTGTTCATTTCAGGATATGGAGACACAGCAGGTAAGCGAAGCTGAGTCAGTGAGAGAGCAGCTTCAAGACCTACAAGAGCAAATATCAGCACAAAAAATGGCCAAGCAAGAGGCAGAAGCTGAACTAGAACGGCAAAAACAGGTAAAGAATTCTTGAAATCTGGATCTCTTTTTAGGCTCCATGTGGTGTCATCAGCAAAGCATTTGGCTTAAGAAATTTGGCTTAAGAAATTAAGATATTTGCATACTTGGGCAGTGTTTGATTTTTTGTCTAGTACTCCACTAGGTCAAGGAAAGTGCAGCCAGGATTAAGCAATGGTCAGGGCCTTCTGGGTACTGCTGATGAACAGAGCTCCTGGTGAATAAACAGGATCCTAAGGGAGGGCACAGAATTGAATTTTATTCAGCAGGGAAACAATCAAACAACAGGGATATAGTAACAAGTGTAACATTTTTTATATTAAAAAACCCTAATACTGAAAGTGGCTATGGTGAATCTTCCTGTGCTCAATAAATCTGAAAGTTGTAGCTTGTAAAACAATGTCATTGTAGTACCAATTTTAGTAATTTATTTAATCCATTTGTTACTCAGTTCTGAATCTAATTGTTATTACTTCTAAACTGCTGTAGTAGACAAATTGCTGATAAAATTATGTTAATGAATTCTGTCAGATTGTGTCATCTTTTTGAGCAAACTCTGCCTTGATTTAAGCAATTTTGTGCTATAAAGAGAGCGGGGGGAAAAAAAGGCAAACTTGTATTTCATGTGAACAAACTTACTATGCAGTAGGAATTGGACAAATACTTTGCATGTTAAAAATTTTCCTTGTAAGAAAAAGCTCATGTAAAGAGAATTGATGATGAAGAAAGCACGAGTCCTGTGTATCTGCTAGGAACAATTTATCTTACAGGATTATCTATCCTTTCAGAAATTACATTTTAATGGGATGCTCGCAGCTTGAACTAATTAAAAGGCAGAAGTCGAGGTCTGCTGTTGATGGGTAGCTGGTGTTTATTATGTCAAAGCAGATGGTAGATTGTATTTTGTTACTCCTGCCCTTCTGAGGAATATGCTTTAAGTCAATAGAGTGAGGTGAATTTAAAAAAACATCAGTTATTGCAGAAACTGAAGTCTTCCTTTTGATGACACCCATTTACATGTGCTTTTAACATAATTGCTTGTGTTGATACTTAATATAATTAAGGTCAGTTCTGTCTGGGAGTTGCTGTAACTATTGCCATAAGGTTTCTGAAACTGAAGATGGAAAATAAGTAGAGGTGTTATTTTTTTGTGCATCTGATGGTTCAAAGGGAGAGCAGGATTATCTGTTTTCTGCAGTAACTGATGGCTGAAGTCAGAGTAATTTGAAGATTGTCTTAATTTAAAAGATAAGCTTGACAGGTCTGTAAGTGGGAGCTAAAATAGCCACTAAATCATGGGAGCAACAAAAGTTAACAGTTAGATTTACTCTTCAGTAATTTTTTTTTACTAATACTCCTTCTTCTTTTATATCTGCTATGTTAATTTATCCTAAACTTTAGAGGAAGATGTACATCATACAGAATTATAGATAGCTATGCAAAGGGTTTTCAAACATGTTTAAAGAATAGTATTTTGAATTAATGAGTTTATTTTAGGAATACAGATACCCTCTAAGTATTTTGTAATTGTTACATTATTGACATAGTTTTAAGATAGCACTGCAACAAATGGTGAAAGTGTAAGCAAGATAAAATTTTGGTCCCAATGAAATTGTGTAAGTCCCAGTAAATTAGTCTGGATTGATATTTATATTAGGGCAGTCTCCACAATAGAATTTAATTAGCCTAGTAGGTTGTGTCTTGATACTCAGCTCAACTCTCTCTATCCCCATATGCCCCATCCATGACAGACATGAACTAAGATAATATTTCAGTTTGTATTTGATTGCAGCATCGTGCTTTCTTGTGTTCTGTTGTGAAACTCTAGATAACTAGAGTTTGTTTCTCAAAATATGTATATGTATAAATCTTTTCTGTGTGATTGTGATAATTTTTATAGGAACTTCGTTATACTGAAGAAGAACTGTATCGAACAAAGAATACTTTGCAAAGCAGAATAAAAGACAGAGAGGAAGAAATTCAGAAGCTCAGAAATCAGGTGTGTATAGAAAACAATTTTATCCCCCTCAGTTATGAAAACAGTGATAGGAACTACTTATTTGACTAAACTGTCCTGAAAAATCCTGTAAGCATTCTACAAATGAGGCACAGTGTACTTGCTTTCAATGAAGAGTAGAGTTTTGAGAGTATGGAGTACAAGAAGGGAACCATGTAAATAACCTATTTTATAGTTGTATGTGCTTTTATGTAAAGGGGGTAAAAATCAACCACTGTCCCTACTAGACCTAGTGGGGGGTGTTGGATCAACGTTCTTGTCTTTGCAGACTGAAAACACTCATTAGTGTTTGATTAGGTCATTATGAATTCTGCCAAGATCCTTGTAACTGTTCAAAGAACATAATTTACATCCTGCAGACTCTGTGATCCATCTGGCCCACTGTTCTGTCTTGGCCAGTGGCAGTGGGGGCCACCATGTGAGCCTGGCCATTTCCTGCGCTCCTGTGTGCCTGCTCAACATCAGCACTTGAATTAGGGGTGTTAGTGTGTGAGTCTTTACTAAGTTCTGCTGTGTTGGTGGACCTGTTTCCCTTGTATCAGTCTCATTCCTTTTGGAACCTCCACATACTTGTGAGCCCCCACAGTCTCCTTGGGCAGCCTGAAGGCACAGGCCTCATTCTGTTACCTTAGCATAGTGAAAGTAGGCTGTTCATGGGGAAATTGGCAGTCTGGAGTCAGATGTGGTCAGCTGAGCAGTTACAATGTCAGCATTTGGAAATGGTTGTGATGTGATACAGATTTCTTGGGCATGTTGGCAGATGACTTTTCTGGTGGTGCTGAACTTCAGGACTACCTGCACCTGCCTCTGCCTGGTTGCAGGCACCTAGTTTGTATTTTGGGTATCTGTAATTCCTGATGATTCTTTTCTTCGTTAATGAAGCTACATCTTTGTGGAATATGATGCCACAAGGTGGCTGAGGTCCAGGACTGGAGTGAATAGATGAGCTATTGCACATATGGCAGATGTGGTGATTCCAATTTGCTTGAAATATTTTCTGCAAATTGAATGACATCATCCATGTCAAACACATGATCCACTTGCTGGCCTTGCAATTTCTATTTGCTAGTACAGTCATGTTTTCTGCCTTGGTGCTCCTCAGTTCTTCTGCAACATATCCTGCATCCTCACCATTTCATTCATGTTTTCCTGTAAAGTGGCATCAGGTCTCCCTATTTGTACTGAGTTTTTCCTTCCTTGTGTGAAAACATTTTTACATACTCACTAAGTTGAAAGTATGGTAGGCAGGCTGGATTAGCTTGCTATTGATTGCTGTTTAAACCTGTCTCTGAGGCATAGCATTGATGTTGTGATCAAATTTAGGCTCATACAGAAACTTTCATATGATTATAGGTGGAAAACAGAGATACATTTTTACAAAGAGTTTCTTATGTAATGTGAACAGTTAACAACTGCTGAAATTAGGTTTCCTTACTCATCAGTGATAGTTTTGATGGCATTATCCTGTAAAAATTCTGCTGTGGAGTAACTTGGTTCTTGAAAGTCTAGATTATTATAGAGCTTTGTAATATGTTGGTTGGTCAGAGTTTGAATTTAGAATGATTTTTTTTCTTTGCTTTTTTAGCTGACAAACAAGACTCTAAGCAGTAGTAGTCAGACAGAATTGGAAAATCGGCTTCACCAGCTGACAGAAACACTAATTCAGAAGCAAACCATGTTAGAGAGCCTGAGCACAGAGAAAAATTCTCTTGTGTACCAACTGGAACGGCTCGAGCAGCAGCTGAAGGCTCTCCAAGGCACAAGTGCAAATGGACCTTCCATTAACATGGCAGGCATTGATGGTGCTGAAGGTAAACAAGGAAGTACAATACTTAAAACTCTTCTCTTTTCTGCAGCCTGGGCTATTTTGTTTCCTAATGCCTTTCCCTGAAAGTCTGAGTTTGTAAGGAAAAATAAGTGCTGAAAATAGGCCACTTATTCTAGAGACCTTCTGTACAGCAGCCAGTATCATAAAGTTAACCAGAAGCTCCTTTTTGTGAGCAAACGACTTCAGTAAATTTAATAAAGCAAATTTAATCTTTTAATTCTCAATACTATTGCACTGTTGGAGTAATTCTGTCACAGGTGCAAATAAACTGGTATTTTGGGTTTAAACTGAATATTAGAAACAGGATTTAAGTGTTCTCTTGCAAAAAGGATTTGGGAAGAGAGTAAGAATGGAATACTTCCTTTTGAGAATTGATCCAGTTGAAAAGAATTTCTTCCTTCCTTGCTTTCTGTTTTTTCTTGAAAAGCAGCTTAAAATATGTTGGTTCTGATGAGGTTGGTTTGTCAGTCCTGTGTTTCTGGGACAACCTCAGCAGTTGATCCAATGTGTTGAGGTGTTACTTTTCAGAGTCAAAGTTTGTCATTTTTTATGTGTGTTAAATAGCTTTAAAAGCAAGGGACAGTCACCAAGAGGTGTGAAATAACAGTCCAGACTTTTTCTCTGCTTATCAAAGCTGGAGTTGTTTGTAAGTAACTTCAGAAAGCTGAAGTTTAGTTACACAAAAGTAACATTATCAATTTTTTTAAATGAAGTTGATACATAGTAAAAATGTAAATAAAGTAAAAAATTGTTGAACGTACAAGTTAATGTCAGAAATGCTAATCAGAGTTTCACAGTATCAGAGTAAAAAAATTTGAGAAACTGTGCCAGTATCAAGCCCATCATTTTATACACCTAATAATAGTTTTTAGGTGTATAAATAATATATATATGTATAGTGACATGATGGATTTGAATCTCAAGATATCCATTTAGTAAACGAATAAATTTTAAAAATGTATTAAGCTGAAGAAAAGTTTGACTTGATTGTAAGTTTATCAAGAATTGATGACGCTACAATCATATTGATCATTGTTTGTATACTATTTATAAATATATTTGCTATATACTATCAGTTTGTTTTGTTTGACAACAGTTAGTGTAATTGTTTGCCCTTGTTCCCATCGGGCAGGGGCTCGCCTGCGCAGTGTCCCTGTCCTGTTCGGTGACGCGGACACCGGCGTGGCAGGAATGTACGGGAGGGTCCGCAAGGCTGCCAGCACCATCGACCAGTTCAGGTGAGGCTGTCCCCAGAGAGCTCATCCGTAATCACTGTCATCCTTTTACAGTGCTCAGGTGTCACACTTCGGTGCCTGTTACTCCTTTTATGAAGAGAAAAGGTTAAAATAGTGCAGCTAAGGTGTGGTATAAAATACTAAGTATTGACCCACTTCACTTGTGCTTTCCTATGACATTAATATTCTTAAGCTTTTGCAAATTATTGTCAATTATTTAAACAAAGCTCTGACAGATTTTGGTGCGAGAGGTTCCCTGAGTTATGAAAAAATATCTAATTAAATTCATTACATCCATCTTCTGCATTTTTACTTTCAGAGGTTTTGACTGTGTCTGTGATAAACTGTAAGTGTGTATTAGTGGGGGAGTATCATCTGTACTCTTTCAGTCCTGATGAAGACAAGATTCTGCCTTGTAAGCCAGTGCAGCAGATTACCTTGGAAGATAATCTGTTTGAGGAATTAGTAAATTAAAACCATTCTGGATCCAGCAATAAATTTGCTTTGATCCCTTTCTGAGGAGTTAGGTGAATTCATAGTGTTCACAGCAAAGGTCTGCAACAAACCTTGAAACAATTGCCAACTGAAAACAAAATAGGTAATACTTCTTAGTGCTTTGAAAGTAAGATACCTTGATAGAAAGTCCTTTGTGCTTCCATGGTGCTTGAATTTCATTGTGACAGGATTTCTGTGATTGGGAAAAAATTAGGAGCGTTCTATGGTCTGAATTTTCTCACCCCACTAAGTGTTTTGAGTACATGAAGTAAAATTCAAGACAACAACAAAGCTTTGTGTGTATTTGAGAAAATTCAAGACAGAAACAAAGCCATAATGTTTGAATTTGTGGTGACTGAGATGAGAGTAACAAGAATTTATTGCTCAGTGTTAAATTGTGTGTTTTGTTTTCTCTTGCTCCCTGTGTAGCATTCGGCTGGGAATCTTTCTGAGGCGATACCCCATAGCAAGAGTCTTTGTCATCATCTACATGGTGAGTCAGCTCTCTTCAGTGCAAGATTTCTAGAGCCACTTTATATGCCAGTATGTCTTAAATGGAAAGACTGATGCTCAAAAGGCTATAATTAACAACTCAGTGTGGGTTTTTGGGAAGTGGACCAAATAATGCTTTTACAACAGCATTTTGGAGTCATGTTGCTTGGCAGTTTTCGGTTTTTCCCAGAAATTCTCAGCATATCAGTCTTTAAAGACACTTATGTAACTACCATTTAAAGGCCTGTGAAAGTAGATTCTAGTAGTAAAATATGGAATATTAGTGACCAGTTGCCAAGGTTAACCTGCTGCACCTGCATGCGCTGCATTTAGGAAAATGATTTTTTTTAGAGGTTTTTTAATATTTGACTCCTCACTTTGGTGTTTTTTTGGTGGCTAATGGTCATTCTTCTCTAGTAGCTGAAAAAGTAGCAAGAAAAAGTTGTTCTTGGTCGACTTAAACAAACAGTAGAAAATTGCTCACCCACATCGGGCGAAACTGTCAGGCTGGCAATTGCTAGAAGTGAAATGCCTCCCTTATCCACTGGAGGGCCGGTGCCTGTCAGCTGCAGGGACTTGTGGAAAGGCAGGCTTTGGAAAAAACACTGAAGACTTCTTCTGCCTAAGCTGTAGTCTGAAGGGAACTTGATGGTGGCTGTACAGGAGCTGGGCAGCCAGTGGCAGTTATCCCTTTTCTGCTCAAACCTTGACCATGACTACTATAACTTGAATTTTTAAAAATATTTTTAACATAAATGTGGGTTATGCATTCCTTTTTGCACTCCAGGCAGCTTCTATTCTAATTGGATAATTTCAGCCAAATTTGAATGAGAATTAACATTCCTACAGAGTTCATAAAAATGCCTCCAATCAGTGCCTGCATTAAAGAGAAGGCAATCAGAGCTTGGCTGGCTTACAGTCTGGTGTCAGCCAGTTGGCACAGGAGCAGTGGCTTACCAGTCACTCGAGGCACATCACAGTGTGCTGGCTGGGGACTGGGTATCACAGGGAACAGCTGAAGTCACTGTGCTGTGGAGGAAAAGAGAAACCAGACAACACAAATCTGTAGGAAAACAGGCTGTTTTATTTTTGCTGCTCGTGTAAAGTCTTCAGTTTTCTGTAAATAGGTTCTTCAGAATCTGATTTAGCATTTCAATGTTCAAATGCCAATTATTTTTTAGAAGGATCGATCTGATTAATAGAAAAAATATTTTAATCAAAATATTTCTACAAAACAAGTTCTGTCAGCTCTCACTGAGAGCTCTCCTATTTACTGCTGCTGTGGATGGTGATTGTCAGTGCTAAATTGATTTTTTTTCTTTTCCCAGGCCTTGCTTCACCTCTGGGTTATGATTGTTCTCCTTACCTACACCCCAGAAATGCATCATGACAGTCCCAGTGGCAGGTAGACTGAGACAGGACCATAAGCTATGCTAATGTGGTGTGGACTGGCAATGCCTTGGAATTATCAGTCCTGAAACGTGAGCAAACTTTTCCTCATGGTGTTTTGGAAGGATGAAAACCATCATGCCTGATTTATCACTACCTTTCAAATACATGTGTAATACTATGTAGCCTTTTCAATTTACCTAAAAGAGCATCACTTCCCTGGAGAAATGAAGCTGTTAAGCTAAGCTCTGATTAGCCTTTACATTTTATGTAGACCCTCTGATGGTTAGAGTGAAAGATAAGGCCTGTTCTGCAGAGAAATGCAAGGAATTCTGAAATTGCAGATATATCTGGTACAAATTGTTTTAGGTCATACTGGATGTAGGCTATGGTCAGGTAATAAACTGTGTTTAGCATTTTAAATAAACTTCTTTCTGGTTTCTTTCAGTCTGCTTTTGCACTTCTGTTTTTAACTTTGTACATAATAAGCTTTTCCTTAACATTAACTGGAAAAAGGAAAATGGATTGGTGCAATATATTTTTGTAAATAAGTTTAAGAATAAAATATTCTGCATTATTCTTAGCTTTGTACTTCTAGTGCAAAAGATGTATCTTTCCTACCAACTGAACAGTGGGGCTGCCTATTTAAAGGCTGGTATTTTAGCTTTATTAGAGAAAGAGACATGGTTTTTGAGAAGGAAGGTTTAAACTGTTGAGAAGTAATGGTGTTTCTTTTTGCACTTGAAATTTGTATATTTTAACTGCATTTTCTTATACCTCTCTCATTAGTACATGTCTTAATCAGATGTTATTGAAACATTTATTTTCTAAAGCTTTGGGTACTTAATTAAAACTATTTCTATATGAAATTATCAAAACATTAAAATTTTCTCTTGTCTAAACACTCACCAAATATACTAATAAACAAACCTCATCAAATATTTATAGTAAAACCCAAAATACCAAACCTACTGTAGAAGTTCTGTTGTCAGATTGTGGCATTCTGTAATCATGAATTATCAACAGACAATCACACAAGGTCACTTTCATTCCTTAAGAAATTTCTTGGTTTTTTGTGTGGTGCTCACAGCTGGATAATGAAAAGATGACTGCAAGCAATTTGTCACTCTTGCTCTTAAGGATGCAGCACAAGTTTTTCTGTGGCTGGAACACAGCATTGGGTCTGTGCATGAGGTCTGTCACGCTGGCTCCTATGGAAATGCTACAGGGGACAAATGACTGTATTGCTGCTCTGATTCAGTCTTGCAGAGAAAACTGAAATGTTTGGATAAACTGAATAATAAAAGCATTTATTCTAAGTTGAGTCTGCCCTCTTTCATGTTTGTTGCACTTTGCATAATTCCTGTTGCCTGTTTTCTTTTCAATTCTGGTACTAAAGCCACTTTTGAACCCCAGGGGGAGCTGTTGGTATGGAAGGAGATCAAGTAAAGAACCTTTGCACACTCATTTTCTACACACATCCAGTTTCTTCATTTAAGCACTTCTAAAACACTGAATCCTTGAATATTTCAGTATATTGTGATATTGGGGGGGAACATTATTAGTGGTGTAAATGCCTTAGAGCTTTATATCTATTCTTACTTCCTTTTCTCTTGGTTTCCCTTCGTGTGTGTGTTTGTGTGTTTGGTTGGTTTCTTTGTGGGTTTTTTTGGTTTGGCTTTTGGGTTTTTTGGTTGGTGGTGGTTGGGTTTTTGGGTGATTTTTTTGTTTGTTTTTGTTTGGGGTTTTTTGTGGTTTTGTTTTGTTTTTTGTTTAGACAACTTCAGAATGCACACTCTT
>NW_005054303.1:1011164-1024203 GCF_000277835.1 Geospiza fortis
TTCACCACAGATCAGTATTCTTTTTTTCAGTATTCCAGACTTTATGGTTTTCACAGGGCTAAGCACTAGCAGATTTCTGCTATCTTTTGCCTATTGAACTGAGCTCTTGTACTCCAGTATCTATTTAGGCTTTTATGGTGTTGGCCCTGTGATGAGGCTGAGGATCTAGTCCTTGACATGAGGCACTTGAATAGCATCAGCCCTCTGTTGTGGGCAGTGCTGAGCAGTTTCAGAGCTAGACAAAATAGAACCACTCCACAGAGCTTTTGTTCAAACACTCTGGAATTTCTGCCCCACAGTTCATTGCCTGCACAGATGCAGTGTAAGAACATGCCAGAGCATGTGCTGGATTCTCTCAGAAGATAAATGTCACATTTTGAGTTGAAAGCCAAGATGTGCTTCATGCCTTCAGTGGTGTTGGTCAGTGGTGCTGGTCCCCAGTATCACCTGTGGAGATTTGTGAAGTGAGCCTCAGCTACAAGCCAAAGGTGCCATCAGGACACCATTCTGACAAGCAGCTCCTCATGGTGGTGCCTTTCTCCTGGAGGGCTGCCTCGCTGAAAAAATGGCTTTGCAGTGAACAAGCCTCTGGTAGCCTCTCTCCTAAGAGATGGGGAGATATTCCAAGTGCCAAGTCTCTTCTTGAGGGACTATCAGCCTGCTGGGCAGTTAAACCATTCCCACTTCAGAGTCCGGAATATTACTTTCAGGGTTTTGAAAATATTTTGCAAATGCTGACCCTTTCTTTCCACACTCTGTAGCCCAGCACCAGATATAAATGGTCATCATGGCTCACAGAAAACAGGAATGTCATTTCCCAGCTGCTGTATCTCACTGCTTGAGAGCACAATGGGCTATACTATGTTTGAAAAGTTTAGCTTTATTTCCTTCTTTCCCTCCTTCCAGGACAGAAACTGCTCCAGGTACCAAGCAGACAGTTTGACAGAGTGAAAATGATGAAAAATGAGGATCAGGGTTTATAGGGAGCCCTGCCTATTATCTGTTTGTATTTGTTTGCCCTCTCCCCATTTGTGCCCAGTTTCTGGGCTGTGGTCAGAAGGACAGAGTGCACCATGCTGCCTGTGGGAAGGAGGTGAGGGGAGCTGTCCCCTCCAGGCTGGCTGCAGACAGAGGGGAGGGCAGGAGCTGCTCAGGAGGAGGAGGCTGCAAAGGGAGGCGGGGATGGGCAGGGAGAGCAGAAGGCCTGTTTGTTTCAGACTCTGCTCATCTTGGTACATGTTCAATTAGGCAGATGTACCTGGAGACAAATTTGGGTTTCTGCAAAAGAGGGCTTTGTGTGCATCCTCACAAGCCCTCATGAGACATCAAACTCTTCTCTGCCACCTTGGTTTGCTGATACCTGATCTGTGCTTTATTTGCTGTGCCAGGTCAGCCACATTTATATTAAGACCCTGTCCAAAGGAAGTGACTTTATTGCTTGATTGCAGATAACATTAACAAGGGGGAAATCAGAATTGGACTGTAATTAATCTGCTAATGTCTTGTCAATATAGATGAGAGACATATTGCTTTACCAGAGAGAATGGATTTCTCTGCTGGCTGACTGCAGCCTGATTTTAAGATTTGACATTAATGTGTTGCTAGATATTTAGATATGAAAATGTAAGAATAATACAAAGAATTCACTGGAATTTCATGTGCTTTCATTTGTATGTTATCTTCCTGCCCTACAGCTTGAGTTTCAAAGCATGGACTTGGAAACAGGCAGACAGATGTCAGCAAACCAGAAATTGTGACAGATGAATAGCAGCTCCCAAAATTATCTGCATTATTCTAACAGGCATCCATGTGCATGCTGTCACATAAATAATCCCCTTAGATACACAGTTTCCTTGCAGAAATGCACTCACTAATTTATTCTCTATTTTAGGCTACTTAATATTGGCAAAACTGGATCCCACCACTGCATTCCACAAATAGTGGGATGATCTTTTGATTTCTCCCTACCTAATGTTGCCTCCTGGCACCACTGCTTGAATTAAATGCTGTTCATCAAGGAGTTACTGCAACCTGTTTGAAGAAAGTATCTGGTACTCCAGGCAGCTCAAGGAACTGGACGGATCATGAACCCAAAGACTGGATCTGAGGCTAAATAAATCAAGATGTGCAAAAAGATTGGGATGGGGACTCAGAGACATTTCTTCAAGTTGGAGGAGAAAAAAAATTGCTGATTTATGATTGCAGACATTTACTGGTAATGAGGTTAAAAGTCTGACAGGTCAAATACCATAAAAGAGACTTCTTGTGAGAGAGGAAAAGAGGAGCAATAGCCTTTTTTTGCCATTACTTAGGCTTTTCTAGTCAAGAATCAGGAGCATGGATGAGTATTTGGTCTAGAATTGACCTTTCCTATGCTGAATTTTAGCTTTCATTCAGGGAGATGTTGCAGGTGCAGGCTTTCATGTTTGCATGTTCAAATCAGGCAAATTACAAAAAAATTGAGTCCACATTCTTTGAGGAGAAACTGGAGAAGGACACAAATAAGCAAAAATCTGAATACTGTAGCAGCAAAGGGATGGGCTCCAGATGTTCTGCAAAATCAAGCATGTGTGTTTGGTAAAGGTCTGTGATAAGAAATGGATGTTCTTATTTGCTGAAGTTAGCAAAGCTGAAATTAATGAACTGCAGCAAAATAGCTGATGGGCTACAGGGAAGATCTGAGCATAGTGGAATGGGATAGAGTGAATGTTGATTTTTTTTCCCCACAAAAGGAGTCTGTTTTGGCATTCATAGCAAAAAGAAACATCAAAGACAGCACTTTCTACAGTTTAGTGCTAATACACTTGATGGTTTTCTCAATAGCTTATAAAAAAATATCACCTTAACACTAGTGTCTTCCTGCAGCCTGGAATGGATGTAGCCTACACATGCAAATTCAAGCAATAATTGTGCTAAATTGCTCTATTTAAAAAATCAAGAAGCTTGTTGAAAGCGTTTGTGTTGATATCTTTAGTGACAAGAAAACATGATTCACAATTAGTGTTTAATTTGTGATTAGAAAACACATTCTGCTCTGAAAGAGAGATGGGAATGCCATTTTTCTGCCCAAACAGGTGGTTAGCTGCTCCACAAGATCCCTGCCCATGAATGTCCCATCTCCACTGCAGCCTTCCAGTTTCCCTCCTGCTGCAGCAACTGGGGAGGCTGCCCAGCTGCAGCAATGAAACAAAGAGCAGGAATTGGTATTTCCCCAGCTCTTCATGCTGGTGTTCAAGGCTTCCCTCTACAAGAGAACTAGCTTAGCTTGAATTGCCAAGTGGATACGCAGACTGAGGCTTTCCCAAGTGGAATCTCCTGAAAACATATTTATGCACCTGAAGGTTAGAGTCTGGGTTTTATTTTTGCAAAGCTTTGATTCTTCTGGGCCCTATTATCCTCGTGAGCCATGGCTTTGACCTCCATGGGACACTCAGCTGGGCACAGACTGTTGGCATACAAACTTCCCAAACGCAGCGCACGGTTTGCCTTCGAGGAGTTGTGTGTGCCCCCTTTGTCAGGGGTGGTGGGGGCACCGTGGGCTGCAGCTCAGTGGCCCTGGCCCCTGGAGCCTGCTTTTCCCAGGCTGCTGCCAGCACCCTGACAGTGCCCCATCTGCAGCCACGGGGAGGGAACACCTGCCCCATGCCAGGCAATGGGATACCAAGGACCAGGACACACCTGGTTCATCCTGGTGTGTGGGGCCATAATCCCTCACCTTGCCTGGGGTGTCTCACTGCACAGGGCATTTTTGCAGGAGAGCAATAGGGGAAGTTGTCCAAAATTCTGCTTCCAAGCCAACACAGAAGCAGGTCTGCCTGTGGAGAAGGTGGGAGTGACGCTGCCTCTGCCACCAAG
Source organism: Geospiza fortis (assembly GCF_000277835.1). NCBI lineage: Eukaryota > Metazoa > Chordata > Aves > Passeriformes > Thraupidae > Geospiza > Geospiza fortis. The sequence goes on from NW_005054303.1 coordinate 1,015,020, forward strand.
CCAGCCACAGCTGGGGGCTGTTCACAGGCCAGAAATCCTGTGTCTGCCTGTGGGGATCAGGGAGGGAGAAAAGGTTGTCTAAGGACTGGGGGCCTGGCTTTGCAGCCAGAACAGACCTTTCCAGAGGCATAAAGCACCGTGGTGTGATCCCCTGTATCAGCTATACCTGACTATTTATCATTAACCCGAGGTTATTGGAAGCACTGCTTTGACCTGCACCTGCTGCTTCCCAGGGGTTCACACAGATATCAATTATGCAACCAAAGGCTCTAATAAAAGAGAACAGTACAGCTGCTGCTCTGTGGGGGCTGTGTCCTCCTGCCTGGGGCCGTGTGCCCAGCCAGCCTTGAGGCCCATCACAGCCACCTCCAGGCAAGGGCAGCCCTCCCCTGGCTCTGCCCATCCCCAGCTGGGTGGAGGAGTGGGATGAGATGGGGCACCCACTCAGAAACATTCACCCCATCAATTCTTACAGCTGATACTATTGCTATTTGCTATCATTTTTACTTAGAACACTGTGTGTTTTGGGGGGAGAAGATGTTGAACCAAATACCTCTCACGTGGTTTTCAAAAAAGCTTAGCATGTGATGTTGAAATACAGTTCTATGAATTATTTTCCTAGGATAAAACTTGCACCCAGAGCTGAATGGTGGGGTGGAGGCTGAAAAGCCCTTGGCTGGGACACAAAGGAAGTTTCTAGGAGGGCCAGCACTGTGTTCCAGCAGGTCTAAGTTTCTTTGCCTCAATTTCCTCTTGGATAACTCAGGTAGTTTCAAGAAACTGGTGCTTTCTCTGACCTCTGGAATTTAGATAAAATACCTGGTTTTTAGTCTTTTCCTCTCATTTTACTCCCAAGTTACCTTGTCTTTAGCTGCAAGGCCCCACATACCCCAGCCTCCTCCCTGTGGCAGGAACACAGAATGCTCCATTTTGCCTCGATGATGGGGTCAGCAGCAGTGTGGGACATTCTCCCCCCTGGACTCTGTGAGGAAAAGCAAGGGGGACACTGTTTGCAGCATCCTTGTGGACCTGTGGAAGCTGAGTTTCCATCCACCTCAGCTCTGGGAAGAGGAACCCCTGAGCCACCACAGCAGCCAGACCAACACCAAGGACCTGCTCTAACCTTGAGACCCAGGGACCTCAAGTTTGGGAGCTGTTGAAGCCCAAGGTGCTTCCAAGCCACAGCTTCCTCTGCACGTGCTCCCTCAGGGAGGCAGCTCTTGACTTAGTGCTTCAGATATTTCAAGGCACCTTCTGAGTTCCTGCCTAGGAATTCCTCAAGATTTTGGCCTTACTGGCTTAAGTCCAAATTGGGGTATTCCCTGCAATAAGGGCTTATGTTAATGAAAACTTATTTTCTAGTGCTTGACCATGAAAAGTTCTGGCAAGTGTTGCCTTGACTTCAGTGACTGATACGGTGGTATAAGAAAGAAATCTGCTGTCGTGCAATTTCAGCTGAGCTGAGTTAGGGCTTGGCTCTGTCAGTTTTTCCCTACTGAGGTGGTATAATAGTAATTCAATGATTTTTTAAGGCCTGACAACTACAACTTGTCAGAGAATAGGCAGATGTTGTTTGTTTTAACCTGTGGCAGATTCTGGCAAGGTAAGACCCCAGTCTGTGTTTAGGCTGAGGTGTCCCAAGGAGCAGCAGTGGGCAGGATGCTGGTGCAGGGTCCAGCTGCGACCTCCACTGCACCTTTAGTGTCCTGGGTCACAGAAACCAGGGGGATAAAACCTCCCCAGGGCTGCACTTTCTTAGATGCAGGTGTGCTGAGTCCTAAGGAAACACACTGAGGAGGGATTAAAATGGCCCCACAGTGTCCTAAAGCCACTCCTGCCTGAGCTGAAGGAGGAGCAGGCACAAGCCTGGCCACGGTGGCTGCTCTTGCAGAGGGGAGGAGAGGCCTCTCCTTGGAGCTCATCCTTTCCTCCGAGTCAGGATCAGCCAGGTCTGGCTTTTAACAGCACGGTGCCTGCCTAAATCACTGGCTGGTAAATTACATTTTTCTGTCTAGAATGAGCTAAGTGTATATTTTATCTAGGTAATTAATCTGAGGGATAGAACTAACATGATTATTGTGTTTTCTTTTCCCTCACCCCTGTCAATATGGCCATGTGGCATTTGTATCTCGGGGCCTTTATTAAGCTGGTTTATTTGTAAGCAATCAAACAAGGAAAATTACAAGGACAAGGATGATTTTGTTCGGGCTGTCACCTTTATCTAGCACTAACAAGCTAGGAAATGACACTGCCTTTTATTGTCTTCCTATCTCTGTAAACTTGCTTTTATTTAAAAAAAAATAAAGCTCTTAAATAAGCAAAGAGGAAGAGGCTTGGAAAATTCTGTGGACTCCAAGGTCCTTCTCTGGTTTTCCTCTGCAGGAACAAACAGCACCCATTCCCCTTTTCCCACACACAGAACCTGTTCATTAATGTGTCAGGGAGCCTGACTCAATCTGCAACTTTGTCAAGACAGGCAGGAAATTCAGGAGCTTGCATTACCAGCTGCCACTGTTTGATAAATCTTTCCCCCCTGGGTTTGATGGTTTGGTGCCTTACCACAGGCTGCTTCTTTGAAAATAGTGACTAGTAAGATACTCAAAGTTACCTTGCCATCACAACCTCTTTAGGGGGGCACTGAGTTATCTGAGAGGAAACTGCTGTATGTTACTGGAGGCTAGAGGCAAAGCAGCAGGCGGGTGCTGCACCTGCAGCTCCAGCAAAGTCATCCAGTTACCCATCCACAGGTACCCATTTGTGCTGTGTTCTCCAGTGACTGTCCAACAAGTCCCTCCCATGTCCCCTGCAGCCAGAGAGGCCAAGGTGTCCCTGACATGGCACTGGGTCAGTATTTGGTGCTGTCCAAGGGCAATGCTGGGGTCAGACCCAGGGCAGGGGCACCCTGCCTGCACCTGCAAACTGCCTGACCTCCAGAGCACTGCAGCACTGGGACCTGGCCACTCACCTAATCCAGTCTCAGGGGGTTTTTATGGTGGTTTTCTCCTCGGAATTTTATGGTTTCAGTGTGTGTTTTCCAAGGGCTGAAGCCCAGGCACAGATCCCAGGTGCCTTGTGGCCAAGTGCCATCTGCACCACTGCAGCAAGCACTGCAATCCAGCAATGATCTACCAGCTGGGAGACTGGAAAAACTGCTTTCTTCCAAGTTTCAGAAGCTTTAGGATTTGCTCAGCACATTTTTTAATTTTCCACACAGGTTTGAGTAACAACTGAAATCACTGTTTAGTGTGGGACTTGAGATATTTTAGAAATGGCCACTCAGGCTGCTCAAAGGTTTTAAACTTTTGAGGTAAATTCATTCTATATTTTAATTTCTGAAGGAAAGAAAGAAAATGATGGCATTGGACAGAGCTGGCTGCTTGCCCAGGGTGAGCTAAGTGACCTGGCCCAGCATGGACTGGAGAGCTGGCTGGTCATCCCTGCTTTTCATGAGGGCTGCAGCTTTTAAAAATAAGAAAATGCAAGAAATTAAAACAATAAAATACAATAGTCTTGTAAATCAAAGCTTTTACAAAGCCTCATTTTGATCTTCTCTTTCACACATGAACATCTTATACAGATATTTGCTGATATGAACAAGAGCAACCTCAGCAAAAGGAGTGTTAATCTCCTTCACCATCCCAAAAATGGTTCTATGTTACAGTCATTTTATAAATCTAATTAAACCAGCACACTTTTACTTACCAGTGTTGCATTAAAACCAGTCAGGATAACATAGCTGTCCAGACCTCGTTCTTACTGTGTGTAGCTCAGATATCTTGCATGGATGTCTGATGTCCTCTTTAAAGGAAATTATATGTCAAATGCAAAGAAAGAATAACTCTTTTCTGAAATGTCAATGTTTTCTTATTGAAACTATTCCCCTGAAGGGCTGAAAACCCCAATACAGTAAAATACCACATTACAGGAGAAAGTGGGACTGACTGTCAGAAATTAATTCCTCTGTTCATCCAGCCTCTGGTCATTATTGACAAAGGGTTGAGACAGGCAAACCCAGAAATTGAATCATCTCTGAAAAAATAACAGCAATAGTGGGTTAAATAAGTTAAGGAATTGCTTAGTGTACAGAAGAGAATTGTAGAATGTGTTAAAGGTTCTTCAGATCCTGTATGTTTCAGTCTGGAGGAGTGGAAGAAAGAAGTTTAAAAGAATCAGGCCAGAAAACCAGCTCTATCTTGGGCTGCATCCAAAGCAGCGTGGCCAGCAGGCTGAGGGGGAGGATTCTGCCCCTCTGCTTTGCTCTGGTGAGACCCTCCTGGAGCACTGGGTCCCCAGCACAGGAAAGGCTGGGACCTGCTGCAGAGTCCTGAGCAGGGCTCAGAGGTGACCAGAGGGGTGGAACTCCTCTCCTGTGCAGAAGGATTGAGAGTTAGAGCTGTTCAGCCTGGAGAAGGCTCCAGGGAGACCTTGTTGCAGCCTTTCAGTAATTGAAGGGGGTTATAAGACAGATGGGGACAGACTTTTTGTAGGGCTTGTTGCAACAGGACAAAGGGGAATGTGTTCAAACTAAAAAAAGTTAGATTTGAGATTTAGTTATAGTGAAGAAATTTTTTACAATGAGGGTAATGAAGCACTGCACAAGTTGCCCAGAGAGCTGGGAGATGCTCCAGCCCTGGAATATTCAAGGACAGGTTGGATAGAACTCTGAGCAATCTGATCTGGTTGAAGATGTTGAGGTTGAACCAGATGACCTTTAAAGGCCCCTTCCAACCCAAACTGTTCTATGGTTTTGTGGTTCTGTGTGCCAGTGGGGTGTGACTGTCTGATCTCCATTACACCAGAAGGTGTGGTGTGCCTGGTTGCCATCCCTGTGACCTGCTGCTCTGCTGGGGGAGGAGACAGGGCAGCAGGGCTGGGGCAGGTGGGCCTGAGCAATGGGCTTGGAAGAGGAAGAAGAATGTAGAGCCAAGGTCCAGCCACACGCTGTGGACCTGGGAGGGCTGAGTCCATCCTTGGTTAAAACTGTCTCTCCCCTTTGTTATCAGCACACTGTAGGCATTTAAGGGTGTGACTGTCTCTTAAATCTGTTCACCAGACTTTATTCCAAATTTATTCCTTCATGGTACTGAAAGCAAACAGCAATCTCCTATCTGTCATGATTTTAATAATTTCCCTTTCCTTGAAAATTAACTGTCATCTGTATTGCAGAACCTGAGGTTTAACAGTACAAATGAGGCAGAGAGTGGATATAACTTTATGCTTTTAATAGTCACCTTCATGCAGAATTTCCCAGTAAAAGATATTTTTGCCTGACCTCTTGATTAGCAAGAAATTATTATACACTTGCAAAGAGGTCAGGCTTTCTTTTGTGCCCTCTTTGAGGGATGAGACAGTGGCAGCTGGTGTCCTGGAGCACTGCTTTCCATAGAAGATGACTTCTACTGTCCTTCTGAAGGACTGTCAAGCACATGTCATTGCTGATTGCTACTTTCTATTCTGGTTTCAAATTCAGTCAAAAGTGCTCCATTTTATGCTGGCAGGTGGTTTATCCTCAATAGGCATGGGAGAACATACATAATTTTTTTAAAAGTTACTGCTCCAAGACACATGTAACCGTCCCACCTCACCCTGAACCTTGAATCCCTTAGCCCCAGCCATCACACTCCTCAGCCTCTCCAAGCCAGTGGTGATGTAAGCAGCTAGTCACTCTTCTTTTCATCCCCATAAATGAAAAGGAGTTATTCAGCCACTCCCCCTCTTTGATAGCTGATCTTATGAAGGTCACAATTGCAGTGACAGGTAGAGAAGGGGCACGTCTGTGAGAGGAAGCCCTGTAGGGCTGATGTGGGTACATGGAAATCTCAAGGGGATGCTGTCTTTTACAAAGCTGCCTGTGCTGCACTGAAAATCCACGTAACATGGATGCTTGCCAATCTGGGAATGTTTTGGAATCAGTTGTGAGGGCAGCTTCCCTCTGTGACCTACTCCTCTCTTTCATGTCTGGCCTAAAGCTGGGAGAAGCCCAAGCCTTTGAGGCCAAACTAGAGCGATTCCTGCTTTGTTGTCATCTGGCTTGTCAAAAAGTTGGAGCAGTCACTGCTGAGCTGTGGGTGTAGCAGCTTTAGTCACAGGGTCCCCTGTGCACATGGCAGCTCAGAGCTGGGCCTGGGACCAGCACTTTGCCACTTTACCACTGCACCAGCCCTGGGAAATTATGGGCTCTGGGGCCAAGGCTTCCATTCAGGCTCACAGTCCTCTTTTTCTCCACCCCAAAGCCAAAGACAGAAAGACCAAAGAAACAACTCCCAACCTCAGAGCAGCAGTTTGTGCCCTCACTCTGCCCTCCCATGTCCCTCTGCATGTCAGAGCACAAGGACAGCTGGCCCTGCCACAGGTGGCGCATCCAGGGCATGTGGATGTGCAGAGCTGGAGCCCCAGGCTGCCTGGCACTCACTGCTCCCTGCCAGGTCCTGCCTCCCACGCTGCCTGCAGGGCAGATCCAGCCAGGGAGCTCTTGGCAGGGTCCCACAGGGCTGCATCACTCATCACCCAGCAGGAGCAGGCTGCCCACCTTGGGCATGGCTGTTGGGACTGGCTGCCCTGTGCAGGAAAAGGTGCAGCACATCTCCACTGGCACGATGGGCTCTGCTCCTGCCCCAGTTTGCCATGGCCAGGTGTCAGGAATCACCACGCTGTGCCATCCCCCACAGCACATATCCCATTAGGTGCTTGCTTGTGGCAGAGCTCAGGGAACTGTTCTGCCGTTCCAGATTGGATGTGGAAGGGTGTGGGTGGAGGGTACAACCATCAGGCTGTGCTCTCAGGGGACTATCAAATAATGCACTGCCCTGCATAGCTGGTGACCCACTTCTGACCTTAAGAAGTCAGACCTGGAACGCCAAAGCAAAGAATAAAACTCAGCACCTTAAGCATGAGCTCATTAGGAACTTCCTGAGAGTGCTCAGCCACATCCAGAGCAGAGGGCAGTGACCCCACCATGGCTTTGAAGAGACCTGAGTGATGGGCAGCTTGCCTGAAACACTCAGATTTCCCACATTAACCAATATTCCAGGTCTGCCATGCATCAGGTCCCACCCTCAGCCAGCAAAGTCACCTCACCAAATTAACACAGCTGCAGGGGTGGATAAAAATGTGGACCTTGACACGTCTGCATTGCACAGGAGTTCAGTCAGGCCTTGGGAATCACACTCTGGCTAATGTCCCACAATTACCCCTAGAGGGTCAGAGGTCTGAATGTCAGTGAGCAGTTGTCACTGTGACTTAACCCTTCCCAGAGTATTTTAAGCTATTTTAAACACCTTTTCACTTCTGAGCTGCTGAAATTCTCATGGGAAAAGCACCCTAAAATAATTCCAACTCTCCGGGAATGTGTCTAAGATAAATGCTAGGAGGCTCATTGCCTATGTGTTTAGGGAAAATAGATAATTTTCTAATTTGTGGAGTCCAACTAAAGTGAAAAACTCTCAGCATTACTGCACCATGGAGGCTCCTGTTCATCTTCTCTGGACTGGTGGCTGTCTCCACTTAGCATCAGGCATCACAAGTCCTGGCCACAGAGTCCTCAAAAGGAGGCATCCAGAACTTAAGCTGATTTTTAAAAAGCATGGTTTAAGCTGATTTTTAAAAAGCATGGTTTAAGCTATATCAATCTCTCTGCACCAGGTTCCTTCCCTGTTGAAAAGTGGGGTACCAACACACTGATGATGTGTTGCTCTTGCATTTGAATAATATAATTATTCAGAAAGTTCAGAAAAATGGCTTTTTAAATTTTGTGTTGTTTCTTTTGGGGGTGGAGCTGAGAATGGAATTTGGCATTTCTCTGGCATATCCCACTGCTTTGCCAGCATAACCAGTGCCCTTCTCCCCACAGCACCAGTGAGCCCAAACAACAGAGGATTCTCACTGACAGTTCCCAATCCCTTTCTTACAATTTCTCTGCTCAGGAGCTCCCTTTCCTGTCTGATCCTCTAAAGGTCTCCTGCTTGACCTTGCTTTTCTTCTGCAAGAACCAAAGCTCCTTTCTGCCTTGAACTCTGGGGTTTGCCTCCTTAATGCTCCAGGAGGCGGAGGTGGAACGGGTTAGAGTGTGTCCCCAGAGATGAGAGCTGAGAAATGGTCTCAGTTACAGCATTTTAGGTGTTGTCAGCAGCTACTGCGCTGTTGAAAATACCCAGCAGTGTGTGGTATGAACAGCCCGTCCTTCTGAACCCTTCAGCAAAGTCAGAGGCAGATATATTCTTATATCTGGATGAGAATGTAAAAGAGGGATGTGAGTTTTAAGGATCTCTTGGATGCCACAGACCTGCTAAAACTCTTTGGATTATTTTATAATATTATTGTCTATATATACATACATGCCACTAATATCTCCACCAGTATGGACTGTTTTTTCTGCCTTTCTTGTATGTATGAGTTGATGTCCAAATATATAATTTACCCTCTGTGCCAGAAAGAAGCTTATTGTGATGCTTTTTTCTACCATGTTAGTAATTGGATTTGGGAGTTCTGAATGTCACAAAACCCCCCAAAAGTTCTGCATTTACAGGAACTATGTCACATTTCCAAAGAAGTGCAAAGCCCATTTTGAAAGCTATGAACCTCTTTTTTTGAGGATCTCTTGATTTCCTTTCTCACTTGAATTCCCACGCTCCTTGGACTGGGTTTGAACCCATCTGTTTGGATCCTCTGACTGTAGCACTCACACATAGACCAAATTCTCCTGGGATTAATGTTAAAATGTGCTTCAATAGATGAGATATCAAAGTATTGACTGGAGGCATGAGTCAATTTCACTGTTAATTCATGCACCTCATTACCCTACTCAATCAGAGCGCTCTCATTCCACTGGGGAGTGTTGCTGTAATTAGGATCTGGAGCTTTTTGAGAAAAAGGAGCAGAGACAAAATAAATTGAAGGAGAGCTGCTCTCACCTTCTGTAAAAGCTGTAGCTGCATTTGAATTTTCTACCAAGCCAGAAGATTGGTGTTTGACACATGTCACTGGTTGCTTGGAAGCAAATTATGGATCCAGACCCATGAGTAAGTGCCAACTTAAGAGGAAACTACAGCGTGCAGCAGCTGAGGCCTTGAAGCAATGTCTCAAAGACAGACTTTCTTGAGCACTGGGGTTTCTTTCATTTTCTAAAGATGCTTTGCCTCCAGAGTGTTATGGTCCGATGCAAGGTGAGTTTGGGGAGAGGAGTCAC
>NW_005054303.1:1024213-1039756 GCF_000277835.1 Geospiza fortis
TCTGGGCAGGCATTGGGAGCATCCATTTATCAGTGCAGAGTGTGCAAAGGGAAGGAAGGTCTGCTACAGATGAGTGTGCAGACTGATTTAAAAACCAGTCCATAGTGCAGAAGCTTTGTGGTTGGGGTAGGGAGGCTGCAGATGGAAGGTGAATTACTTGCCTCCAGCATGGTCTTCCAGTCTGCAGAAGGCATTAAATGTGGGAAGTGCATGTGAACCAGCAGAAACTGGCAGAGATAAAACCGATAATTAATGCTCTGTATCCTCTCACTGAGATCCCTCACTATCCCACACCAGCTGGAGTATTTGAGTTTCTTCCTGGTATCCCAAACTGCCCCCTTTTTTTAACCTGGATATAGCTTAAGTAAATATAAAAATACTCAACCCTTTTGTCAGAAGAGGGAAAGGCACTTTGCATCTTCTTCCTCCTGAGCCCTTTCCTATAACCTTTGTTCATTTACTGGATATTGTATTAGAGATCAATTAGATAAACCCTAACCTGGATAAACCCTAACCTCAATAATCATTGTTTGCATGGTACAGCAAGCAGCTGGAGATGGAGATGAAGAGGGAAAAGGCTGTTTTCTCTTCCCTATCAACAGGGAATGTTCAGCACTAAGAGATACTGAGATACTGAGATCAGGCCAGGCAGGGCTGGTATAAGGGTCACACCTTGGCAGGGTCGTCACCCAGCCTGTAGCACTGGCCCACACTGATAATCTCCTGATACTATTACAGGCAGTGCCATTATGACTGTCAACTTTAATTAAGCACACTCCCATTTGCTGTTTCCTTCTAAACATCACTGCAGGGCCACAGCTAATTCAGTGTGCAGCCAAGCTTCACCAGGAGGGGTTTTGCCTTGTTTCCACCAGCCACGGGTGGGGTTAGCCGCTGGTGTGCTGTGGCAAGGAAACTCTCTTTGGTGCAGGAGGGAACTCTGGATGCAGTGGATCATCCGCTTTCTGCCTTTCTCCAAACTCTCAGCTGCTGACAGTGCTGCCCCAGGGCTCTCAGCTCTCACAGAGGCTCAGAAGCAGAGCCCCCTCTCCTCCTCCAGGCAGGGGGAAGCCATGCAGAGGGGTGCTGGGCCACCACAAAGCCCCTTCACATAAAACCTTCAACAAAGCCTTTGGCATTTGGTTTCTTTAAGCCTTGGCCTTTGGTTTATTCTGCAAACATGAATTAAGCATTGGGACACCTCTGTTCTGCAAGGACACTGAGCACTGATACAGCCCTGTGTTTTATTCATTATGAAGGACTGAATCCTATTACATTAAAAATTCAAATATTAAACTGTATTAAATGGACACGTAGGGGATATATGTCTGTATATAAAGATATCCATTTATTCATAGACTCAGTAGGGTCTTAGATATATGTAAAAATAAAGGGAAATTAAGTTACTCATGCAGTCTTATAAAGCAAATTGGTAGCTGAGTCAGGAGAGGTGCTTAGGAGAAATTATTATTTGCTGTTGGTTACATGTGGAAGCTTAGACCCTCTGTCCAAGAGTCAGTTTATATTTGCAAACTATAACTGGCTTTCCTGAGGCGTCCCTTGTTTAACACTTTGAAAATTCCATTGTCAGCTGCTGAGAAAAAAACCCAAAACATTATGGCTTCTTTTCTATTCTTCCATACAGTTCTATTTTAAATTTATCAAATTACTTGTCCTCCTCTTCTTAGCACGCGAGCCTCACTGACCCTTCCTCAGTGAGCTCAGTCCTGCTCAAACAGGCACCCAGCCCTCATCACAGTAAGAGCACAGCTGGAAAGACATCCAGGAGTGCAGAATCTGGACCCTCTGGGCACCTTCCCCCACCTCCCTGTCAGGAGCAGGAGCCAAGTCAGGCTCTTACAGAGCTGGGACACTTCACCTCTCAAGCCTGGTCCAAGTGTGGATGTGCTGCCTTTGTGCATATCTGGCCCATACTCTCAGAGTGGGTTAACAAGGTGTTGTCTGCTCTGGCAAAGCACCATGGAGTCAAAGAGAAAACACTACTTAAAAATTTATCTTCCCCCATCCCAAAGACTGACCACCGCCCTTCCCTATCCGGAGTGTGACTTTTTATTTGTGCCATAAAGCTCCTCCATCTCCGACTCCATCCTAGGTCACACTAGGAAATTTGCCCTCAGCATCGGTCTAAGAAAGCTGTTTGCTAGAGCAACATGCTCTGATTTGAAGATTGCCAGCCATTAGTGGCTGTATTTACCTCACCCAGCTCTTCCTAAACAGCATCCCTGGCAGTGATCTTATCTTACTTGAGCACTGAAGTGGGTATTTGTGGAAAATACCCAGGGGGGAGATGAAGGTCATCACTGTCCACTTACTTAATTATGGAATAACTGCTTTAAGGGTGGTAAACAAGTCTATTACAGATGGGGCTAATGGCTTCAACGAAGTTTCACACATCTGTGAGTGGAATGGCAGGGATAACACGGACTTTAGGAGCTGGACTGACAGGCTAGTCTTCTCCTCACTGAGATCAGGCCTGGATCAGCCTCTGAAGGACCAAGTACTGTGTGTGTCTAAGCGCTGTTAAACAGTGCATGGACAACATCCCCTTGTCCCTTGTGATGTTCCAGTCATTCCACCTGAGGAAGCTGGACAACATCATTCAGGGAAAACATTCTGCTGAAAAAACTTTATCCAGAAATATTGAAGCTAGTAACAAAAGAGAAAATGTGTGAAGGACCCCGCAGTGCAATCTCAAAGTTGTCAATGTAATGTCCTGTCCCTGGGGCAGCAGAAGCAGATGATATGGGATTTTGTCCTCCAAAGGCATCTCTAAGAGGGGAAGGTGGAGGTGCAGCCCAGAAGTCTGACATTCCCCTTGTTTAGCCCACTTTTTAAAATGCCACTTGTATTTTGCCAACAGAGAGGTTACAGATTGGTGGATGTGGATGTAGAAATAGGATCACCAGAGGCCCAGTGTGGATGGAAACCTTCTGTTCGCTCAGCCATGAGACAAGGACTGGGGTACAAACTCTTCATTCCAGGGAGCTTGTGCAGATTGCCCTGTTGTGTAGAAGTGCAAGGGCCTAAGTACTGTTGTATTACATCACTGATGTGCAAAAAGGTTTTCCATTTAAGAAAATGCCTCAGAGACACAGAGGCTTTACAAAAATTAGAAAGGACAAATTCAGAATAATAAATTTAAAATATGACCTGAATCTCTCATTGCACATCATGTGTAGCAAGAGCTCATTTTGTGTTGCTCAAAAAATACAGTTACCTGCTGTGCAGGGATCAGCACAGCAACATAATCTTGAAGATTAAGGAATGATTTATTTTGTAGTTCTGTATTTGTAGTTGTGATATTGTGGCTTGGGTGAAGCATCCAGGCAACAAGCCAGTCTTCATGATTAGCAATATAATAACAACTGGCTAAACAAATATTTCACACACAGAGATTTAATGAGGCTGGTGCTAGGGAAAATAAGTATTAAAAAGTTAATTAGGATGTGCTTTTTTAAACACATTATTCCTTAGTGTTGCTGGTATATCACCTGCAACACCCAGCATGGTTCAGGGAGGCTGTAGCCAGATATAGATACAGAAGCTGTGCTGAAGAACAGAGTGTCAGTGTCCTCCTCAGAGCAGTGGCACTGCAGCAGAGGGAGGTGTGAGGCCCCAGCAGCAGCCCTGGCTACATCCTCACATGCAGCACATCTTGCATAAGAGTGTGGAGGTCAATGCAGTATTTCATAGGAGCCCAGAGCAGCTCTGGCCATTCAAACTTCTCAGGGTCAAACAACTCTAATTGTAGGTAGCCCTATTCTAACTCTTCCTCTGAAAGGCATGTGGAGAAACACAGTTTGTGTCCCAGAGTATGATTCCAGTACTGGACCACCTCCAACCCTGCCACCTATACCTGCATGATGGCCAGGAGACACAAGTACTGCCAGGCACCAGCTTGTCTGAAACATCAGCAGATGTTTCCTCTCTGCTCTCTTGTCATGTGGCAAGGAGCTGCACGGCAACATCATGCAAAACTTCTGCTGTAATATATAAATAGGCTTTAGTTGTGCTACATGATGTTTGATCAGACCAGGATTGGGATAAGTGCATCAAACTACTTAACAAGGTGATTTTTGCCTTAGTTTCTCCAAATTATTTTATGTGTTTGCTTGACTTTTATGTGTATGGTGACTACTGAATTTTAAAGGTTTGTTGGGCAAACATGTCATAATAGAATCTGTACAAACTGCAATAGGTGGATTAAATCAAGTTACTTTGCTTTTGCAAACCAGTAAAGTTCTTTGCTCTCCCCAATTAATTTCACAGGTACTCATAAAGCAAAAGATTTAATCAGACAGTCCTTTATGTTAGTTGATATTTACTGTATATGCAATAAAAAAAATAATGAGGTAGATGTATACTGAGAAGATCCTGCCCTGAGTACTTTATTAGAAGCAAAGCAAAAGTGAAGGTACTAGGCTGTATTTATTACTGGTGTAATAAATAAATTAGTCTAAAACAACTCTGCACCTGAGCCATGGAGCCTCAAAGCTCTTAATGTGCTCTCAATGTTTAAACTTTGCTACAAAGGAGTGCTTGGGATGCAATTTTCAGCAGCACTTTCAACATTTATTTGCATGAGCAAAAGCTTTTGGTGCAGTTCTATCCTGTCTGCTTCAGAGATGTTGCTGACACACATGCCCAGCTCTCTGCTTTTTCCCCAAGAAGTGCATCCCAATTTGTGACCAGAGGCACAGGCTCTTGATGAGAGAAGTCATGCAGGTTTTCTGATGAAAAGCATTGCTAGTTTTAGTTGGAGTGTTTTAAACCAGATAGATTTTTCTCAGATCAGAAATTCCAGCCAAATGTGAATTTTGTGAATTCTCTACCAAATGGATTCAAAATCCTGGTGAGAAAATCTTGGAGACAGTGTGTACCAGAGCTGAGGGCTGCCTCTCCACACCTGCCCCTCACCCAAGGGAGCTGCTGGTGTGCCTCTGCCCAGAAATCACAGCAGCTCTCATGGGGACCCTGGGGATGAGGATGTGCTCAGGAGCCAGGCTGTGGGGCCCAGGGGAAAGTGGTTTTTTTGTACTCACATGCTTAAATTGTTGCTGCTACCTCCACAGACATGCCTTGCTTCCACAGTAAGGCAGCTGAAGCCTGGAGAAGTGCTAGGAGCCAAACAGGAAGGTGAGAGCCTCCTCGTGATCAGAAACAGAGCTCCCAGAGGGGGGTGTGAACCAGCAGTCTGCAGCACAAAATCAGACTCAGGTCTTGGGTTCCTGGTCATATGATCAGATAAAATAAGCTCCCTTTTTGTCAGTCACCCAGTGACCTTGAGGCATTTTAGGACCTGGAGGAATGACTTTTCTAATCAGTGCTTCTTCCCACAGTGACAATCCCTGGACATCTGTTCACCTATACTCATACCTGCCACTGTGTGTTAAAGAGCAGCAGACCCCTCTGTCCCATCTCCTTGTTCTTCCATCTTAAACCCAGCTCCTGCTCCCTTTCTGATACAAATGTCATACATGGAGTCTTTCTCTCTTGGCAGGAGCGTCTTCAAATTTGTGCAGTAGCCCCATTTCTACTCATATCCACTCCCCCTCCCAGGTTCCAGGTTGCTGCTGGTGCTCTGGAGACCCCATTTATGACAAATCAGTGCTGTAAATCCCACACTTGGTACAAAGGCAGCTCAAGCCACCTCTTCTTGTCTCCTTCCTCTCCACCCTGCCCACCACTTACATGCCATCAGTTGTCAGGTGCCTCAAGATATTTCTGGACTCAGATTGTCTCATGGTTTGATCTTCCACATTTCACCCATATATACACACACATTCATATATTTTCTTTTGCCCCCCACCCCCCCCTTTAATTCTACCATGAAGTAGGGCAAAACAAATAAAGGTGTGAAATCAGCTTAACCTGTGTCAAATAACATCTGTGGTAGTATGCCTGCCAAGAAATGTAAGTCATTGTCAAACCATCTTGTGCTATACCATGCATAGGCAAAAGCTTATTTTTCAGTCCTGGAGGTGGCTTCTGTTTGACTCCAAAGTGCTTGAGTTCCTGATTTAGGCCACTGAGACTGGCACCTTTTTCTGAAGTGGAGAAATGCAAACCCAGCACTCTCAGGAACCTGGTTCAGAAGATTGTGCCCAGCCTCTGTGTCAGTTTTAAACACCCACAGTTGTGTTCACAGAATGGGAAAGGTCAAGCTCACTTCTCCCATCCAAGTGCCCTAAAAAGCAGACTAAGAGTACACATTCCTTTGCACTCATTTATTCAGGCTCCAATTGCATTGGAGACAGCTCAGGCAGAAGTGAGGCTGGGGTGCCTGTGGCCTCCCATGGCCAGGAGACTCTCAAGGGGATGGGAGTTATGGATTTGATGTCAGACTGAAGCATTAAACCCTGAAATATTGCTTACTATTTTTGGGAGGGGAAGGAGGGGATATACTCTAAATATTGTCATGGTAAGAAAGAGGCACTGTACTACCTCACTGGCTCCTGTTTATAACATGAAATTGTGACTCTTGCTCATTCCTTTCCACAAATAGGAACCTTCCTTGAGGAGATGTTGCAGGGTCTGAGGCTCAGGAGGTAAGGGTTCTCCTCCTCTTGGGTCAGGTACCCAAGCTGACTGAAGGATGAGTCTCTCCATAAAGCTTCACACACCCCTCTTAGACGCCCAAACCCACCCCATACTTTACATCAGGAGCTCACCTCTATCTTCTGGGTTTTATTCTGGGGCCAGTGAAACACAGAACACCAAGTTATGTACCTCACTAAAACGTGTCTGCATATAGCTCTGAGCTATAGACAGGGACAGGAGGTGCCTGAGTAGGGGTAGATCCTTAGGCTCTTTGAGTTTTCCTGAATCATTTGTATTAATACAATAATAGAGCATCTATTGCATGGCTTTGACATCACACTTTTCTCAAGTCCTGAGAGGAAATCTGGGGAAGTCATAGGGAAAGGGTTAAAGGCACCACAGTCTACAAAGCTGTGTTCTGGAGAGGTGACACCCCACAGAAACTGAAACATCCACTGTCATTTTCTGCTTCAAGCTTCCTAAAAACCTTCATAATAACCAGATGTTGAAGACAGCTGAAACATACAACAAGAGAATTGAAGCCATGGAATGGAATAAGGAAAGAAGAGCTTAAAGAACATTTAGATTAGTGAGATGTGTTCCAGCTTGCATAACCACACAGAATCCATCTGTGAGAGCTTAAGGACCATCCAAAGCCATTTCCAAGCTATTAACAATTGCTTTTGAGTACCTGGGGAAGAGGTACTCAAAGAGAGAGTGACAGGGGAACCCTTAGTCCCTGCTAAGAGAGGAGTGACAGGGGAACCCTTAGTCCCTGCATTGCAGGGAAAATCAAGGAATTTGAACATATCTCACTTTAATTCTTGGAAAAATTGCCAGAACCTATCATGAAACCCTCAATTTATAATCAGGTACAGATTAGTCAGTTGATATGAAACACACTGCAGGGATTTGTCAAGAATTAACCATGCAATTTTTTTCATTTTTTTCCTCTCTGGTGCAGTGGTTAAGGGAAACAGACTTAATTCTAGAAGTTTGGACACTTTCCTGGTGGATATGTTCAGGTGTGCACCAGAGAAACACAATATAGACTGACTGGGAGAGCTGAACCCACCTACATGATAAATTGGAAGAGTAAAAGGTGGCTCAAAGCATTGCAAGACTGAGGGACTGTGTGTTCAGCCTATGTCTGACCCCTGTGTGGAAGAATGAATGATGGGGAAGGGAAAGCAGCTAAGAGATGTCTGAATAAACCCAAGCTGTTAAAGCTTGAAAGACACTGGAAGGCAGACTCCAAATTATTCAAAATGATTGTGATCACTAGAAAAAGTGCTCTGAAATCCTTATGATGAAATTGGGCAAGTAGAAAAGCAAAGTACTGCAAGCAGAAAACGGAAATCAGTGTACAGCTACAATGAGGTCCACAAAGAAAATTCTAGGGAAATAGCAGCAAAAACCTGGGGATGAAGAGCTGTTGTGCAGCAATTACAAAAACATCCCAAAACCAGCAAACCAAATTCAAACAAACAATTCAAGAAATGTGTTTAAACTACCTGTGAAAACCCATGATTTGGAAATTAGAAGGGCATCTGTACCAGAGGATGAAAATCCGAAACAGCTTTCCAATAGATGTGAGTAAGTCAAGAATCCTTACAGGGTTCAAGAGGGAGAAGGGCAATTTTTGGCAGGGAGTTAGCAGAGGTGGTTGCAGGAACACATGCCCTGTCTGTGTGACCCAGGAGCTTCCCTGCTGATGTCTTTCACCTGCTTCTAAGACATAGAGGGGGGGTGCTGCTCTTGCAAAGGTTCAGCTGGAACTGCTGCCTTCAGCCTTGGGAACCCCACTTTGTGGAAGAGGGAGGAGATGGAAAGAACCCAGGACACAGCACCATGAATGAGATGTTTGGAAAATAACTGAGTGTGAGGAGAGGCTTGGTTAATTGAGAATGGTGAGGACTGGGGAGCAGGCTGGGGAAATGTGATAGCAATCCTGCATAGAAGAGCCACAGAGTGTGGCACCTCCATATCCCACCCTGGACAGCCTCATCTGAAGAAAAGAGCAGGCATTAGAGAAAATTGTAGAGTTCAATTTTCAAAATACAAGGATAGCCAAACATTCATGAATTCCTTTAAGTGTAAGACTTCATGTGTCCATCAGGCTGTCAATGCTGGAAGGTCCCACATTACCTAATCCACCCTGAAGGCCTGGGCAGGTGAATGTTCTGTAAGAGATCCCTTCAGCCTGATCCTTCTGGGAGTCAGTCTTGCCAAAATCAGAGACAAGCTGGGTGATATGCACCTGAAACCACAACAGTGTCAATACAAGAAATATCTGTGAATTTAGAGTGAATCTTCCACCTTCCTCTGATCCTCACAGCTGTACCAGGTGGTATTTTCTCAAAATTTGTTCCACAGAGGTGCACAGGCAGTAAAAAATCCAGCATGCTCTTCGTCTCCGGTAGCAATAACATGGCGCTGCTTTCACCATTTTCTTTCAGACAGAGTTTGAAGAATTATTATATTAGAAATAATTTTCAGAGACATATTAACCTTAGTCCTGCCCAGTACCTCAGGGTGTCTTTTTAGTTTTCAGCCCTTGAACAAATTCTTTTGGAAGGGTGATAATTGGCACTGAAATGAGAGAGTAAAAAGGTGATGGGTGTGAGGAGGAGGGCACAGCAGGTGTGCCCATGGCTCTAGTGCTCTGCCATTGCCCTCAATAAATTCCAAAATGGAGGCTAACACCTGGAAGGAGAACAAGGTACCCAGGATTTCATAGTAAACGATTGTCAAGAGAAAACAATTATTTTATTGTTTGCAAGACTGAAAGCACAGTGGATGTTAACACCAGGCTTCAGAGTGCAATGATCTCTGTTCACTCTCCTAATAAATAATTTTCCTCATTTAGCCTGCCCCATGAAACAGCTCTGACTTGTTGGATTCCATGAATGTGCTGATGAATGTTCTCCCAGCTTGATGACTGCCTGTAACCTCGCTGCTCCCTCAACCAGTTGTTTATTACTGGCAGCTTTTTCCCCCTCTAGGAGATTGTTTATCCAACAACCAGGGCACTGCTACTGGAGCATTTCTAAAAAGATTATTCTGCTAATTATTCGGGTCATTAAATGAAAGGTGAAGCAGGCACCAGCTCTCAGCTTTGAGTTCCCCAGTACAAGAATGTTCCTGTTACATAAACCCCCATATTTTTAAATTCGGCAGCACTTAGTTTTTTTGCAGCCTTTGAAGGAAGGTTTAAGCTCCAGCAGGTGTGGTGTGTTTGTAAGAAATGGAATTTTTCTTCTTTTTAATCAAAGATACATTCAATAATCACTGCATGCTGAAGATATTTCTCCTGCCTCTTTGCACAACAGTTTGTGTTGTGAGGGGGAAAAACCAAAAGCAGCTGCCCAGGAAATACCAAACAGGCATCAGCATCATTCACAGGCAGACACTTCAACCAGTCCCTCAAATACCAGCAGGTTTTGCCTGAAAAACATGGATTTTTCTTCTTCCTTCATTACCTCAGGGGACTGTGGAAACAGAGGCAGGGTAGAAGTCACCTGTTAGGTAGAAGGCTTTAGAAGGGATCATCAACTCTCAGTCATTGCTCACCCCTACAAGGAGAAGGGGGCAAAGTCTCTGCAGTGCAGGGCTCATTCGGAGCTGCTCTGCTTCCTTCACTGGCCTCGATTTTGCCCACATCTTCAGAGCTGCACTGCAAGGAGCTGCAAAACTTTGTTAAAGACATGAGGAGGAAAGGCTGGCACAAGACCCCAAAGGAGGTGCACGTAGATTTGCCAGAAGGTGAAACAGCCAGGTGTGCAGGTGGTAACTGGGCTGTTTTGAGTAGCTGGTCCAATGTCATGCCAGTGGCAGGGGACTTCAGAGGGACCTCAGCGACCTGGTGAATGGAGAAGAAGGTGGCAGATGAGCTTCAGTGGAGATAAAGCAGGCGATGCAGCTTGGGGAGTGTTTGACTGACTCTGACAGTTGAAAGCACTGCCTCGGGTTCACTTTGCATGGAGAGGAAAGCTGCGTGCCTTGCTTCACCCAATAGGCAAGGATGAGGTGAAAACCAGCAAGTTTTACTCCAGCAGAGGCTTCAGTTCAGGATTGAAAACACGATTCCCACAAAAACAACTTTTGATAACTCCTTTGGGAAGATGCCCAGCAGCCAGATGTCCCCCAGTGTTTCCCAGCTCCTTTGGGGACCACAGCCAGCAGTGACTCTCGCAGTGCTGCACGGACCTGAGCCCTGGCAGATGCTGCAGCAGCACTTGCACCACTCATAGCCAGTGACAGAGGCTCTGGAGCCAAGGCCATGTGCTGGGGCTGTCTGAGGGGACCAGAAAATCCAGATTTCATTACCTCTGGTGCTCACAGAACAATTTGTTCACTCAAAATGTTCTGCTGGGAGCAAGTCCCTCCTGGAGAGGCACCGAGGGAAGCACATGACAGTTGTCCTTATCAGCACATCTCCTGCTGTCTATCTGAGCCTAATGAGACCCATTGCTCTTTAAATCACTCTGTCTTGTCACTAATTCCATTTCCAGCCCTACAATTGCTAAATATCCCTTCATGCACATATTTATTTGCTCCACAGTTACTATGAGGTTAACGACCCATCATGTAGTTTGCCCAGTCTCTGAGCTGCAGCTTTGCAAATTCATCAATGATGTTTGCAATTAAAGAATGTAAGAAAAAGGCCACTTAACATCAATAATAGAAGGTAAAAAGTTATGACTTCCTAAGGTCTCTCAGCATCTGCAACTCCCTTGTTTGCTAATGGAAGGCAAGGGCCAGAATTGTAAACTTGTTGCCTCTGACCTGGGAGAAGGGCTTTGCCACAGGACCAAGTGTTTCATGACAAAAGCCCTGCCTAGCAGAAGTGATGTATTTGGGGAAGGGTAGGATCAACTGCACTTTCCATTTTCTAGATGTTTCAGCCAATGTTACTGTTTGTAACTGTAAGAAAGGATTCAGAAAATAACTAGTTGTGCTTTAAAAAAACCTTGAGGATATACCCAAAGAAGACAAGGAAGGCATGCCAAGAAGTAGAAGATTTCTATTTAACTTGTGTATCAGCTGTCTGTTAATAATAGCTGCACAGAGAGACACTGACATAGTTTCCAAGCACACAGAAATCCCCTCTGCCCCTTATGCTCCATATAAGTGATCGAGGAGATTATATCATGAGCACTAATTCAAACCCACAGCCCCAAGGCTTCTCAGCATTGAGTGTCCCCACTTTTTCAGTGCCTTTGTTGCTGCCATTGACAATATTGATCCCTTTTGTAGGGAAGGTCAATCCCTTCCTCTGCACAGCAAAACCCCCTCACTCACTTGGAGGGCCTGGTTACAGAGGCATTATGTGTCCCAGAGTCTCAGACTTTGGAAGAACCTTCCCACCACTCCATGTGTAAGTCAGGTATGATTCCTGGGCATAGACCAGGATTTACAATGGACAAATGCTCCATTTCTTCCTTCTGTCTGTTTGGAAGGGGATGCTGACAGTCCCTGGAGACTCACCAACCACCCTGGTTTGGAGACTGCTGTGGTCTTGTCTCTTGGAGACCTCTGCCAACAGGTCCCACTGCCTTTTATTCAGACACCTTTCCCCACACACAGGAGCTGCCCCTCTCTAGAGAAGGATGCTGAGGTCCTGCCACTTCTAGGAGAGGTTTTGTACCAAGAGCTAAATGTGATCTGCTGCTAGGATTACAACCCTTGAGTAAATCCCACTGTACCCTGGCCAGTGGCACCCTGGGAGGCCAAGCCTGCCACTGCAGCCAGCTTTGAACCCATGGAGTAACCCAGAGAGCCAACCCCATGCAGCACTGCGCATTTAATGGCACCATAGGGGTAAGCAGTGCAGGCAGCAGCACCAGCAGGAAGGGCACCAATGCCAAGCAGAGTTAACAGAGACACCAGCAGCCTTGCCACCTCCTTCTTCCTCCTCACCCTTCTGAAATCTGGTTGTGATGGGAAACAACTGCAGCTCTTCACCTTTTTAAAGAATCTGCACCAGTGCCAGTGCTGCCAGGTGGGTAGAGCATCCCATTGCTGCCCCTTCACCCAGGCAGGATTTACACCTGCCCTGCAGCATCTGCCTCCAAACTCCCTGGGTCATTACTCTGCTGGAGGGGTCTTTAGGACATTGCAGCCTTTGCATATGGGGTCACAAGGAGTGTGTTCTTCAGTTCATCACTCTTGTCCCAAGCAGCTGATTAGCAATTCTGCAGCAGCAAAACTGCACTGCTGCATAAGCCAGGTTTAGATGGTGATCCTTTAAACAGGAATGATCTCTGTCAGGACAGCTTTCTTAAATCCTGAGAGAGATGCTGCTACTTGCACTTAATTGTTTTTCTGTGTATTAGCTATTAAATGGTATTAGCATAATATGTGCTCCCATTTATAGAGGAAGCATTTATCTGTGTGCCTTCACCAAAAAGTGGGTTTGATTAATTAAAAAAGGAGGACGGATGGGATTGCTGTGGGGATTTGAATGTAAATACACCAGCAGATGCTTCCTGATCCTCCCAGCAGAGTACATCACTTTTAATAAACTCGGAACAGATGGCTGGCTGCGGTGTAGAGATGATACGTATCAAAGTGCTCTGCACTCCCTCCCAGACAACTCTGTCCTCAAGTCTCAGATCCAGAGGGGTGAATCCTCACCTGCAGCCCACTGGCAAAGTTCCCTCCACCTCAGGGGTGCTGTGCTTACTCACTGCAGCCATGGAGTCCTGCCAGGGACGTGCAGATTTTCTGCTTCATGAGTCCTGGAAATGTGATTGAGGCGCTTGCTAGAATGCAGAGCCTGTAGTTAAGATTATCCAACCTGCACAAGAAGCAGCAAGAGATAATGCCCAGTTAGTTAAAAGTTTAGGTGTTCTTTTTTCTCCTCCATGGGACCTGGATCCTGCTGACTGCAAACAGGAAAAGCTCCTCTTAGTTCAAAAAGCTGTCAAGCCAAGCCTGCAGGACTGAAGTGACATCTTGCTGAAATATTTGGTGTATCAAAATTGCAACTAAAACTCTTTATGTGTTCTCTTCGTCTCTTGACCAAAAAGAGTAAGAATCCAATTTAAAATGGAAAAAAAATTAGAAAATGAATGATCAATGCTTTCTTGGGTCTTTCTTTCCTAGGTGTCTCTACAAAGAGGATTTTGTCTGAAGAGCAAACAGAGGCACTGGATGATTAAATGTGTTGCAGTGGTCATGTGGGAAGGGAATAGCAAAGCTGAGCATAGAAACCAGGTCCCCAGGCTTTTTTCAGAAGCTGAACCATTTTCCCCAGTTCCTCATGCCCATTACCTAACTCATTGCTACCTTTGCTAGTGCTGGTTTGAGCCAAACTATGCAGAGAGTTGTCTGACTCCTTTGCACCTATTTGCTGCCAGGTGCTGCCACCTGAGCAGTCTGCTGGCAGTAACTGTGGGAGTGGCAAAGTCTCCGTGACTACTGGAAAGGAAAAATGAGCTGTATGATTTGCTAGAAAATAAAAGGCAATTTTCTGAAAGCAGGAAGATGAGTCAAGCAGGTCTTTCTACTATCACTAGGAAGGGAGAATATTTTTCTTGGGCAACACTACTGCTCAGGTCTTTCTGGCAACTGCTTCAAAGACCATAGAATTAGGTAAACAGACTGATTTCTAGGTGTCCTTACCATCTGCAGCTCAAGCAACATAACCAGAGGAAAATATAGATCTCATTCCATAAAATAAATTATGCCTCATGCACAGTGCTGGAGATGGAGAATGTCTTTGATCTTGTGATAAAATTTCCAATGTGAAATCCTGATGAAGGATAAGGGCTGGCACTAGGAAGCTGTGTTCTGTGCTTGTAGAAGGAAATCTGGCCTTGGTGCAGCCTAGCAGGAAGACAAGAGGGAATGAAATTCTAAGCAGAAAATTAAGATCTGTGCTGAGACTGCTTTTGAAACATCTCTTTTTTAGCCAAAGTACAACAGAAAAGCCACATGGATATTCAGCAGAAGGGATGGCAGACTGACAGTGGAATTTCCTGGAGAGGGTGATAAATGTGCAGCTCAAAAGCCCTGACCCAGGTTCCCCTTTTCACCACAAACCTCCAATGAAGGCTTGGATGAGCTATACTGGGTCTTGGTACTCACCATTCTGTAGGTTAGAGACAACACCTATGGCAGGCAAGCCTGCAAAGCACAACATCCTGAGCTGCACTTTAAAGCACATCAAAATTGTCTGGTGTTGGTTAGGATGGTGTGTGGACATAGTGTTCAGGGAAAGTGCAGGATGAAATTGAGCTCTTTCAAATTAAAATCAAAAAAGCGGGGCTGCTTTGAAGAAAATTGGATGTATAGGAAGGGGGAAAGCAAATAAAATATCAGGCAGGATATTCTGCAGAGCAGAAAAGAAAACATGGATAATAGGCATTGTGAAAGAAACAGAGAGGTTTGAATGGTCTTGTGAAGCATCTCAGTGTGTGTGTATGACACAGCCCCTGAGCAGCACGATCCCTGGGTATCACACAACTTCCCACTGTGCTGAGCATAACCTCCAGCCTGTCCTTCCCATTGCACTTAATTGACCTCTCCTATAAAACTCTGCACATTCATTTCTTGTTCAAAAGTAAAATATGATTGTATATTAGAGGAGTAAAATTAAGACAATGCCAGCGTGATTGATATTGGGGGGGGGTAAAAAAATGCTTCATAAAACTTAGTTCCTGCCAGTAAAATGGAGGCTTGGCTGCTGGATGAATGTCTGCCTTGGGAAGTTCTTTAAACTATAGCAGGGACCATTGGCTGCAAGCATTCAGTGAGTGCAAAATGAACTTTCCCATTAGTACAAACTCATCACTCAGTTCTAATGATCCAAAGAAAAGTTTCAAATTAATCCATACAAGAAAAACAGTGGTGTCACCCAGGATGTTGCTAGGAACAGAAACACCATCGCCAAGGTCACCCCACTAATATGGAGGAGCTCTGTGTCTTCAGGCAGAAGCACCAACTATGTATCCAAGGATTTCAAACCAAAGCTGA
>NW_005054303.1:1039766-1042680 GCF_000277835.1 Geospiza fortis
CATTCCAAAGTCCATGTGAGTCCTACTGAAATCAAGAGTGTGTGTGAGGGTTATGGTTTAACAAAAAAGGAGATTAAATATGACAGTAAGCGTCTCATTATTCACCTACTGATCCCTGCAATACTAGCCAACATATCCCAAGGTTATTTCTGGTGCTAAAGGGATACCTCTAACATGAAAGATGAAAATGAAAATATCAATATCCCTCAAAAATGGGGAAGCACTTCTCTTGGTGTGTGGGGCACAAGGCGGGTGTCTGCCTCTGAGCTGGGTAAACGCAGCAGCAGCTGGAATAGATGAGTCAAGTCTCCAGCTCACTTTTACTCACTGCCATCATCTCCTTGCTATGTGGTGGTTTTGTTTTACCCCTGAGGGTCTGACTTCTTTAATTAGTTTGTTGTTTTGTTTTGCATTTTTCATAGGAGTGATACATAAAAATTTCATTTTCTCATCTCTGGCTAAATAGAGAATAACAGCTTCATTAGACAATTGAGTACCTTCCAATCAAACAGCAATACTTTGTCTCTGGGGAGCTTTCTTCAACCACAGAACACAAGCAGCTCCTGTAATTGTGCTGTTCTTGAGGCCCTCTGCAGGGGCAGCTGGGGCTGCTGCTTTTCCTGAGAGCATCTTTGGTGCAGCACAGGAGGGAGTTCTGTGCTTAGATTCATGTGTAGATTTCCAATAGGCCCTTCTGCTTACCCACCTCTTCCAATTAATGAAGCTGCTCTCAGAATAGGAAAAATTAATTCCTTAGCCTAGTCAAGAAATAAACCCCAGATGGTTGATATTTTGAAGCAATTGCATAAAATAAAATAAAATAAAATAAAATAAAATAAAATAAAATAAAATAAAATAAAACTGGAGTGATTGTGATATCCAGGAATGTGAACAAAAGGTCAGGACTGAACTCTCAATTTTCTTTGTGGCTAGTGTACAATGTGTACCTGCTGTTTATAAAGGGTTAATAAAGCACCAATAGATGCAATAATCATTTTAAAAACATGAGTAGCCTGTGATCCAGATGGCCTTAAACATACCAGTTGATGATGGCAGAGATGGGCTTCAGCACAGTAATAATTAGAGCTGATCAAAATATGGAAAAGTGTTTCTGCAAAATATTTCAGTGAACCAGAACTGTTCCAGTTCAAAGGGTCTGAAAAATTCATCCTTATATTAGAAAAAAAGTTTTTTAAAAAAATGCCATTTAATTTCTGTTTTCATTTATTAAAACATAATCAAAATAGATGTTAACAATTTTATAATCATCAAAATCCATGAAAAATACCCTGCTACTCAACTTCCAAGGAGGGAGCTGCACTGCTCTCTGCACTGATCCTGCAGAGAGTTTCAACAGAAATTATTCAGGACATTTATTTCATTGTTAGGCTCACACCTGTTTCACCACATTTTACAACGAATTCAAAGCAAGTGAGAACCACATTACTGGACCCCTTAAAGCATGGGGAGGACCTGCATGGCTTGGCACCAAGTAAATGAAGTTAAAAAGGAGCAGGTGGTTTCTGGAAGCCAAGGAAATCACACATCCTTGCAGGGAAGACCAGAAGTACTTGCCTTAAGAAGTCACCTCTAGTAGGAGCTGAAAAGAGCACCAAGAGCACAGCTCCTCCTGTCCCTGGAAAAGTCAAGTTAAGGCTGCACTTAAGCTGCTAAGGACAGAGGTGATGCAAAGCCAGTACAGGAAACAGGAGAGTCACTCCTGCACTGGGGTCACAACAGCCCCAGGCAGTGCCACAGGCTGGGGATAGAGTGGCTGGAAAGCTGCCCGGTGCAAAAGGACCTGGGGGTGCCCTCTGACAGCAGCTGAACCTGACCCAGCTGTGCCCAGGGGGCCGAGAAGGCCAATGGCATCCTGGCCTGTGCCAGCAATGGTGTGGCCAGCAGGACCAGGGCAGGGATTGTCCCCCTGAATATACAGAATTCAAATCAATTTCCTGTCTTTACTCTTGTTGATGAGCAACATTGACTGATATATTTTTCCTTTTATTTTTTAAGACATTCTCTGAGCAGGTGTTCCTCCTTCTTACAGGTGTTATCCTCACTATTACCTTTACTCCTTGCCTAAATACACTTAAATTATATCCTTGCCTCTGGAGAATGCATCCCAACCTCAGGGAAGGAAGCTAGGTCTAGAATTGAACCCAAAACCCACTGGAAAGGATAAAAGTCTTTCTATTGATCTGTGTTTGGGTTCAGGCTCTCAATAAACAATTTAGTTAGAAATGCAAATAGCACATTTTCTCCTTACATTTCCAGTTTCTCACTGTGTGAATCTGCCAAGCAGCTGCAAGGTTCCCCTCAGTACAGAAAGTCATGTACTCAATGCAGCTTTAAACACAAAGTGAGCATAGTAGCCATTTATCTTCTCTGCCTGGGGGAAATTCTTCTATTCTAATTCTTCTATTCTAATTCTTCTGCGCTTTGCCTTATACACACGACAACAGTTGCCTCCTACATGGCATGGAAGACATGGATTTCACAGGGATTTCACCATGTTTCTGGTTATCTAGCTGCCTCCATCAAACAAAAAGCCGTTGAGAGCCAGCAGATCATGTTTTAGTAAAACTCTGAAAAAAAACCAGAAAGAGAAGCATGGTCTAGATATTTTCCCTGTTGGTTTGGGGTTTTTTAATCCCCAGCAAAGTAGAAAGTGTGGTTTGTCCTGACACATTCTCCCAAGCACTTAGTAAGTACCAAAATCTGAGTCTGAGCTCAGCTGAGTACAGAAAGGAGATCTCTGCAAGGTCAGTGGGGGCCAGAGGTCCAAAGCCTTTCCTCCAAACAGAGCAAACTGGGAGCTGCAGGACTTCTTCAGGATCTCCCAAATTTTCTTTGGGCTCATCCTACAATGTGGAGGAATCTGTCTGGACTATTTTGTCTGCAGAGCAGAGGA
>NW_005054303.1:1042730-1045881 GCF_000277835.1 Geospiza fortis
CCTCTTGCCCTCCAGAAAGTAATTGGGCTGCTCCCCAAGGACAGGCACTGCAAACCCTACTCTCCTGTGAAGAAAAAGCATTGGTCAGGTAAGAAACCTGAGCTCCTGCAGGCTGAAAAAAAGCCCAGTAATAGTAATTTAAGATTCTGTGGCTGTTCCTCAAGCTGCTCTGTGCTGATGCTCTCAAGCAATTTAATACCTGAAAGGCTACCTCCTCCTGTTCCTTGCTTAGTATAGAAGAAAAAGGCTTGCTGTGCCTGTAAAGAGAACATTCATTAACTAGCATTAACATGCAATTTGAAGTTCAAAAACTGCCTTACCAACAGAACATCTGAGGCAGGAGCCATCTGCACTGCACAGGCTACTCAAAGCTCTGCTCAGGCTGTGCAGAGAACAGCCTGACCCAAACCAGGCTGAGTGGATGGAGGGAAGGGACCGAGGTGCCAGCTGAGACCAACAGGGTGGCAATTTTTTGCTTTGCCTTATGCAGACTGAGTCATTTCCCTGATGCAGGCTGGAGCAACTCTTTACTACTGACTTGATGCTGGAGCATGTCTAAACCCTCCAGAAATCCTCCCTGTCCTCTCCATAATGTCTTTTATGTGAGGGAATAATAGATCTTCAAGCATACTGATTCCTGAGACATCTGTGTATGGCCATTCTCAAAGTGAAAACCAAGTTTTTTCAGGTATCCCCAGAAGGTTTCTGGGTCACTGAGTCAAGACTAAAAATATCCTAGTGACCGTGCTCTAGTGAGAGCAGGATACTCCAGGATCTCTCTGCATTATGTTATAGGTAATTATATGCTGTAGGTAATTAACCTGTGGAACTCACTGGCTAGTAGCCAGGTTTAAAGGAGCCTCATGAGAACCAGATGACTGAGATTGTTTCTCTTGGAAAGGACATGAGTAAGAGAGAAATGTAAATATCATGAAAGCCTCACTGAATTAGGGAAGAAAAAGAGGTTTTGTCTTTCCCAGGTCTAGAATAGAAGTAATTTAAAAATAACAGATGAGGTATTTTTTGCTGTGTTTAAGCAAGCTGTGGCATTTAATGCCATAGAGCTGAGGGAGGTACCAAATCTGAGAAGAGACTCTCAGAGGGACAACCAAACTAGCTACTTCTAATTAACACTAGAACATTGTGTAGCACTGTAAAATAAATATCAGGGACAGTGCCCAGTTTTTGGGAGGCTTGGAAGCTGGGATTCAGCCTGGCACACAGGCAGGAAGAGAACCTGTTCCCACCCCAGCCCTTGTCTCTGCCTCTGGGGGAGGGCCTAGGGTCTCCAGGTCCCTACTCCAACCCAAAATAGCAGGCATTGTGTCCCTGTGCCCCATATCTCCAGGTAGGTGGTTCCAGGGATGTGCTGTTGTCACTGTTTGAAGAATAATAATCTTGTGGGGACAGCAGTGCCCTGAAAGTCCTCAGGTCTGGCTTTTGGGACAGAGATATGTCAGCAGTACATGCATGAATCCTCACACCCTTCCTTCATCCTTCTGCAAGAGTGGCAGGGAAGCAGGCTCTGCGCTCAGTTTTCTTTTCATCTCTTTTCATCTCATTGCTTCCAATGTGAGCAAAGGGAGATCAAAGAAAGCACCCAGAATGGAAATTGTTTATG
Source organism: Geospiza fortis (assembly GCF_000277835.1). NCBI lineage: Eukaryota > Metazoa > Chordata > Aves > Passeriformes > Thraupidae > Geospiza > Geospiza fortis. The sequence continues at coordinate 1,044,352 of NW_005054303.1, forward strand.
TGTTTCATGATTCTAAACCTTGCCATTGCGGGGGGGAGGTTCTAATTACAATTGCATTTTAATTAGGGATTTTGCCATTTCATCCCCATTGGTTGGAAAAGTTAGCACAAGTGTACCTAACTTATATCCCAAAAAAAGCCCCTTACCATGCTCATGCTCACAACATTTGGGCTCTGGCCTTGTGGGCAGCCCAGGAGACCCACGTACCCCTGTGCCTCACTTGGTTTTCACTGAGCAACTGGCCTGGAATGGACAGACAGATTGCATATAAAAAGGAAGAGGAATAAAAGTGATCTCTACAAAATACACCAGGCAGTCAGCCAGTGTTCAGAATCTGGGCTGATGCTGACTGGGGATCCATCTGTTGGCTGTGAGCTGCTGGCAGAGCAGAGGCTGTCTGATGGGCTTACAGACCCCAGAACAGGAGTGCTGTTCCACACACCTTAGTTACTCTTGTCACTATTTTTTCCCCTTAACTCTCATGAATCCTGTTAGTGTCTGCAGGTCAGTAAACAGCACTGCCTATCTCTAGCTTCAGAGCTAAGTAAACAATATCAATTATGTTCCCATGATTTTGTTTAAGACCAGTCTAGAACTTACAGAATTGTTTTATCTTACTGAATATGTACATCAGCATCATACAAACTTTGCTGTCACAAGTCAAATAAAACCACAGCCAAAGGAACAATCAGTAATTTCCAGAGGAGGCTGTTTGGGATCACTGCTCAGGAAGAACCTCTGTCTCCACATCTTTCTGCAGATTCAGTAGGGCTCACAGGAGTCAGTGAAGGTTTTCTGGAGCTGCCAGGTAACTGACCACAGTATTGGAAGGATATGACATTTTCCAGATTGGTGTTTGAATAACATTTAGAACAATTATCTTGAGATCCAAGCTATTTGTAAGGGTGTCCAGATGGTATTCTGTGATCACTACAGAGAAGTCTCTTCTTCCAGCAGGGAACATATTCCATTTGCTGTGAGAGCTGTGCATGCCAGGCCAGGATAAAAATGGATAGGCAGAGCTAGCTACTGTCAGGTTTGGCACAATGATGGGATTTTTTATGGGGTGTTTTCCTTTCAACAGGAAAATAAATTAATTTCAGGTTGGTGCAAGGATAGTCTAGACTAAGAAAATCAAAGCAAGTCAACATCGTTTTGCCTCTGACCTGAAAAAGAAGAGAGGACTGCCTTTGAGCAGCCAGATGAGTATTCACAGCAGCAATCTGAGCTTTGAAGCTTATTTCTATTTACAGGCAGACAAGCAAGGCTTGTATGAGGGAACTGAGAGCTGAATGTGACTGACTAAGGTGGGAATGAAGAAAAGGTGTGATGTGGAGATTTTAATAGACTTTGCTAGTAATTTTGCAATGAGCTTACCTTCAAGTTTTTCAGTCCAACAGTTATGAATTGATTTTATACACAAGAAAAAAAAAGGAAATTTTTGTCTGTTTTTTGCTTTGTGCCCTTTTGGTTAGGATGTGGTATTAGCTGTGCCTTGGCTTCAAACCATTTCGATATCTTCATGAATAC
>NW_005054303.1:1045931-1048725 GCF_000277835.1 Geospiza fortis
CTTTCCCTCTTTATGTGCCTCAGTATCTGGATCTGTAAAATCACAGCTGTTTGAAATGCAGTGTCAGTGTTTCCAAGCACAGAAGAGGAGTGAATTGTTAACCCAGTTGCAGCCGAGAAATTAGACAACAAAGCTCTCAGAGTAACTCACAGACAAACACAAGATCCTTTGGTTTCATTTCTTGAATTCTGAAATTAATTAAAAAATATTCTTGAGAATAGCACTTAAGCCACATAATCTCTCAATCAAATGACCTTATGCATAGAAAGATCATATATCAATATGGCTTTTAAGCTGACCCTCCTGTTCCCTCAGCTCAGAGCATGGATAATGCAACAGTCCTGGGTGGCTGCCTCCATCCATCAGGACATTGCCATCTTCTCAAATCACTTTCAGGCTGGGAAGGCAAATATCTCTTTGTCCATCTGCATGTGTTACGTTGGTAGCTGCAGACAGATCATGGTCTATGGCTCTCCACAGTCCCACTGCACTTCATGCATGAGAAATTGTGCAGCTATAAGGAAAAATGGAATTGTTCTCTATAGACATCAACCGCTTTTTTTATAAGGCTGGAAGTAGTCACAAATGTCCAGCTTCACTTCTTTGCCACCCATTTAAGATCTACTCCTGTTTTCTATATACTAAACCACAAACTACTGTAGAGACTCACAAACCTGCTCTTTCTTTGTAGTCTGCTCCAGGCATTGCCTTTTTCTGAGTGGCAGAATACCTTTCACTTTTTTATTTGATCACATTTGCTCTTTTGACATAAATCTTTCCCTGGCATGCTTTACTGTGACAGTTCCTAATATAGCTGCGCCTAATGAGACAAATTCCAAGAGCAGAGGTACTGATTGCTAGATTAACAGTTTCATATCCATTTTTCTTGGGGCAAGAAATAGAAAAATTAATCATCCATCATGTGCTATTACAGTGGAAGTATGCATGCCATACCTGGAAAGCATTTAGTTTCTCCTTTGCAATGAATTTAATGGATGCAAGACCACATCTTGATAAAGAGAAGAAAAAAAAGTAGTTACGGGCACTACATATCCTATTAAATGTCTCAAAAAGAGGCCCCAGAGAAGAAAATGACTTCATGTGAGAAACTGGATTAGAACTGAGATAATTTATTGCCCCAATAAGATCAGCATTTATACGTAAGAACAAGTAAATATTGACTAGGAAAACAGAGCCTGATAGAGCTCTGATAGAGATTGTTTTGCTCTGAGAGCAAATCAATCTATTTCTCACTTAGGAATACATAGGAATTTACAAGCTGAATAATGCTCAGTTTTTCAGAATCAGAGACTTATGTGCTCTGGTGTATCCTGAATGAGGAAAAGGCCCCCATCCCTCCTCCCCAGTAAATAATTCAACAACCCACACATCCTGAAACAAAAAAAAAGAAAAAAGAAAAAAGAAAACAAGGGGGAAAAAACCCAACAAAACAAAACTACATAACACAACAACCAAAAAGAAAGGATATCTCTTATTCCTGGAGGTTCCCTGTGGAACAAGAACTGTCATGGGTGTTCATTTCATAGACTTATGAACATTTAACTATCCATCACTGCCATCCCCAAAGCACTGTTCAGAAGATCAATTTATTTCCATCTTTTCTCTGCATTTAACTAGAAAATGCAATAGACAAGAGGAGCTCTGATTTTGTATGAATGGCCTTTTACAATCCAAATGTGTCTTTTGAAGCATGCATTTAAATCAGATAGATATTAGAGGACATTTGGGAACACATTTCCATGTGCACCTGGAAAGAGAAAGGGAAAACAATGGTGCAGTCTGTACTGCCTAATCTCATAGAAAAGTTCTTGTCATCTTAGACCAGATGACAAGTGATGACCTCTTAGATACTCCCTAATTCCTTGATGCAGGACTCCCCAGTGAGCAGAGTAGGGTGGGGAAGAAAGATGGTGCATTTTTCTGAATTTTGTTGTCTGGTCTAAGTCCCTGCATTTTGTGACCTCTGAAATTGCTTGAGGATTGAATGAAGTAGCAGAGCTGCTATTCCTAAAGAAGCATTGGAGTCACTTTAAACAAAGAATCCAGCTGGCTGACCTGACAGATGCTCCATCCAAAGAACAGACAGCCATTTTTTTTCAAAAACATGGAAACGCTTGTGACTAAGATAATTAATCTGTTGTTTCCTTTCTCTCCCTAGTCAATGCAAACTGGCAGCCAGGTAATCTTGGTTACTTCAACTTTAGAGTGTAGGGTATTGCTAAAGAGTGTTATAAAGCATTGAACAATGGGTAGCAACATATTACAATTTTGCTAGTAGAGTCATAGGTGGACAGCAGATGCACCGGCCTTTGATCTTTACCCCAAATAATATCCTTCTAACAAACTTTTCATAGAACTGCTGGGACTTACCATGTCCATTAGCAAGCCCTTTTCATGGCTCCCTGGAGTGGTGGTCTTTAAAAGACACCTAAAAATTTCAGCACCTGTTCTAAACTTCCATGATCAGTGAAAGACAAGGGGGTCCTGAGAGGGCAAAACCATCTACAGATTGCAGTGCTGGCCGGGACACATGAGGTGCCTCACGTCTGGCTCCAGGTACACAGAGAGAGGGCACATGTGCAGAGGTGCTGCAGATTGCCAGTGTCGGGAAAAGCGATATCCTGGAAACACCTGCCAGCCTTCCTGCGCCTGCAGTGGGAGCAGATGGAGCAACCAGAGCCTGACACCCTCGCACGGGCAGCCGGGGAGGTCGGGGCTCCTCCGACACCCGGCGAGCCATGGAGGCTGATGGGAAGCCCGTGGGCGGGGGGGG
>NW_005054303.1:1049141-1080126 GCF_000277835.1 Geospiza fortis
CTTCCCTTCCCTTCCCTTCCCTTCCCTTCCCGGCACAGTGTATACGTCCGGCTGCTGCACCCAGGGATCACTTCCATCAGAGAGAGCTGCCCCTCTTCTCCACTCCCATTTCAGCAGAATAATGTTTATCTGCTTGTGTTCCAGATGAGATGAATAACAAGTCCTTCTTTTTTCCCCCCTCCCCTTACTTTACAGCTATCTCCCTTCCTGTGACAAATGACATGAATAAAGGCGACACTAAGGTAAGGCTGAGCCTGTAGTGGAAGGGTCAAATGAAGAGAAAGGATGTGATGTTTCACCTCCACCTAGGTGGTTGGGTTTGGGCCACTACCTCTGAAATATCCTGTAGAAAGTGCCAGGAATTTGCATGAGATCCCTCAAGCAGGATCCATCTCTGCTCCCTTCCTAACAGAATTTACCTTTTGTCTATCCACTTCTGGACAGCCAAGGAAGTCCTTTGGGATGTGACAGGGGGATGAGGCAAGCCTGTTTAGAGAGGAGATGGAGGCTGGGTAAAACTCTCCTTAGTCCTCCTACTTTCAGCTTTTCAAAGCTTCCAACAGGAGGTGACTCAGGGGAGAGTGGGGGGAGATGTGATTCAGGAACTGTGTGTATTTGGAGGTGTATACATCTGAGTTTGTGTGCTACTTAAACATGCATGCTCTGGAAAAATAGGCAACTGGTACTCTCAGCTTGCTAATCCATCCTCAGCCTGTCTGGATGGCTACGAGCAGTGCAGGACTTGGCTGACCTCTCCAGCCCTCCTTTACAGGCTTCTGTGCACATATCTGTGTCAAACCCTCCAATATTTATAGCTGCATTTCAAACGTGCACTCCCAATGGCCTTTTGGCTCCTAAATGCTTGGACAGGGGGGTTTGCCTGTGTTTACCTGTGTCAGACACGACTCCCTGACCCACCCCCTTCCCCATCTTTCATATGAGCTGATCTCTTTGCTGCCCAAATTAAAATTTCTTTGGAAATCCATGTCCACAAAGGAAAATCCAGCATTTTTCCTTCTTGAAAATTGGAGGAAATTTTCATTTTGTGTTATGAAATCCTCTAGCCACACAATGCTTCTCCCCAGGCAGCAGCAGGGGAGGGCACACTGATGCCAGTCTCAGCCACGGGCCCCACTGCAGTTACCAGAAGGACGTGTGCCATGAGCAACACCTCCCTGTGTCCTGTGAGACGTGCCTGGGCTACAGAGCAGTTGCTTTGTTAAGACTTTTAGCCTGCTTAGCCCTTGCTGGGACAGAGCCATGAGCTGTGAGACACTGGGTGCCTTCCTCAGGCTGTGTGCTGCTGAGGAAGAGAATGTGGGACAGGCACTTAGTCCTTCAACTTTCCATGCCAGAGTGGGCATCTGATGGGACAATCCATTATTCATATGATTTTCCTTGTGAGGTCTATTCCCTAGTATAGCTTATGTGTTAAGAAATGGGCACTTTTGGGGCAGTTGGTGCAACTCCATGGAAATGCTTCCACCAAGAAAGGACTTTCCCAAGACTGCCCCCCTTCCCTAGGTGTTACACTGACACAGGCTCTAACAGAGAGCAAAATCAGCTTTCTTTTGGATTTGCTGCAATTGGAAGAAGCCATTAGGGCTTCACCATCCTCTGAGACACAGCATTTCAGGGAAGGAATTCCTGGTCTCATGGAACAGATTAGGGCAGGGGTATCATCACATGAATACGGCAACAAGCACTGCAGCTCTTCCTACACACCATGTTCTGTGCCACCAGCATTTGTGGGTGGCTCAAGGCTGTCTAATGGGTAGTCAGCACCTGCAGGCCTTTCCTGGACAGCTTGTCAGACTTTCCTTACACCAAGAGCTTTCCATAGGGAGCTGAACAAGACCAAAGCACTTACAATATCTCTGGTGTTTGCCCACTCTTGTGCTTGAAGGACATTATTTCTCACTTACAAGCATATATTTTAGAAGGGCATAGCTGAGTTCAAATATGGAGAAGTCTGTCCTTGTAAGGGCACAACACTTTGGAGATTTCTGTGTAGGGACATTGTGAGCTGCTCTTGAGGATCTAGTTACATGCTCATGGTTAGATGATAGCTATGGCAAAATTCCAGTCTGAGTTTCTGCACTGGATTAATTACATTCATTTGGAAAGGATCTCCTCCATTTCCTGATGCAGGCTGTTGTTTCATGACCTTGTGAAGTCTCACTCTGCAAGACCTCCTCTAACAGAAAGACAAGGAGAGTGTTGTAGGATGACTGCGCTCCTCATTTCATTACCTCACAAAGCTCCTCCACAGAGCTGAATGTATTTCTGTGGTGAGTGATGTGTCTCTTTGTGCTCAGACAAAGACCTTCGATCAGCTTAGAAGTCTTGAAAAAGCTTGAATAGGATATTTCATTGAACCAGAGTCTTACTTCTCATGCTGTGAAAGTCTTAACTTCTGAAGCTGCACCAAATACTGCTATAATAAGTGGGTCCAGAGGTTGGGAAACATGAGAGGGAAATATCAGATTCTGGAGTTTTTTCTATTTAAAGACAGAGTGACTCAAAGTCATCTAAAATCAGTATTAATGGATCACTTGTGATATAGGAGAATTATAACAGGGAAATTCCCCTGCTTCTTTTTTTTTTTAATCTTTCCTGTAGCATTTTTAATCCATTAGGCAATTCCTTCAAACTGTGTAAGGTGTAGAGTTCAACATTTTATGGCTGTGATCTGCAAAAGCAGAATTCTCTCCTTACACAGGGTGAGAATTTGCCCATTCCAGCTGTCCAGTGAATATATCCAACTGCTTGAATGAACAGCATTGTGGATGGCTGGGGACTGCTGACTTGTGTTTAATTTCTACGCCAGCCACAGCGCTCTGCTCTCCTGAGAATGGTACATTGTGAGGCAGGTCAGGGCTCTCAGGGCTGCCTGCTGAAATCTTCAGGAGAAAGAGCTTCAGTGAGTAAAATTTTTGCCTCCAAGGCTTAACTTGTATTCTTTTTTTCAATTTAGCCTCTCTTTTTTCTCACAGGCAATTGTGAACCCTGCATTTTTTTCTAGATTGCATTATAAAAAATCACCCCTTTGAACTAAGCAGCCTGATTCCTACCCTACCAGTCAGCACCAGACTGTAGTGAATGTTTGTGTCCTGTGTGATCATTTGGGTCTATGTGACCACACACTAGGGCTCCCAGCAGTGTGTCTTGGCTTGGCAAGGATGCCTGCAGTCTCAGTGCAGGTGGCAAATTACATAAACAATGCTCCTGGTTTTACACCAACAAAACAGGCTGCTGGAAAGGGTAAGCCCAGAGCTCATCCTGTCTGAGAAGCTATGTCAGAACTTTTTTGCTCTCAGATGACCTGTCATCATGTAGAGCTCTTCCAGTCTATAACAGATGGCTTGAACACTCAAAGCAGAAGGTCAAACACTTCTCCAGAGTGTCTTGTCCTTTCTAGGACTTGAGAGCAGTATTTCTCATCTGTTTGAAAGTAGTTTGCCTCACCTCACCTTCCACACCTGGCTTCAACCTTCAACTATGATGAGTTTTCCCAGGGTTTGAAGAGCTTTTAAAATTTCAAGGTCATCTGTTGAACAGCTATGACCACTTTTTGGTCTCTACAACCTCCCACTGAGTCCTTTTATGAGATGGAGGTTGAGATATATTGACTTAAAAAAGGTTGATTTTAAATTTTCTGTGTATATATTCAGATACCCTTTACTCTCCAGATGTGCTCAGACTCTGGTCTGAAGCCATGCAATCCTCAGCTGAATTGAGTGTCATGTGGAAGAAGCTCTTTCCATAGTCACGTGTAATTTCCTCGCTTCTCAGTTGCAGGAGGCACCTTCTGTTCCTGAGCTAGGGAAAACAAGAACTGAACATTCAGTTCCAGCTTGACCAGAAAAGCAAGATCTGTGCCATCACCTGCTGTACTTTAGCCTTGGTAACAAGTAGGAACAAAAGAAAAAAACCCCAGTTCCTTAATTTGTATTTTTGTCTCTTTCTAGGTGATGAAGTGCATTGTAGAGGTCATCTCTGATACTTTATCTAAGCCAAACCCCCTGCCGATCAGCGAGGAATGCCTAGAGACTCTGCGAGGAGGTACTGCCTCAGACTGAGTGCTGGCCATCAGCAAAAGCAAATCTGCCAAGTAGGGCTGGTCCTGCCCTGACCAACTGAGCCCTGGCCTCCGGACCCCTGTCAAGGGGTCCCTCACACGTTCACCTTCCCCTTCCACTGGGCTGTACTGGGCCCCAGGAGCAGGGATGGAGCCACTGCTGTCCCAGGCCATGCCTCATGCTGGCATGTGGCCACAGGGGTGCTGGTGACATCAAAGTGCCTGGTCCTCATAGGACCTTCCTGTTGCCTTAATCACATGGTTAAGATGTGAGAGCAAATCAGACCAAGGGAAAGAAAAGAGCAAATGAAGGAGTGGCATTTGGGCTCTGTTTCATTTCCTGGGATTGGGGGGAGGTTTGCTTTGACTACTTCCTGTACTGTCTCCCCTGTTGCAGATGAGCGAATTATTTCTATCCTTCGCCACCAAAACTTACTGAAGGAACTTCAGGAAATTGCTGCACAAGGTACAGTGCCAGTATATTTTTTTGGGAATGTAACTATAGGGAAGATTGTTTTCTTATGTTGTAGTCCCTTATAGAGTTTTATAGTTTGGTTGGTTTTGCGTTTGTTTTTTATTTTATGTTAATTTGAGATCATATAAATATGCCCTAGGAAATGTAGTTCCAATATTTTCAGCAGAGATTATGTCATTGGGGACAGGAATTTTGTTTATAATAACTCCAATATGTATCTGATAATTTCAATAGCTATCAGGGCAACTTGGTGGTGATGTAGTCTCAAGACATTTTGAGGTGGGAGAACTCAAAAAGGAAACACTGTAATCTGATTCAACAAATAATCACCAGCTCCCAAACTAGAATGAAAGGCAAGAAAACCTCCACTGTCTGTGCAGCTAGAGAGTCTAGCACTAAACCCAGGTGCGGCAGTAGGGAAGCCCCACTGAATAGTAAGACTTTCACCTTAAAGACCCCAGTGAAAATATTCTTGAGCTAATGGGTATTTTTTGATGGCTTCCTTAACTCAAATGCAAGTTTCTTTGGTTTGGTTTGGAGAGGTGCAGGCCAATTGCACTGGTCAATGTGGGAGCAACAGCAGCACCATGGAGCTGTGCCAAGGGGTGTTGGGGGAAAAAAGGGACATTCTCAGGTGCCCAGTTGCCCAGAGCCAACATTCAGATCCCAGGCAAGGCTACTTCAGAGCTAGTCCAGACCCCTCTGTTCGGGTGAGGCTGCAACAGGGCTGTCCCCAGGCTGCAGGGAGAGCACCTCCTGGCCTTCCCTACTCCTTCTCCCTGGGGTAACCAGGGGGCAGCTGGGCATCACCAGAGAAACAATGACTAGGGCATCCCTGTGCCCTGCTTCTGTGTGGCAAGTCTTCCAGAGATGGCTGGGAGGCAGTGCCACCAGAATGCTTTCAGATTAAGGAAGCCACAGAGGCAAGAGGGAGAAGGGAGAGGAAAAATTCAGGAAGTCAGAGTTGAGAAAGAGTCTCATGGAGCTCCCAAAGCCATATTTTAGTCACTGCCCAAATGGTGGAGGGGCCAGATGCTCAGTGACCTCAGATGGACTCCGTGGATGCTCTGGTGGTCCAGAAGAAACAAGACATGTCTCTCCAGTATGCTGGAATATGGCTGCCCAGGCACACCAGGGATTTGAGGAGGAGCACCCAGATATCAGACAGGCTGTGCCACTCAGCATGGAGTCTGTGAGAAGGAACTTGTTACATGGAGATACACCTTGCTCCATTCTTGCCTGAGCCCATCACACCACTTAGTCCCAGGGTAACATGAGATCCAGGCTACGGATCACAGAGACTGGGGTGCAACAGTCTTGTAGACCAAGGGAAAAGCAAAGGTGTTAATCAAGGTGTCCTCTGTGCTGGTGCAGCTGGTTCTGCTCAGGCTGGAGAGCCCACACCATTCAGTTCTGGGCTAGAGAGGACTGGGCTGGCTGCACTGGCTCTTGCTCTTGCATTAAGGCACAGAAGCAGAGCATGAGCTGGTTTAGACAGGGCTTTTTTTGCTTGCAGATCCCATTGCTGGTTGCCAGGACAGCTGCAGCCTAACCTCCAGCTCATGCTGCCTTCAGACACCTCTCTCCAGGGTGTTGTATTTTTCTAGCAGGCTCCATAACCCCAGAGCAAAAGTATGGGGCCTTGGAGACTACCCCTGCAGTGGGAATGAATGCTGCTTCTTCCTCCCAGCACACAGGGGAGAGGGCCCCCCACAACCAGGCTGGAGGATACAGGAGCTCTCAGTGCTCACCTCAACAGAGGTGCATAGGCAGAATCTGGCAGAAGGCAATTTTTATCTTTCAGTACTCTGATGATGAAGTCTTTTGTTGCTCTCAGTGTGCTGCAGTTCAGCACCTCTTATTCCCTAGATCTCCATCAATATTAGTTTTACTGGCAACACTGCATCTCTATTTAGAGACCATTTTCTTTCCTGCAGATGATGTTTTTGATTGTGGTTTTGTTACCAGAGTTGATTCACATACCCTCCAGTCTCACTCCTCCCAGCTCCCAGGTGGATTTTTCCCACAGCAAACATAAGGGGCACAGAACTGTTTTCCTACCTCTACTTTCTGAAACACAGAAAGGACTTACCTTTTGTTACTTGACACAGGTGCCAATGAGAGAACTCAGCAGCAGAAGAAAAATAGCGGCTTTGAAGATGAACTTTCTGAAGTCCTTGAAAGTCAGAACAACAAGAACAAGCAGAGAGGTCAGTGTCAGCCTCCACCCCCGGGAAATCCAGGTCAGGCTGTAAACAAGGATCTTCTTCCAAACAGCCTTGATATGTCCATCTGCTTCTCTTTTCTTTGATGCTGCTGCTGACACACACAAGCAACCTGGTGTTTGCTTTGTTCTTATTTACCAGCTCAAACAACACGTAGTCTCTGAGCTATAGTAACTGGTGATGGTCAAGTTACTAAAGTGATACTGACTTTTCCAACCTGCTGCTGACACTTTCACTCACTTATAACTCTTAAAATAAGTCACAGCCAGGGAAATCCCATACTGAAAGAGTCAGTGATATAGGCAAGGGTGATCTGGATTTTTGCCTGTCACCCTTGTTTCCAGGCATCTAAGATATTAAGTAATGAGTGTCTGAAGGGAAAATTGAAACACACACAGTGCACACATCCACACAAAACACCTGTACCTTGGAAAGATACACCTTCAGCTGGGATTTCCCCTTGTCAGTGTTTGTCTGGCCTTCGATAATCATTTCTAAGTTTTGCTTTTCTGTAGCCCTGGAATTCCGTTATTCTGATAAGCTTGGCACATAGTACTTCTATTTTCCTCTCCTCAAGGACACTGTAACTGCCACAGCTACTTCCCATGCCTGCAACCCCCAACACTGGCCTTACTACAGACAGGCAATTTAGCAGAAAGGAGGGGTTGGCCCCTTCCTTTTTCCTTATCAGGAAGATACAAGGCATATATGGGCCTCCTTGTCCAGCAGCAGGGTCTCAAGCACCTCTGGGGCACATGGCTGGCCCAGAGTAGCACAGCAGTGCTGTGACACTGAAACTACTTAGAGCAATGAGGAGTGACACCCCCAGGGGCTGCTGCTGCTGCAGCCAGCACCACCAAAATCCAACAGGTAGGAGGGTGGCGCTGCATCTCCCTACTGCCAAGACACACCCGAAACTCTTGCTCTGGCAGCGTGGAGATGAAGGAAGATGAAGTGAAGATTAAATGTGGCACATGGGCCACCCAGGCCCACTGACAGTCTGGTGACACCAGCACAGTGTCACAGATGGCCAGCAGCCTTATGTGACCAGTTTTCTGCATCCCTTCATCCTGGAACACTCCTCAGCCCTCCTTGGGGCTGCACTTACCTTTACATATCTCTCTAGCTTTTAAACTCCCATATTTTCTTTTGCAAAGTGTTTTCTCTGGCTAAGAATGTTAAAAGAGGCCAGTCTCCCTTGAGCAAGAGCAAATACTCAGCCCACATTAAGCTCTTGCTGAGTAGTTCCTTTGCAGAAGCAGAGACACCCCTCCTCCCTCCAGCACCCTGTGAACAGGGCTGGCTGCCTCTTCAGCCTGGTGGGAGAAATAAGGATGTGATGTGAGTGCAGCACTCAGAGCAGGGAGAGCTGTGCAAGTGCCTTATTACACTCCTAAATAATTTAATTTTACATGCAGTCTGGTTTCATGCAGGGTGAATTCGTGGCTGGCATCTGAAGAGATGGCGATGAGGACTGTGCTGCAGCAAAACACTTCAGCATATGTTTAACTTCAGCCTTGCAAATCTCGCCAGGAGCACAGGCACCAGAGAGAACGCTGCCTTGCTTGAACGCAAACATATGCTGAAGTGACTTGCAAAAGGATCCACGAGCTGGCTGAGCAGATTGCTGATCAGGGCTGAAGCTCCCTGAGAAATGCTTGGCCTTTGCTGGTTGTGAAATGAGCTCTCAGCAGAGGTGTTTCTTCTTGTTTCCCCTCTGTAGATGCTGCAGGGGAGCACCCTGAAGAGGAGCAGCCCACAGAGTCCCTGGCTGAGCTGGCAGCACAGAAACCCCAGCAAAATGAAGATTCAAGAGAGGAGGAAAAAAGCCTGGAGGAGAGGGAACCCAGGCCATGGGATACTAACCCTGTTGAGAAAGAGGATCAGGAGGAAGCTGAGAGCAATGACATCGGGGATACAGAAAATACCCATCGAAACAAAGTTTTGGACAACCACATTGGCAAAAATTTCAGTGAGGATGAGCAGCAGCAGCAGCAAGGGGATGAAGAGGAGGAGCCCAGAGGCTCCAGGGACAGCCTGGAGCTTGAGGATGAGGGAGAAGAGCCAGCCAGGCAGGGTCAGGAGCACAGCAAAGAGGTAGCAGGGGAGCGTGTGGAGCGGGAGGATGATGGAGATGAAGCTGCAGAGGAAGACCCTACTGAAGCAGAGAGGTCACTCAATTTGGCTGAGGAGGACGAGGAGGCTGAGGAGATGCAGGAAGGTGACAGTACGTATCCCAGACTGCACTCATACCTTCCTGGGGTGAGCTGAGGGCACTGAGACACATGGGTGAGAGGCTTCAAAGCCAAAGAGTTGGGGCAGGTGCTTACTGGGTTTACAGAAACACACCGGCCAGCAGCCACCCAGACCCCACCACAAACATCTGACACATCTGACACATGGGCCCATGCACAGCAGGTAACACAGGCCCTGCAGCTGCCTCACTGCTCAGCTCTCACAGATCCTGGGGACAATCATTCCTCTGCCCTGAGGAGGAAATCTAGAGCCACTGAAAGCTCAGTTCAAAGGTGGACCTACCTACAGGGCTTTTGACTGCTGCCTTCATGCCCCATTACTGACATGGCAATGTAAGAGTGGGTATTTCCAGAATCTTGGGAAAGCACGCCTAAGTCAAGAAATCTAGAACCACTGAAAGCTCAGTTCAAAGGTGGACCTTAAACAGGTTAACAGTTGTGTTCACTGCTTTGTTTAATGCTCTTTCAGATAACGATGATGAGATGGGATTTGGAAAAGATGCGCAGAGCTCTGAAGAGGAGGAAGAAGAGGAGGAGGAAGAGCAGCCTCGGGCACTGAGAGGAGGAAGGCATCGCCTGGAGGATGAGGAGATGCAGGGAGAAGAAGACACCTTTCAGCCCAGTAATGCCAAAAGTGATGAGGTGGAGGAGGAGTCCTCCAGGGAGTGGGAAGACACCAAGAGATGGAACAAAATGGATGAGCTGGCCAAGCAGCTGACAGCAAAGAAACGCATGGAGGAAAATGATAGTGAGGAAGATGCAGACAGGTCCATGAAAAAGACATTTAGGTCCCGCAAATATGCCTTCAGCAGTCCAGAGGAAGATGTGAGAAGGTCATGGAAGCATCACTCGAAAGAAGACAGCAGTGAAGGAGGCTTTCCACTTGCTCCCATGCCTGAAGAAAAGAAGGATGAGGAAGGCAGCGCTAACAGGAGAACAGAGGTTGGTGTACACAGGCTTAAGAATAAATCCCACCCAGTTACCCAAAGTATGCTTGGAGATGTGGATGGTATACTGGCCTTAAGGTAGCCAGTCCTCTGAGGCATTAAGTTGATGCTTAGTGAACTTCCAGTCATTCAGCCTCAGGTATCATTGAAGTTTGCACCTGCTGTGCCTTTGGTTTTTATCCTCGTTTTTGTGACTAGTGCAAAAGCATTCCCTGCCCCCAGAGTCATGTCTCCAGTGACAGCACTTCTGCACTGGCCAGACTTAGTGACCAGGGCTATAACTGAAGCCTAGGGGTAGTCTTTGCTTCCCAAAGCCCTTCCAAGTCAAAAGGAATGTTTTCACTCTCTCAGGGATGGAGTGAGTAATGTCAGACCACCTACAGAGGCAATTCAGGGGTACAGCTGTGGTGAGAAACCTGAGGTACTGGAGTGGAAATGGTGGACAGACACAGAAATACATCTGAGCCAGGCTTCCAGAGTCAGAAACCCCCTTCCCTGATACCTTGAGTGATGCTAGGTAATAGCTCAGCACATCCCCAGCAGCCAGGAAGTGCTGGTAGGTTCACCTTTGTGCTGAGGCCCAGTTCCAGGCACCGCTGATTTGGGATAATACAGGGAACTGGGCAGTGGGGCTTGGCTTGGGCTTTGTGAGCCTGGGACAGGCCATGGTCAGGTGCCTGGGAACAGGCTGGGGCAGCAGGTCAGTGAAGCCAGTTGGCTCTCTTGCCTACAAAAGACCCCTCTTGCCTCAGTTATGTGCCAAACCATTGGCCAAAAATTGCCCATCAGCATCCTCCTACGAGAGCATCTGCGGTGGTATTGGTTCAAGCAAAGCCAAACATCTCAGCTCAAAGCAGGGGTGCAGTGGGGTGGGCTGTGCCATCTGCCTCCCACCACTGCTGCTCACACCCCACATCTCTGCTCGGGGAGGCTGCTCCCCACCTGCCCCTGCGAGTGGCTCTGGGGTGCACCTGCTCTGCAAGGTGCCAGACTCAGTCTCCAAATGGGGATTGGAAAGGAGGTTGCTGAGGCTGCAAACTGCTGTGTTTACAGCTGCAACAAGACTTTTTTGTTTGGTTGGCTTTTTAATCTAGATCAAGGCCTCTGGGAGTCAGTGAGGAAGGCCAGGCATGCAGCAGTGAGGGAAGGCACAAGCTCTGGCTGCTGACCTGTGTCTCTCTCCATTTTTGGGCCATGGGGCTGTGTGTCTTGGCCAGTGCGGCCAGCGTGGGTACAGATATGGGCTGAGGGTGCTGTCCCCTGCACTTTCCAGGGCTCAGCATGTGGGACCAGGCAGATGCAAGCCAGAGCACACAGGCAATGGTTTGGGTCTGACGAAGCTGCCTCTGGGTGATGTAGAGAATTTGAGAACTTATTTCTCTCCCTTTCTGGGGGCTCCAGTTGCAGCCCAAGTTCTCCAGCAAGGTGAGCTCAGCCAGCTGCTCCCTGGCCCACATCAAACAAAATGGAAGAGCTGCTTGGGCACCTCAGGTGTGTGAAGGCACCCTGAGCTGCTGGCACCCTACTGCAGCCAGAGCTTTCCCAGGGGCTGGGCCAAGGGCTCAGTGGAGGGGCAGGGTGACTTTTCTTTCTTGTTCAGGAAAACAGCTCAGAAGAGAAAACAACCCCCTTCTTCCATACTTCCTTTACTTTTCTCACACCAGCCATATGCAGTGCAGTGGCTCAGGGTTAACCTGCGGTTTGCAGCTGCTGAAGGCAACAGTGAAGCTTTGCTCCCTCTGCACAGGAGAGGGGCTGTCACCTCAGCTCTGCCAATGGGAAACTGTACAGCACCAAGTTTGCTCGCACAGAGCCTGCTGCTGCCATACTGAGTGCATGGTCTGCAGAGAGCCCAGGTGCCACAGCTGTGAGGGACAGGCAGGGCTGGCGCTGGCAGCAAGGCAGGGCCAGCTGGGTATGACCTGAGCTCAGCAAAGCCACGCAGTCAGGCATGAGTACCTGCACTAAATAAAGCAGCTACAGGTGGCAGCATAGATACACAAGAGCTGGTATAGAAAGACCACCATATAACGGGCAGCGAGAGCCTTTGAACTGTTGGCTACCTCAGTCACTATTTTCCCAGGAAAAGTATCTTCTGCTAGTGGGGGTGCAAGCCAAGACCCAGGGCAGGGTGGGGAGAGGGCAGGGCCCATGCTGCAGCTCCCGAAGGTGGCAGGCAGCCGTGCCCATCCCGGACTGACGGCACTGACTCAGCACTGGCACCCAGTGCTGTTTGCCAGAGCCTGCCCTGGCTCCCCTGCAGCAGCCACCTCCCTCCAACCCCATGTTCTGGGGGCACAGCCCCATTGGAGGCTGCCCTGCCGGCAGGGTACGGGGGAAGGATGGCAGCTGCATCGCTAGCAGCAGTAATTAAACATTAGGTCAGAAGTAACCAGTGCTGCGCACACCGGTCTGTCCAGAGAGACACAAGAAGGCTGAAGGGATGGGGTAGGACAAGGCTGTGCTCTCTGTAGCTCTGGGGGCGAGGGCCTCCCGCCTGCGGCCGCTGACAGTCCTGGGCTTTTGTTGCAGGACCAGGAGCTGGAGAGCCTGGCGGCCATCGAGGCTGAGCTGGAGCGCGTCGCCCACAAGCTGCACGAGCTGAGGCGAGGCTGAGGGCCCCGGCGCTCGCCGCGCCCGGGACAGCAGCGCCGCCACCCTCCTCCCTCCTCCCTGCCTCCGTCCCTCCCAACGCGCGTTCATTTCCCGATCTAAGAGCAGTTAAGCCGAGCAGAAGCACCGTGCCTAGGAACCGACCCCGCTAGCCCCAGGCCTGCCTCCTTCGCCATAGTGTTGTGCCCATCGCCGCTGCCTCACCTCATGCTGCCCTCTCCACACGATGTCCACACGCCCGGCAGGGCGCCCGTGGGTGCGAAGTGCGACCTACATGTGTATTTTCTGTCTGGGTGGGGTTTTCTCCCTCTTTTTTTTTAAAGACAGGACAGCTTTCTAGAAAGTTCTTTCACCGGTAGTTTCACTGGGTAAAAAACTGCAATAACTTGTTATCTTTTGATTAAAAGCTGAGAACTCTGACTGTAATATATTCTATATAAAAAATTTATCTAAGGAAAAATAAAACTGCAGTGGGTTCCTTCCTTTGTTTTGGCAGCTTCCGTGTTAGTTGTCAGCACGCGGCAGGGCCTGGACAGTCCTGCAAAGACGGGGGGAACAGAGGGCTCCCCTCACCACAGACACACTGTGATGGCACTTCCCTCCTTACCCATGTAAGAGACAACCACTCATTTTGAAAATTTAAAGAGGTTTATTAAACCTTAACAAAAATAGAACAAAGGACTACATGAGGAAAAAGTTGCAGTGCTGGGAACTGCCCCTCGTGCATACCACGTGGCCAGTTCATCTTCAGGATGGATGCTCAGTCTTTCATACCCCTAGAGGTTGTATCAGCTAACCCTGGCCCCTCCCAAAGTCTGTCAGTCAGCTCTTCTTTGCCATTTATCAGTGGAGACTGCTTTCTTGTAACTTGGTTGGAGGTCAGGTGTTGCCATGCTGCACCCCCTAAGCACCAAACTTTTCCATTCCCAACTGCCCCATGCAAGGGACACATGTGCCGCCTTCTTTTCATCTGTCTTAGACAATCCCTGCTATCTGATAGTCACAATACAGTGGGGGAAAGGGCAACTAGGGGGAGAACAGAGGACATCTAAACCACAATAACATAACTATGCATCACTAAAGCTTTTCTTAATATTCACACAATAGTTATCTTTTAATTGTGAGAGCCAATAATTTCATTATCCATCTATAACACTCAGGCTGTAGCGGTGCTGCCCTGCGGGGCCTGGCACTGGGGACACTTCCCTTTGGTCCCAAGCACTGTGGGACTCTCCCTGCCCACCTGGGGGCCACTGGTGCCACACTCCTCACCCACCCTGGGACACTGGGTGTCCTGGGTGCTTCAGTGAGACTCGGGTCACATCTGAGGCTCATCAATGAACGCAAAGAGAACAGAGTTAAATGTTTAAACACTGGGCAATACTTGACCAAGTCAAGCCATGTGGACAACACATGAGTAGATTAGAAAGAAGTAACAAATAGGCCAGCCAGGAGAAGAACTACCAGTCTGTTCTCCCCAGAGGTGAAGGGTCATCCCACAGAGATGTCCCTCCTGTGCCCTGGCTCACAGGAGCCAGAGTGACCAGCTGGCACTGTGCTTACAGGCAGAACCTTTCCATCCTTTGGGCTTCAGACCACAGGGCAGCTGGAGGACCAAGGGGTGCCTGGTTTAGGGAAGCTGGCCCCAGAATCTCTGAGCACAGATCATATTTTAGATATTCTATGTGCATTGGCAGGAGAGGGAAAGATCCATCCACTGCCAGGGCTGTATTCCAGAGCCCCTAATCTGAAACTCAGTTCTCTCCCATCACCTGCACCCCACAGAACAGCTGAGATGCTCAGGGAACGGCTGCCAGGCTTTGAAGCCAGCTTATTTCTTTATTCTGCAAAACCCCTCCGTGCTGTTGGCCTGTGGGGTGCATTACAGGGGGCTGTGTGAGTGAGGTTCCCTGGTGCAGGAGGTGTGTGGTCCCAGAGCTGTACCTCACCCACAGGATGAGCTTCCCAGAGAGGAGCAGGAGCTGCTGGGTGGGCACTTCCCTCATGCCCAGCCCTGGGCAGGCACTCACTCCATGGCAAGAGGAGGTGTTGAGGCCAAGGCACAGCGCAAAAGCTGCCCTGGCACAGGGCACCATCTCCATGCAAGAGCCTGGCTGGGCAAAGTGCCCTGGAGCAAGTTGTGAGTATTTCAGCTCTGTCCTGAGGAGATCCCACTCTCTTTAACCTCATGGAAACTTGGAGGAACCAAAGTGAAATTAAAGGTGTTGCACAGAAACAGTACTAAAATGTCAATTAGGGAGTTACCCCGCCTGAAGAAATCACATTTTACATACTGATCTTCACCTAAATTTTAATTTGAATGCTGCATTTTTAATCTGAATATTGTATATTGTAAATATATTATATTTATAGCTGGAACAGCTTCCCCAGGGAAATGGTCAGCACCAAGCCTGACAGAGTCCAAGAAGCATTTGGACAATACTCTCAGGCACATGGTGTGATTCTTGGGGTGTCTTGTGCAGGACCAGGGGCTGGACTTGATAATCCTGATGGGTGCCCTCCAACTTGACATATTCTATGATTTAGTTTCTCCCTTTTATTTTTGTGACACAGTCTCTGCCAGTAGCAGCACCCATACAACTCATTGTGACAGGTAGGCCTGAGTTTGCAAGAAGTTCACAGAAACTCTCAGACTCCCACCACACTAAAAAAAAACAAAAAATCCCCACCAAACAAATAAACCAACCCCAAACCCAAGAAACCAAACAACCCCCACAGAAACACAGCCACGTCCAAAGGAGTTAAACAAGTTTTTGTCCATACCTGATGCAAAATCAACAAGAGGAAAAATACTGTTACTTGATGGAGCTACTATAAATACTGTCTTAATTGGATATTCAAGTAATCACAAATATTTGGGACTCAAGGACTTTCTTCAGATGGAAATATGGTGTTCAGGGCCTGAGTGGGGCTGCAAAACAACTGCACTCACAAAGGATGTGAACACTGAATTCCCATAAACAGAGGCCTCCCCCAATGAGCTGCTCACCTCGCTGCCCTATCCACTCAGAAAGAGGAAGCAAACTAGAACTTGTTATAAGGCATTTATTTTCATTATGTGTTGGAAAGGGACAATCCTCTCTTCAAAACAATTACAGAGATAATGCCACAATACCTACTGCATATTGCTTTACTGTTGAAACCAAAACAATTGTCCAAAACAGATGCTTGGCAAACAAAAAGAAAATTAATATATTACCATTGAAATGAATGCTATTAGATGAAAACACCATCTCCATTGTCTGATCTGATCAGTCATGCAATTGAAGATGCCAAATAGCAAATATTTTGGGTTTTACAGTAAGCCATGATCTTTTAAGGGTTGATATAATTCTATACAAATTTAAGTACAAAATGGGAATTATGTTTCAGAAGTCATAGTGAACCAGGCTGAAGCGAATCACAAGACACACTTGTTAACACTGTACAGCTGGATTTGAACACAGATACCAATGGACTGGCGAAACCGAGCACACGCACACAATGGTCCCGAGATTCAGCCCTGCTGGGGGGAAGCAGTGCTGGAGACTGAAGGACAATGTCCAACACTACTCACACCCAGAGGGCCAATTCTCTCACAACTGTTGGGATCCCAAGGAATTGTTGTTACTCCATTTTAAGAACGACAGTGTTTTTAGTATGTGGTTGTCACAAGGGTATACACAAGCTGTATCAAATACTGAATCAGAAATAAATAATAAAAGATACATCTAACACATCTTTTATTTTTTAATATTTTTTACAGCACTGACTTTACAAGAGGATAAGCAACTCATTTTTAGGGGCTGCTAACATCTGAAACAAAGAAGTCACTATTTTATACTCAACATATTCTCAACACTTAATAACTTTATATATGTATATATGACTTTTCACACACAAAAAAAAGAAGTTAAAATAATTTATATCTAAAACTACTGTGTAAAGAATGAAGGAGGAAATGAAATGTGGGTTTCTTTAAAAATGCTGTAAGAGGAAGACCTGATTTTCATAAACTCCATTTGCTATATCAGCTATTTCTGGAGTTTCAAGAGATTTCCTGGCCATCAACAAAAGCTTCCCAGCACATCGGGAGCCCTCTGCAAACTCATGACATGTTGGGTAAGGTCACCTGCTAATGAGTTAATGTGGGCCACAGGCATCTGCTACCATCAGCCCCAGTGGATTCAGGGTAAGAATGATGGAGAGGAAGAAAACATCACCCCAGATTGCTATTAAAAACCACAGAGTGAAATTCTGGACAACTGGTATCATGATGTCCACTGGCCAGGATTTTACTCCCAAGCCCTACTCTCCTTGCCTTCCTTCTGCATCACAGATAAAGGATGTTTTTCTGTCAGTGGATTTTGTTATTTCCACAGGAAAGCTGCCCCAAGAGCAGGGTGGACCAGACCTCAAGAGCCACATGCACACACAAGAGCAAAACCAATTTCCTTTGCTTGCTACAAATGCTACTGTGCTTGTGTTGCTGAGGAATCACTTCAACATCTCCATTTATGTCTGGATCCTCCCAAACGTCAACCATCTCAAGTAACTTTTGTGGCCACGTAAATGTGACAGAATCCATGAAACCCATCCAGTCAAAAGCTCAAGTATTGATGGCCTGGATCCATATAGGGTGAACAGTGAATGGAAAGGTAGTAAAGATGTGGAAAGTACTTTTCTGGAGGTTACATTCCTCTGAAATAGATATTAAAGCAATATTACAAATAAAATCAGCAATGTGATCTGCAATGGCATGTCCATTTTTCTATGAAAGCAAGAGGAGATTATATTAAAGGAAATATTTTAATCTACACAAAGCATTTTCACATATTTCTAATTACAAAACACACATCATAAAGTAATTGTATACTGAATACAGAAATCAATACATCTCTTACTAAAAAGGAGAGAGGGGGAAAAAATTAGCAGGGTAATGCAAGTGAACTCCCACAAGCGTTTGCCTGGGGAGACTGCTACAAACTCAGACTCTGTTCACTAAAAAAACCAAAATCCAAGATTTTCTGCACAGCTGTGGAAGGCAAGGCTACAAGCTAGTGTGGAAAAGCCTGAATCACTTGTCATTGCTGCCATGCAAAGACTTGAGGAAATCAGTGTTAGTCTAAGAACTGAGAAGTCTCTATTTTTTTAATTGGATGAAAACAACAGGAGCATTTTTCCTGTTTTGTTCTCTTTTTTTTGCCAGGCAACACCTCTGGCCCCATTTATTCTGTTGCTTTTGGACTGTGTTCTGCCTCTATTATCTAACCACTACTCCATCTGGTTGTTCCCTGGTAGGATACTGCCCACAATTCATCTAGAAAACTTGAGGTTTTATCTTGAGCAGTTCTCATTATCTCCTGATGCCTCTGGGTTGGGTTCTTAGCTTGTAATCATCTACAATGAGAACAAATTCAACTGGTAGATTTCTGTCTGTGCAACCTGCTGCAGGCACATTCCCACACTGGAGGGAGATGTGGGAGATCTTTAACATTAGAACAGTCTGAACAGTAATATTGGATTTATCCTACCTACTGACCAGCCCAGTTGATCAGCTCCTCAGCACAAAGGTTGTACAGCCAGACACTTCAACCAAAGGCAAAACATCACTGGCCCAGTAGTTCTGCATTACACAAACCACAAGAGATAGCACTGATGCTGATGTTTTGGTTGTGTTTCTGCAGTTGGCTTTCACATAATGATCAGGATGTTCTGGCACAGGCTACAAAGTCAGGCACAATGTGGCCAAGTCAGGTAGAGGGGGAGAGGGTGACTTTACATCACAGGCAGCAGTAATACCACTCATGTACTCCTCAACATGGAAAGATCTTCACCTGTTGAAGCTAATTATGTAATTACAGTGGAAAACAGAGACTCATCTCCACCATGCTGACACAAAACCTGGAGAAATTCCAGTCAAGCTAATGGTATTCTTGTGGATTTCAGTGAAGCAGAACAATAATAAATCCCTAAAAAACTAACTGGTGACCATGTAATTTTAATACAATTGTTCTCATCAGCACAGCAGTAAAAGCTACACCTCTGAAAACACAGGAGAACCTTTTTCTAACCCACAATAAAAAGAATTCAAATAGACATTATGGAAAATCTCCTCAGATTGTCTGCAATTTTAAGAGCAAGGGCATTCTGGTATGATCTGATGTTACTACACTCCTACGTTTACAAAGAAAGACAAGACTACAGAATAGTAACAAACTTACTGTGAAGCTTATCTTAAATCAAAACTATCCTGAACTTACCAAATGAGGCAGCAATTTAGAAAAGCACTTTAGCACAAGCTTAATAACATACTCATGCTCAAATGTTTTGCAAGAACGTAACTGTATGTCTGGATACTCAGTAATTTACAGTTTTGGCTTTTACAAATTGGTCTCCCAATTTGCCCCTGTGATTTAGCAACATTCTAGTACACAAGCCATTACCTTAATTTTTGCAAGGAAATATAGTAGTACAGCAAATGCATGGTAATTTATGTCAAAACTCTATTGTAATGCCACATCACAACAGGTACCTGCATAACTGCACCTGGTAAATTAAAGTGATACCGATACATTCGATAAATAAAAAATAAATTACAGACTATGGGAAAAATGTCACTGATCACACCAATGACCTAAACTTGTTTTCTAGTTACTGCCAAGGTCTGGAGTAATATTTAAATATAGTATTTCTGCAAGCATTCAGAGAATTACAAAATAAACTTCTAACAATCATTTGTAAACAAGTTTAAAATGCACAATTATATTTCAGTAGTTTATTTTGGAGAAAAAAAGCAGTGCAAAATAGGCCAACCAAAATTCAGAAGGCAGCCAGGAAAATAAAATTCTTATTTGATGTTCTAACTAGGAAACAGCATACAGACATTTCCATTGGATCCAACACTCAGATTCATGTAAACATACTTAGTTTGAAAGGTCTTGAGTTAGTAACCTAGTTCTAACATCATTGTTCCATCCCCACCACCCGATAAAGAAACAAAACCCAAAAAACCAAAAAAAGCCCAAGCCATTGTAATAAAGGGAGCAACAGGCAAATCTACAAACACTCCACCAGCTGGTTACAAGAAAGTACCATAAAAAAATATGCACTGGCAAGTTCCTTCCTGAGGGCATCTTTTGTTACACGTGTAACATAAAAACACTTTTTATCTTAAACAAACAAAAACAAACCCCAAACTGCAGATGTTAATTTCCTTTTAGTCATGGCTTTACGAAAGGTTTGGTCTACCACGAATACTTTTATAAACCCTTACCTATGTACATCTGACTCACTCACACCACAGCCATCTGAGACCTGCAAGCTGCACACAACATGGGATCCAGCAGCCTCAAAGCATACAAGGGTTGTGAAGCGTGCCCAGCTCAGAACTGATCTGCAACACTTGAGGAAGTTGGCTGTGCTTATGAGCACCCTGGGATCTGACTGATACCACACCCATAAGGTTCTTCCAGTCCCTATAGAAATATTTTAAAGTTAGTAATCCCTCTAGAGGTGGAATCATCTTCTGTTGTGTAAATCGTCCTGAAAAATTCAATCCTGGCTACAGGAAATTCCCAAGAATGGCATTTTAGAAGAAGACCAATTTCTCCTATGGAAAAAGCATTGTTTATATAAAAGAACTGCTACATAATACTCTTCAAAACTTTTTTCCCCTACAGGACTGGTACCATCAGACAGGGTAGTGACATCTTTTACACAGTTTAATCCTCTCTCCATGATCTACCTGGGCTTTAAGTTCTAGACCCTTTCCTTCTGAGTAGCCATCTGACACATGATACTAACCAAACTGGCATTAAATACTGCAGTGACAGATGCTTTATGAACACGTGCTATAGAAAAGACATAAATTTCTCTATTTGCAAGCTAGGAGCTTAACTAAGGAAATTTTCTTAACACCACCCTTCTTAAATGTATTTTAGGGCTAATAAGGGGAAGAGAAGGCCACTTCTACCAATATAGTGTTTCTGTTCTTAGCACTTGGATATTTTTAATATAGTGTTCAGAACTAGCAAAAGTTGCAGGAATTCTCAACAGCAGAAGATGCTGCCATACTAGAAGATATCTCAAGAGATACAAATTGGCTGTGCTATAGTTTACAAATAGTATACAGCACTGTTGTAAATTACCATGTGGCCTCACCTGGCAGCTTGCTACAAAGTAATGGGGTCTCCAAGCTAGAGCTGTCCTGTATTTCTACCTTATATGAAGGTACACAATTTTGTTTATATTTTAGAAAAAAATGGACAACAACATGGATCTGTGGAAGGCAGCAACTGTGTTACCTCTCAGGATACACAGATCAGGTGTGCTGCTTCAAGGAAAAAGCAGAGCTCTGCCAGCCTTTTCCCAGAGCTGTCCCAGAGTCCTCACAAGTGCAATGGAGGGAGAATTAAATTCCTTGTGAAGAGATGAGCTGCTTCCATTAACTCTTCTAAGATTTCTGCACTAGCAGACAACTGAAAGCATGTTATTTAATCTACTAAATGACTCCACCTAAATAGTGGCACCCTCTCTGGGTGAAAGGTGTTGCTGTTTGTAAGCGTGGTTGGAAGCCGATCTGAGTGAAGCACGAGGCCTGGGGGGAGAACTGCAAAGCTGGGACAGGGGTGGTCACCTCGGTTCTGTGCCCTGAATAAGCAGGCTGCTCTGTCCTACTCAAAGTGCAGTGGCTTCACAGCAAGCTACCTGCCAACATCATGACTGGTCAATGTTTCAAGAGATTTGGTTTAATGATACTGAAGTTGTTTTAGCTTTCTTATGCAATGGCCTACCTGGAAAAAAGAGGAACAGGAAGTTTTTTAGGCAAAAATCTCTAGCACTGTTACATTCAGACACTGCATTTCAACATTATTATCTTCTTGATACCATGAGGTCCGATTTTAAAATGCTGGTCACCAGTGATTACGAAGAATAATAGAAATGAAAGAGCAACCCTCCCACAATGAAAGGACTAGTGTTAAAACACGTGCGTGTAAACTCATTACAGATTTGCAACTGGAATCTGACGAAATGGATTTGGATCACTTTCTCGCTCTTCCCCTTTCAGTCCATTTCATCAGCAAATTAGGTTAAATCAAATGGAAAGTTTTTTTATTTTGATTTTTGTGTTGTGTTTTATGTTGGGGTTTTTTTCCCATTTTTTTTTGTCAATTGTATTATTAAAGCCTGATCTGGTTCTGGGACCACCATCTGTATCCCTAGGGCTTTTTCTCAGTCCATGGCATTGGCAAGTTATTGAGAAGAAGCTTTTGTTGCCAACGTAGCGACGCAGTGCTGCTGGAAGCTGGGGGACACTGCTGAGTTGCAGCCTAGTCTCTGGTGTTGCAGTTTTACTGAGCTGTTGCTCTCGCTCTCCACAATCCAGGAGGAGTCTTTTCCCATGACGCTGAGACAGCCTGTGCTAGCACAGCATATCCGCTCGTCCATGATCCCACCGCTCTGCTCTGCCAGGAGCTTGCTGTGGTTTAGCTGGGTCACCTCAGGTACCTGACCATCTGTGAAAAATTCAGAAACACCCTCATAGCCTGAAAAGAGAAAAAATGAAGGAGAGAAAAAAGGCAATTAAATAATTTCCTTAGGTTCTTTGAAAGGTTTATTTTAACTGTTTCTTGGAGTATCCTTGCCCTCCATTGATCATAAAAAAGTTATGAAAAAAAAGGTTTTCTCCATAAAATCATTTTAAGTGACAGCAGAAGGAGATCAGCATAAAGAGACTCTTGCAATAAAAGTATTTTTCCAATGAGAAAAACAATTGCCTTTCAGATTTGCTGCTTCTTTTTCCTCCCAAGTATATATACGTATATTCTATCATTTGTTGCTGAGTCCAGGTTTTTCCCTAAGTTACAAACTCTCTCATATAATGTTGATCTTTTCCATACCATTTCCAGGTTTACTATGGCAAGTAGCTCTAGTGCAGAGCTTTGTTGAGGGTCTGGACACTCTCCAGAATTTGCCCAGCAATACCCTCATCAGTTAGGGAAACGTGAGAGGACAGCGGGGCTGGCTTTATACCCTACAGAAAAGGCAGCTTCCCACTGAGCAAGAAGCAATGCTTGTCTAACCTAACTTGACACTTAAAACATGTTTGCTGCTATGCTTGACAAAACACCCGAGGGACAGGAAACATACCTCAATGATGCAGTATTTGATAGAAACATCAATCATTTGTTTCAGTACTGAAACCACCTTTTTGCATGTTCTGTTAAGTGATTCCAGACAATTTACAATGCAGTTTAAAAACAAGTTTCCTGGTTAAAACAGTTGCTCAAATACCAGTAGACATGACATTATTGATGACACAAATGGTGGCAGGTGTACAGAGCTTCTGGGTCTATTCTAAACACTGTGCTGCAGGCACAGTTTTATCATTGAATTTCATTTTAAAATTGAACCAGACATGCAACATATGGGTACAATGTCCTGAAATGGATCTTAACTGCTACTGCATGACCTAAAATTGTTGTCAGTTTGCCTTAGTATTTAGAGGTGATATATGACATTCAGTGTTGTTTAATGAGATAGGCTGGTTGTTTTAAAATGTCTGTATAAGTATTCTGGAAGTGACCTGGTATTAATACAGGAGACTGAAGCAGTAAGTTTAAAAGACCTATATGAATAGTACACATTCACACAGCAGCCCATGAGCAGAACATGAAACCACGAAGTAAATGCATACTGTAAAACACTTTTAGTGATGTTATCACTGGACAGAAGAGTTCCTCACATCCATAATTAATTCAAATTTAATTTCCATTGTCCTGTAAAGACCAACTTCCTTAGGCAATAAAAAACCCAACTTCCAGGAAAACACGAAGTAAGACTATAATTTCACCTATAATAAATGTGGGGATTTTATGGTGTATTTATAAGCCATAGGTCAACCAATTAACTTTTATTTAGGCTGCTACATTCCTCTGGATTTTATTGCACTTGGTCCCAATTCTCCAACAGGTCACACAAAACATCAGCAATGTGAGACAACAGCTCACAGTTCTCCTTTCTCAGAGGCCCTTGAAGGGATTCACCAAACAAATCTCTCATTTCAAAACACCAAGGTTCCCAGTGTCCCACACAATAATCCACTGGTTGGCAGGGGTCAACTAGGACTCCTAGGGCTGGCCATGGGAGTCAGAACAGGATCTCCACCCCTCGGACAGAAGTGCTTGTTACGCTTTCTTGCTTATGTAAAAGCCAAGGGATTAGCCTTCAAATCTACTCAGAGTGCTTCAAACACCCCAGGAATAAGCCATCTCCATAGTAACAGCTTTAATATTCAGCAAGGAGATCCATAGTACCCCAGAGTGTTCTGTGTCTGCTCACTGAAAACAAACTAACTAGCCTTGTAGGAGGGCACCTGGCAAACTCACGAAGAAGTTGCTTTAAATATTTAATAGGAATAAGATGGCCAGTTATTCTGTCCTGAAATCAGCAGATGTTAGTGAAAGGAAGCTGTATGTAACAGGCAGGCTCTGTCTGTGCCAACCCTCTGCACAATGGGTGGCAACGTCCAAGAAATTCTGCCCGGTCACTCAGAAGAAACTTCACCAACTTGCAAAAAGGAAATAAATACAAGGAAGGGAGGAAGAGAATTAGCTGAGAAGAGAATTAGCTGTCTCAACTCGTGGTTCACAGGACACCTGGGAAGGCTGCAAACTATGGGTATTGCCTCACTTGGTTCACCTAGGGCTCCTGTAGACTTCTCAAACTAGTCAGTTGTGGGACACCACCGTGCTGCAGTGATAACAAAATCAAGAAGTGCAGATTGAATTACACCTTCAGAAACTACTGGCAGTGAATTTGGGATTCGTGTTACACAGGGAATCAGTGGGAGGATGTAACTTTTGCATGCGTAAAACTTAACTTGCATGAATCGTGCTCCAGCAGGTGCTATCCTAGCACCGCCCACTTGAAACAATTTTGGAAATGCCTGTCTGCAAGATGCCTGAATTTTGCTATACTGAGAACAGTCTCCAGAGTCCTCTGGCTGAGCACAGATAGGAAAGATGTCCACCCAGCAATGCATCTGAAAACAAGTGCCCACCTCTGCAAGCTTTGGTGGAGGCAAGTGTCTATGAGCATTTTTAAGCCAGCATTACAGATGCTACCTGCCTGATTTTTCAGACTCTCCCTGGTCTGGCACACTTGGCTTTTCTGCAAGTTCCCTTGGTCAGAGAGTAATGGACAGCCCATATCCTGCATTTGCAGCAATGCTTTTACACACACAAAATGCACATTCAGATTTGATGCTCCCAGCTACCATGCAGATTCACCAGAGCCAGCAGTTCACCTGCATGGTGCTAGCCTGCAGCTGCTGGGGCTGGGTGAGCTCAGCCACAACCACAGGACAGCAGGCTACGTGGAACCTTTTCTCTCACTTATCTGAACTCAGACACACGTAACTCCCACAGGCTACGTGACTGTGCCTACAGCTCAATATCTGAGCAGGTAACCACTGCTAAATATAGTACCAGTAGTTTCCCACATAACAAAACACACAATAGGCCTTTCAGACATTTATCTTTAAAATCTTTTTAAAGAGTTGCTGGTGCTAATGGAGCAGATAACAGACAACATCCTCCTACAGGTACACCTGCTCTCAATTCTGTCATTAAACTCATCTCAGATGACATCCATGGAGTGGCAGGTTCAAACAACCTTCAAGCCCAGTAAACACTGAAGACAGCACCCAAGAAAGGCAGCAAACCTCTGGGCAGCTGGATAAGGCTTTGGCCCCAAGGCATGCTCGAGTTCCATGAAAGAGGCTGTGAATACTCTTTAAAGGGCATCTCTCCCCCTCCCCTTTTCAGAGCAGTGCTGCAGGGATAATGCCCAGGAGGGTTGGCTCCAGTTTGGCTCTACTGCAACTCTTGAAGGCAATGATGATTTGAGGAAGAAGAGCAAGGGAAGGCACTTCCTGGGACTGCACTGAGCCAGGAACAGGCAGATCCCGCTGCTGATGCAGCCCACTGGCGACTGGCGGGCTGAGTTTGAACTTCTCACTAGCAAAGGGCTGGCTCAGTCAATGAAGTCAGTCATTGTAACTCTCCAGTCTTAATCACACAGGCCCTTGGAGGGAAATACAGCTACCTCTGCTGAACATGCTTTTGAGCAACAGAGTTACCTATGCTGAGATGTAACTTTGCTTCTGTTGCATTTTACCCCATTGCTTCTTCTCTGACCTCAGCAGACCTTGAGAACAGGGCTCATCTCTGTTCTGCTACCTTTTTCTCTCCCCTGCCTTCTATATGTTTGGGCCCTACTGCTGTCCTCTAGTTTTTCTCCAACTGGTCTTCAGCCTATCCCACAGTGATAAAGTCAGTAGTTACCACCAAAAAAACTGCTGTGTGAGACATGATGTAGATCAGTGCATAAGAAACTTCCCTGTGCTCCCAAGTCTCCTGCAAGGATTAAACCACAATTAATTCAAAGTCCCTTCAAAGACCAATTACTGTGCAGGCTGAAATGCAGGACTTGGGCTGAATTTTGAAAACTACTGCCTTAGGGCAGAAGTAGAGCACAGCAGTTCTGCAAAATTAAGAGACAACAAGAAGTCATTGGTCCTGTCTAAATATATGTTTGCCACATTGCTGTTCTCCAATGTGGAGTTTTCAACATTTCAAGAAAAGGAGAATTTCAGTCTGTGCAAAGTACTAAATCCAAAATAATACTTAAAAAAAAAAAAAAAAAAAAACCAAACAAACCCAAAACCCAGAACATGAAGCACCAAACCAAAATGCAGGATACAGGATTGCAAAAGAATGTCCTCTATCACTGACTTCAAGACCCAATGTCTGAAATATAATCCTATTACTAAAACTGATATGGTTACATCTAACACCCAATTTAGGTTGCTTCACTGCCCTGGGCAGAAGAGTGTTCTCATAGGTCTGCAAACCCAGAACATGAAGCACCAAACCAAAATGCAGGATACAGGATTGCAAAAGAATGTCCTCTATCACTGACTTCAAGACCCAATGTCTGAAATATAATCCTATTACTAAAACTGATATGGTTACATCTAACACCCAATTTAGGTTGCTTCACTGCCCTGGGCAGAAGAGTGTTCTCATAGGTCTGCAAATTGCATAACACCATGTGGTAGAACCACGCTGGGAAGTGACCTGAGAATAGCAGAGCTAAGTTTTAAGAGGAAGCCAGTCACTGTGGAGAGAGACAGACAAGGCACTACAGGGCAGTAGGAATGAGGACCTGATCCAAAAAACTGAAGAGATTGGGAGCTCAGGACAAGACCTGTAGATGTAAAGATGTCACAGCCATATTGAAAATTAAAAGTCTTCAATGATGGGTTGAAGAAACTACACAACAGCCTGTGTAAGTCTCATGAAACAAACACCCCCATTCAGGTAATGAGAGGAGATTCTCAGAGAGAAAAACACCCTGCAAAACAGCAGGGTTATTTTCCTGGGTTAGACTACTGAATTTAGCATGAGTGACAGACCATTACTGCCTCACTCTTATTCACACTTACAGCTCCTTTTAACAATTCTGGTGATCAAGGAGCTTGTTTGTTGTTTCCAAGACATACGTTGCACTAAAAAAAGTGGAGGACAAATTTACCCATTTGTACATGCTCTAATCTATCTGTTTACTCCATGGATGCACTTATGAGAACTTGCAAGGACACTAACTCTCTACAGCATCTTCTGTGCACCTACAATTTTATCATTTTCAGATTCCTGGTATTCTTTTGTGCACAAATGTCTTTTTGTGGGGAATCAATTTGCACAGGAAGAAATTTTCAAGGGAACAGCTTGTTTCTTCCACATCCTCATTTTTTTAATGGCCCAGAGTCTCAAAAAGAAGAGTAATCTTTAAAGGCTTTCCTAAAATAGAATTTAGTATTCTTTTCATTTCAGAGTGAGGACTGAGCCCAGAAAATGTAGGTCCCAGCACACAGTCCCACACTGCAGTTCTTGAGTTTCCCTTTGCTCAGAAGGGCATGACAGCTATGTTCCAATTGGCCACTAAAATTTGACCATATTTCCTAAGAGCTGATACTTCAGATGCAAATTCCATATCTAAATAAGGGTTCTTCCCTTCTCAGACTGACCTGTATTTGATCTCAGAACCATCTGGTGGCTGCCGTCCCACCCCCAGCCTGGGAAGCAATGACATGAGACAACAGCAGTAAAACTTGCTCCACAAAGAAGGAGTGTAAAGGCCTTTCTTACCTGGGAATGCATTGATATCAATGACTGCATGCTGCCCAGTCTGGTTGTTAATGATGATATCAATTCCAAAGAGGGAAACTCCCAGAGCTTGCCGCAGAGCTTTAGAGATTTCCCGGATGACGTCATCATTTGGCCGCTCAAATACTCCTTCGATTTTATCCAGCTATAACGGAAGAAGACACATAACTAAGGGACTCAAACAGCCTTTTTAATGGAAAGATTGATTTTCAGAAGTTTCCAGGTGCATATCCACCAAATCTAATTGCAGAGAACCAGTGGCATGAAACCGAGAAAGATACCAAAGAGAAACTGCTTTCATAATTCAAAATCCTTCCTAAATTGGAAATTTGTCTGCTCTAAAGCTTCTAGTTCTTCCTCTTCATACTGGTGCAGCTATAGAAGCAAAGCAGTGTAGGGATGAATGGAGAATCAGACTCATTATTTTAAGTACTAGATCTACACCTTAAAAAACATATACAGGTGGCATATTTAACCCTGTGCTGCAAAAGTTCTGGCTATCACCATTATTTCAGTGTAGATGAAGGTCTGTGTTAAAGGGCTGACAGGACAGACTCCTGCTGTTAGTTTAATCTAGGTCATACAGTACAACTCAGCTGATATCTCAAGGGCAGAGAATATCCTTTATGTGGGTTTTCATGTACAAATTATTTTGTAAGTATTTATTAAAATGAGTGACTTAGGTTACTTATGACTGGAGGATGCACTCTTTTTAAACAACATGTTACACAGCAGAAGTATGCTGTTATGCCTACAGAAGCATGACTGAAATACATACTTGTATGAGTGAGATGGCAGGTAAACCACAGTAGAGCACACTCTCTAAGTCTGAAAGTAAATTTTGAGTAATGGCTTCTCCCTCAACATAACCACAAAAAGAGTTATGACTAGCACAGCTACAGTTTTAATATTTAGCATGCCTACTAGTGTTGCACACAAAATTCAAAATCAAATACAAAACTAGTCCCCAGCAGAACTTGTGAAACAGAAAAGAATCCCGAGACTCAAGAGATTGAAAGGACCCAGTGCTGTAAAGTGACTTTTCAGTAGCTGAGTGCCCAAGAACTTGTTAAGATTCATATGTCCAAATCTTATTAAAAGGACTGATAATGCTAGCATGAAACTGTGCAGTGTGCTGGCACTGCTGGTCTCGAAGGACATCCAGAAATGGTCCCATGGTCACAGCTCAGGCATGCTCACATGGCAGACAAGTACTGGCCCTCTGTGGCCTTGTGCCAACACAATTTCTATTCTTTAATTTTCACTGTTTGTCTTTCCTCACAGAACTGAGTCCTAGAAGAATGATTTATGCTTATTAATCTCTCTGGACAGTAAAAAGCCAGGTGTTTGCATTCAGAATCTCCTTCTTCCCTTTGCCTAGATTAGCCCTGGGTAGTTTGGGAAGCAGAACATCCCAGCTACAAGCTCTTCCTCACCGGAGCTCGGTAAGGAAAACCAGAGTGGGACACAGTCATGCTGGTTCGTGGTACCAAACAGACCTCAGCCTGCAACACAGAAGCAGACAGCTTGTGAAAGAGAGTCACTAG
The DNA here is from genome assembly GCF_000277835.1 of Geospiza fortis. NCBI lineage: Eukaryota > Metazoa > Chordata > Aves > Passeriformes > Thraupidae > Geospiza > Geospiza fortis. Next base: position 1,078,518 of record NW_005054303.1, read on the forward strand.
CTACTAACACTTCCATAAGAAAGGATTAGATAGGTTCCCAGCTGCACTAGAGGGAAAAAGACCAAGTGTACTTACCGCTGTTAAGACAGATGAGGACTCTGGTTTGGAAACATTGTGGCTGTTGAAAAAGATTGATTCTCTGTCTGCAATTAAAAACAGACTGTAAATAATTTTATACCAGATTTTAATTTCCAAAGGAATAGTGCAAAGAACAGTAGGTGGCAGTGCAGCCCCATGAATCTCATCCTGGTCTCAACCACCCACCCACAGGGCTCTCCTGCCTGCTGGTTGCACAGGCAGGGACCCACAGACAGATAACCCACGGTTCTTGGACCACAGATAAATAGATCCACGCACTGGGTAAACAGAAATCTGTTTTCCTTCCTTCACCACAGCTAATTAACTAAGTTCAGTCAGATAATGAAGTTAATTTTTACTAATGTGCTATACTCAAAGTGACAGTTCTAAGGGGAAGGTATGTGACAGAAGCTGCAATCACTGCAGGGAGTAGGCCAGTAGCACCCAGGCTACACTGAGACCCCTGTGAACTGGGCAGGGCACTGTGACCATGGAATAGTGCAATACATTTGGTGGCCAGGACTTGTCCATCTTTTGCAGGCACCGCTGGAATGAAGAAGACACTCTGAGGTGACAGAAGCCACTGTCCTAACAGTTTACATGAACACAGATTCTGGCCCAATTAATTTGATTAGGACATAGACCAGACCTAAATGTAAATACAGGCACACACAGCTACAGACAAGAACTTCCACCAGCATCCTACTACACCTATACTAACAAAATAAATATTTGTGTGTGAAATGCAGTGGTGAGCATACATGGACATACTAGGATTAGCCAAAACCACTAAGAAAAGTGACAAAAGACTAGCATTTGTTCATTCATCTCCTTTAGTTTGATCCCATCCTCACCTCCTGGATTTGTCCAGTTGCTATCAGATCATGCTTACTCCCATCTATGTGCTGCTATTTTTTTATGCTTTTGGTGGGCCACAGAATGCAGTCCTCTGGAAAGGAGCTTTTTTCCATAAAGGAAATCTAAGTAATCTTTAACAAAAACCCTTCAAGCGTGGCTGTCTAATGACATACAAAAGAATCACTCTCCTCACTGACAAGTCCATTCTTCCTTCTCCCCAACACAGCTGATATCTACAAACCAAAAGACACTTCCCACTAAGATTTTCAACACTGGGCCTCACATGAAGAGGGAGGTTCATTTAGGGGAGAGCACAAGTGATCCTTAATTTAAAACACACACATATTCTAGGTAAAAATAGGGAGAGGAAGTGCTGAAATGATGGAATCCAGGAAATTCTCTCCAAAGCACATTTATAAACAAGTTCCGGAAAAATGACACATGAACTTACTGGGAAAGGAGAGAACTTCTCTCCCTCTCCCCCTTTCCACATGACATAAAACAGGGTCTAACAGGTAAGACTCACGTTATGATTGCATAAATATTTACTATATGAATGCCATTCCTACGTATTCCAGAGCAGGTGAGTTATCTCTCTTTCTATTGAAATAATACAGAAGAGGAAACATGGCATGTCCAAACCAGCTGCCTTCACTGCAGCAGTTTTTTCACA
>NW_005054303.1:1080161-1101518 GCF_000277835.1 Geospiza fortis
ATCAGTACAACATACCTGAGATCCCTGCAGAGAAGTTCTTTAAAGATGGTCTTTTCACCACGGTGTAAGATTCCCCGACCACAAAAACTTTGTAGAGCACAGCATTGTGGTTGATGAAGCTCTGAATGACACAGGGGGGGCGAACAGCTTTGAGGCCTTCTTGGTTGAAGATGATCGCCATCTGGAAACACACACATGTGGTTGTGCAAAAGGCTGGCAATAATTTCATGCTTACTCACACCTGACAAGCAAAAAGGGGAACATCTTGTTCTTTTTATTGTGTTTCATTTAACTGACACACAGCTCTGCAAACACTACTGGCAGTGAAGCTTTCATTTTCAATCAACATTTTCACAGCACTTTGCAATTCCATTTGCTGCCTTTAGCTGGGAAGTTACTGAAATTGCAGGTACAACAAAGAGATAAAACATCTGACCAACACAGACAACAAAGTCTGTATTGAATACAAGCCTGTATCATGAGAACAACAGAACGAACAGCTCTGTGCACTAACTACAAGAATTCTTCCCCAAGCTCTATTTCCCCGATTTGGTTGAGCCCAGTTACAGCAGACTAAGCACCAGGGCTTCACCCACACCATCAGAGGACATTTCTCAGACTCCAGTAGTTCTTACTGCTGACAAATGCTGGCCTATCAATTTTCCTGCTTGGTTTCACCCCATTACTCTAAACAGATAGTCCTCTTGAAGGCACTGGAATAAATATGCCGAAAAGGAAGGCATTTATTGGGCCCTATGAATGATCAAATAACTGTGCACATGCACAATAATTCAGTAGATTAACATTTTCTATGTTCAAGTCAATGTGTGCATTCAGTACCTACTTACAGCTGATACTGTTGCTGTCACTATTACACAGCACAGAGTGAATTTGTGAGTGGTAACAACCTGTGCAAGAAATTTCTTTAACAGACAGAATCATCCATCAAGATGATTCACAGCAACAACACTACACATCATTTGTCTCTTACTGGTGGCAAGAAACATTGTTCTCTCTCTCTCCTCTTGTGTGGACTGTTGGCATTATAGTGTCTGCAACACCACACTGGCAAGAACTGTGCTGTTCCTATAGTGTTCTCTTCCCCTATTAGTTAATTCATTTCCACAAATAAACATAAGATGAGCAGGTTCAGCCTATTTCAGAAGTGTGGAAAGCCAGAGTTTATCTTCTCAGCACAGCACTGACCATGACTATTGGAAGCTGTGTGAGGCCTCTGCTCTGCACAGCTCTGTGCTGGCAGCCCTGTGGACTAGCACAAGCCCATACAACCCATATAGCCCCTGTGGGGTGCCTTATGCCAGTTCACTGCCACGTCTCATGGCTTTTAACATGCATGAATAGAGTTACAAGAATTTGCTTGCAGGGTGCACTTGCTCTTTGTCATCTAGCACAGACCTGCTGTGTCTGGCAGTAACATGGGTACAATACTTGATATCATAATTTCCAAATAACATCTCTCATTATAAATGCAGAGCTCTTTTGAAGGCAAAACAAAACAATTGCACCAAGAATTTTTACTGACAATGTCCTTATAGAATTCAGTCTCGCAAAACATAGTGATTCTCTGCCTTTTCCTTCTTGTCTGCTCAAATGCTCAGAAAAAATTCTGGATACATTTCTTCAGGCTTTGGGTCTCTCATGGCAGCTTTACCAAAGGTTAGTTATGTTCTGACCTGCTGGCAGCCAGGAAGCACAACTTCCAGCCATCATCTCCGTTCCAGTTTAACAAATGGCGCTGGCAAACAGGGGGTCAAGTGCTGAGCTGCTGAGGCCACTGCTAGTGCAGAGGCCATGTGGAACTAGGGACACCACAGAAAGGGTGACACCAGCCCAGCTTAACAACAGCATGTACTCACATGAGAAAAATAGAGTCTGCCAGCCTCACCTGGTGAACTCATACACCAAACCCAAACTCATGCACCAAACTTAAACTCAAGCCTGAACTTCAGCTGCCCCTGTTAGCCAGTACTTGAACTTTCTTAAGAGCCATCTTATGAAGAAAAGCAGGTTTCTGGTTAGTGCTCTAATTTCCGTGTCAGCTCTGCATTGGAAATATATCCACAAGAAATGAAGTGATTTACCAAAAGCCAGACAAGGAGTCATTAACAAAACAGACAACAATTTCTTGCTTCTAGACATATGCTCCATCTTTTAGACAGATTGTGCTGTAAGCAGGTATTTATCCTATGCTTCCTTTGTAATTATTGACCGTAAGCAATTCCAAAACAGTCCCACTCTGATCATAGATATAGTTTTGGATCACTCCTGAGAACTCAGCAACTCCAAAAGTGACTACTGCTACTGCTATGTAAAGTACTATGCAAGACTTCAGGCTTTTTTCCAGGGGTCCTCCTAAGCTCTTGTCATAAGTTCCTGCGATAAAGTGCAGACCATGGCTGTATTTTGTTCTAATTTTTGCTCTGGCAGGAGGCTTAGATGTGTCTGCACAGTATGAAAGAAGATCAAAGAAAGATTCACTAAGGAAATAAAGTCCAAGCCTAATGGAACAAGTACTGAGAGGTTCATGCGTTTCAGTTTGCAGTTGCAGAGGAACTCTTGACAGAAAAATCAGCAGGAAAAGAGGAGTCCTAAATTCATTAACAATCCAGTACCCAAGCGTTCTCGTGAATGACAGCAAAAATTTATAGCAGCTGCTCCAACAAACTAACAGGACTGTCTGTTGGCTTGTGAAATAAGCCAAGGTAAAGCCTGCCTGAAAAATCTCACTGCATTTTTAAAAGGAAGTGCTGGTCAGTCAAGATTTCAGCCACAGCCATTCTGCTCATCTAGATTTACAATTTACTTGAGGGTCTTCAGCTCTCAGAGACATTGCAGCAATGTCTCGTAGGGCACGTTTCAAGAGCAGCAGGGAAACCTGGACTGATGGCCGCGTTGTTAACAAAGGAAGCCAGGAGTTAGGAGAGCCAGCAGCAAGGGCTGGATTCTCAAAACTGATCTGAAGTAAGCAGGAAGGCAGGAAGCACAAATGGAAAAGAACTAAAACAGTACTCAACTCACTTAAATTTAGAGGAAGCTAATCTCATAGGTAATGCACTCATTCCAGGAATATACAACCATTATAGCTGCAACTGCCTTACAGGAAGGCAGATAAGTTCTACCAGTCCTGTTCTCCCCACAGATCCCACTGTGTTATTACAACTGAACATTGCCTGGAAACCATCTCTATTTGCTACTCCCCTCCCCCTCAGGGAAAGGAGCCAGCTGCTCCATCTGAAGCACAAACCCACTTCTCATCTGTACCACATACATATTGGAAAAGTAACTTGCTGGGACAGAAACTTTATTTAGTGACCTCTTACCAAAGGAGTGACTGAAGATTTCTTGGACAAAGCTGACTGGAGATTACAAACTGCTAGAAACAACAATATGATAGAGGGTAGAAACTACTAAAAATAGCTTGCATGACAGGAGGTTCAAGTCGTATTTATCTTAATTTCAGATTTAAAAAAAATAATGCTGCAATTAAATATGAAGGGAGAGGTAGGGAAGAAAAGTTGTTTGGGCACAGCCCTCTTTCTACCCACTACAGGATTGGAAATCACCAGCCAAGCCACCACAGGGGGAGTGAGGGACAGGACACGACTGGAAGCAGGTGAATAATACTGCAAAAATTTTAACTCACCTCATGAGAGTTGGTTCCATGGGCCACTCTGGTTTTACAAACTAGGTAAATAAAAAAGAAAAGACAATTCACCAGTGAAACAGAATACACAAACCCTTTATAATCCTGTTTCCACCCACACATGCAAACACTGGAATCCACCAGACCAAGGCATTGACTGTAACAGACACCAGTGACAGTCTCTGCTTGAACAGAGTGTCCTCAATCACTGCAAAACTTGGCTTGCTCCAAGCTCTGCTCTCTCAGTTCCTCCCTGTAACTAAGGTGCAAGCACAGATCTTTATTAGGACTGGACAGAGCTGCAAAGCATCAGCTAAGAAGTTAGTACCAGTATTAGGATTGCCATCCTGTGTACTCAGAGAGCATTTTTACAACTATGTAATTTTTTTTCTGAGGCTAGAGCTACTTTACAGGTACCATAAAACACCACTTTCCTTAAAACAAAGGAACTGGGACACAGTCAAAAACAAGTTATTTCCCTACCTCCCTGTTGTCAGGGAAGAGCAGGAAATGTAACAGGCTGAACCAAACTAAGATATAACATATTTTTCACAGGCAACCATAGAGGAGGACAGAAAAAGGCAGAAAGCCTGGCAGTTTTTCTTTCTCTTTCACATTTATCTGCTCTGTATATCCTGATTCTTACCTCCATCTTGATTAAGAGGACAAGTAAAACCAGTTAGAGGAAAGAAACAAAAGGCTTCTTCTACTATGAGGCCAGAGAGGAGCTGAAGACTCTAGGGCTCACACAGTGACTAGGGCTGATGTTACTTATGTGTTAAGGAGAGGAGATGAAATCTTGCAAGTAGTGAGAGGGTGGATAGGACAAGACTTTTTTGCAGGTTGTTGGAAGGCAAGAGGACAAGGAGCTATGAAAGTGAGATAACCTGCACTAGAATTCAAAATAACTTGGTGACTTGAAATTTCACAAAATGGTTTATGATGTCTCACAGACATGTGCTCTGGAGAGCTGGGCCATTTTAAAGAAAAAATAAAAACAGAGACAGGAAAATGAAAAAACACTTCCAGAATATAAAGGTATATTAATTTTCAGTGCTATTTTGTAATTTCATCATCATTTAGTGGGTTTGATTCAGACCTCCTAAATATATGCTTCTGACTACTGAGACTAGTGTGTCTGCATTGAGGGCACAATGGGAAGATGAGGGCAAAGCCATTCATGAGATTTAAAGTACTGCTTCACAAGCTATCTTCAGGAGACCTGCCTCATTTGGGAGAGCGATGGCAGGGAGGGCAAAACATGCTTTTTCCACACAACTTTACCTCTGAACCTTTAAATGAGGCAAGCAGCAAGGGAACAAACACCGACTAACGATCCTGCTCACTTTATACTGCAAGGAATCAAATAAAGGAACCAATTAAAGCACAAGCCCTGCAATGAAAATTGCTACAAAGCACAAACAGTTCAAAGCAGCTGTTTGAGCTCTGGGTCCTTGGAGTCTGTTATCTGTGTTAACCCTCTTTCTTTTACCCTCTAAGATTATATTTGTACCCTGGACCAGGGAAAGGGAGAGATAGGTGGAAAAAGAGGATAATCAGCAAGGCAGTGATTTTCTGAAGAAAAATAATGAAAGCAGCTGGCAGGAGAAACATCTTGCACAAGTTCAGGGCAAGAGGCTAACTTTGTTAGAACTATTAGCATTTCCCAGGAATGCATGTTTACTGTAGCGAGGTGCTGAAAGTAAGGAACATCAACAAAAGGCAAAGTAAAAGCTGATAGGGAGAGGGTTTGTTCCACATTCCAAGCAGACTGCCTCAGAGCATTTGTTTCAGGAAAGTTTTAATATCTTGACACTTCTGGCAATGAAACCCACACTCCTACAATGTTGGCTATGTTTTGGGGGGTGCATGTGGAGTGTTTAGAACCTACCAGAAGCACCAAAGAAAAGCTCATGTACATACTGAATGGGAATGCCAGTCCATTCTTCTCTATAAGCTTCAAGGTATCTTCTCCACAGGCACTTGTCAGCTCCATAAAGGGTGGTGAACAGATCCTCTCATCTGCAAGAAAATAAAAAGACTCAATTGAAGATGAGGGGTTTAGGTCCTCAGCTGCATCATTACCAGCTCTCTCCATACTAACTGCCTCTTAATAGTCAGCTTATATTAAAGCACCCAAACGGACTGTAAGCCAGGCCTGAATTTGGGTTTCTGGAAATATTTTAGAAGATGAAAGGCTCAATTTTCATGCAATCTAAATGGCAATATAAAGCCAGTATTTTCACAGGCAGTAAAAATGATCACCTGCTTAGGAATACACATGACTTAGCCAGTGAGGTGAAAAGCAACTGGGATCTTTTTATGCCTTGAAGCATAATTTTCTGAAGCATTTTACAAGAAACAGAATGGTCTGCAAATGTGACTAGAATAGGCAGTCTCACAAAGCCATATGTCCTGTAGGGCTCCTCAGGTGGCAGATTCCAGTGTGTATTTACTTCAGGCAAGGTGCCAGAACATTCTGCTGTTCTCTGGGACAGTTCTGTCATGAAAGCAGTGTTCATTTGGTCTGGCAAAGCCAACCAGAGCACTGCTGAGACACCACCATGTTAAAACTGCTCAGCAACTTCTGGGAAAAGAGAAAAATCATGGGAACCATGGTAAAATTTAATGGAGCAGGTCTGCTCCAGAGTGTTTCTGCCAATGCTGTGCTTGTTCACATGGGGCTATGGGAAGGCTGGAGTCAAAAACCAGCCCTCTTAGTGACTCGGTAAGTTGACTTGCTCTAGGATGCACCTCCTGTTCACTGCAGGAGAACTGAGATTCCCCTGAGAATGCAGCAGGAAAGGCAGAAACCACTGTAGGACTCATGGGACTTGGACATAAATCGCTTAAGAGGGCTGGGTTGCAATCTGAAGTGTAGAGAGAACTCTCAGCCATAGCTTTGAGACAGGTCAGCAGGGGCCCAGGTTTTCAGACAAGCTGTGTGCACGTTGACAACATTGACTAAGTCAAATCAAAGACATCACACAAGTATGAATGACTATTTAAATTACCTCCTCAGTGAGCACAGCCTTAAAAAAGTACTACTTTAATGGAGTTTGAGCTGTGGCCAGGTTAACTTCCGAGCCACAAATGAGTAATAACTTGAGTTAGCTGCACAGCACTGAACACAATTCAGAACGGGTCTGCCAAGACTTCTTCGCTTTTCAGACTTATTTCAAGAGAAAAAGGATGACACCTTCCTCCAAAAAGCAACTGGAGACAAGCACAAATGGTGGGAGCAAGTGCATCTGGCAAACTCAAGTCACAGTTTATATAAACCAGCAACTTGTCTTGAAAATAAGCAAAGCATGGCTAAATTGAAACAAGTGGAGGCCATGGTGTGCAGATGGTGAAGAAACTGAAAAGTACATGTGAACTAAAACCCCAGCAAAGCTAAACATAACTCTGAGACAGACATGCATTCAGAAATCACTTTATAAACATTGTTTAGATTAATACTTTTCACTTAATTGTTAGTATATATGTAAAGAAAACTGAATCACTGAAAGTAACAGAGATGCAAAACTCTCTGTATTCTGGTACACATATCTCAATACATCCCAAAACTTTTGGAATATCTGAGAACTCTGTTAATTAGCAGTGTTGTTACTACAAGAAGTTTTCTGAGAAAAGGCTATTTTCATAGATTCTAAAAGGAGCAGAAAGATTGATGCTTTGAGGTCAGCCTCTACAAAAGTAAATGAAACATTCCAGATTTCAAAGCTTTCAATTTGCTGACATGAAAACAGAAAGCAGCATCCAAAAGTGACAGGTACTGTAATATTTACAAGACTTTGCCAGAGTGAAAGTTCCTTAGTTGGATGAATTTGGGGAATAAGATTTAGTTTACAGATACTTGGGAACAACTTTGGCTTGGCAGCTCTCCCACCCACATGCTTAAGGCTCACAAATAACTTTGCCTTCAGAGTGCAGATGCAGAGGAATGCTTGGTTCCATCTCGCTTCCCTCTGTTTCCCTCTCATGCAAACAGGAAAGGGAGACAGGGAGGATTCAGTGCTCCTGCTGACTACATGACACTTGCATGGGGAGATGAAGGAAGGGACAAGCAGTAATTTCTTTGACATGTACTTAGAAAGGACCACCTGGATCAACAAAAAGTAGCAAAGAAGACTCTTAGCATCTCAAAGTGCTCCTGCTGACTTTGCATAGCACTGGCACTTTCTCTAGCAAGAAGGCAATTCTAGCCCACTGAAACCTCTAAAACAGATCATAAATTCACAGCCAGACCTGAGGACAAATAAATCCTCATCACTCAACCCAAGATTTAAATAGAGCCTACAGCTAGAAAAATGCTGCTCTGAGTTTAGCTGCACACACTGAAATTCTAAAGATAGCTGCAGGTTAAAATAAAAAGTCCTCCAGCAATCATCCTCTCCTCCTTCCCAGGGTAGCAAACACATGCTAAAGCTTTCTCTCATCATCCAGCTCCTGCTATCAGAGTGACATCAGCCTCTGCACACCTTCTCTGCACTGAGGTCCATGACAGACCTCACTCAATGCCTGAGAGTCAATTCAATTCAGCTGGAACTACACCATGGACCCACACAGTGCAAATGACCCCTTGTGGTACACTGAGCCTTCCCTCCCCTCCTGCTGAGTAAGCTGCTTTAGCGTGGACTTCCTGAGCTTTGGTCAGGTGCTGGACTCTTGGCACTGACACCATTTCTTTGCAAACCAGCAGCAACAGGACACCATGGGAAACCGTTGCCAAAAAGAACAACAGTAAATACACACAAACAAGCAAACATAGCAGTCAAGAGATGAGAAGGGCATCATGATTCTGGCTCCACTGCTGCCCCTTTGTATTGATGCTCCAGCCTAACACTCCAGTCTAAAACCAAGCACTATTCTCACTTGCGCCTGAGAGCCCTAGAACAAAGCACTTTAATAAAAGCAGTCTGAGAACTACTACAGCATGAGGCCACAGCCATGTCACCCCTCCTGTGCAGCTGCACTGGCCATACACCCCTAGCAGAAGTGACTCTGTCAGGACACAGACCTGATGCAACCCAGAACCTGTGCACAGAGCTGATGCTGCTGTTTTTCTACCGTCAGTACTCAGCTCTGTGCTGTGCTGCTGAGTGGAAGAGTCCTCTTCTAAAACATCAAGTTTGGAAAAAACTCTGCCTCATCTTCCACCCTTGGCTACACACAAGTGACATTAAATCCCAAGAGATTATTACGTATGCAGTTTCTGATCTTTTCACTTTGGATCTGAAACTAAAAATCAGGCACTTCCTCCCTCCCTTTGGGCGCATACACTGCATCACACAATAAGCAGATGACCACAATTAACCCTATCTCCCTTCATGCAGCCTGTGCTGGACCAAAGATTTCAACAGGAAAAGTCTGTCCCTAAGTCTACAGACTGTTAAGATTCTGTACATTGCTACAGGGTACATTTAGAGAATAGTATTTCTTTATTTTCTAAGCACCTGGTTGTCTCTGAGAGTCCTGTCTTTGAAATATGGCCACGACTCCAGGTGAACATTGTCAGGCCCAGAAGTGCCAATTTAACAGCAACAAGGAAAGATTCTTTAGATCAGAATGTCCAGCTTTCACTCCAGACAAGTACTAAAAGTATCTGTAGCACTTTTGTTGTTAAAAACAACATATTATAATTAAATTTAAAAGTCAAAATTCTGTCACTCTGTTCCTCCCACGTCTTCGTCCTCATTTTTATTGCATGCCTTAGCACAAACTTTGTGGTATCTGTTTTCTGTATTTGCCTTTAGATATTCTCCCTTTTCTTCAAGATTGTTTGATCTCAGGGGGAGTTCTCTCTCTCTCCCTTCTTTCTTACTTTCTGTATTTTTTCTCATTCCCATCCCCATCTCTAATCCAGGCTGTTCATTTTTCAACCATTATTTCTGTTCTTTCAGTGCTACCTACACTTTTTCCCTCCATCACCTCTGAATGGAGCTCGTGGCTGGAGCGACCACATTCATTGCAAAGCACAAGGGGAGTATTTGCAGTGGGACACCTGAGGACAGCAAGGAAGCTGGCACTCACAGGTCACAGGTGACAGGCAGCCGTCACAGCACCAGGGCACTCAGCCCTGGCACACCCTGCTGTGGGGTGAGCTTTGTCAGAGTGCTGTTCCATTCCCATGGAGCAACAACATTGTTATGAGGGTTTGTCTGATGAGGGCCAGTTTACAGGATGAGTAACACAGCAAACCAACAACAGAGAGGTGAAAGAGCACTCAAACCAGGGTGTCAGTGCCAGGAGGGGATTACTGCAGATGAAATTCAACAATAGTGACAGAAGAAATGGGATGTGAAGATGGGGAAGATGCACACTGAAAACTGGCTGGGGAAAAGTGTTTTCTGGCAGTGAGAATTGGTGGAATTCTTTGTGCTCAGGACTTGCTTTAGTAGGAGATGCTGAGTAATGCTTCTCTACTCAGGGCACCCTGGTGGCCTGCAGACAGCCTGCCAAACAGTCATGGATACCCAAACCCCCAGGAGAAGGCACAAGGGGCCAAACACTCAACACACACTCCCATCCAGTAGCCAGGCAAAATGGATAGAGGAAAAAGAAGAGTAATACATGGTTGTTCCCAGCTGAACCAAGTCTTAAAAATAAATTGAAAGCACTGGGACAGGACTGTATAAGACAGTCCTGGGATGGTTTCTGATAAGGATAAATATCTTACATAAAAGTTACCTTATATAAAAGTTTGAGAAGTACCACCAAAGTGGACAGCTGTGGAAAAAAATAAACCATAAGAGAAGACAAATCTATTCAGATTTCTTTGGTCCTTATGATTTTGGACAGGTAAGAAAGCAGATAATAGATTACAGATCCAATGCCCTGCATTCATAGACCAACAAACTGTATTTCCTTATCTTCAGAAAAGGAGTTTAAAGAGAATTTATAGTCATCTGTAAGAATAGCTCAAAACCTCTCTAGAAAAGAAATACAATGGGAAAGCCACTGCCTATTAAGTTTCAGATCTACTGTCTAAACATGTTTCCCTACCTCATAATTCACCTTCCTTCACCACCTAGCCTAGGGATTAGGAAGTGCAGCAGACAGGCTGAAAGAAAGAGTATTCATTCTCAGCACCACCAACCTCTCTCCACAAAACCACAATGCAGTCAACAAACACAGTCGAACTCTGAACTTCCATTTATGAAGTGGGGAGAAGGCTTTATCTCCCTTTGGCCAGGCAGGGCTTTATGGAGCTAGTTAAAGGAGTTCCAGGAAAAAGACTTTTTGATGCTACTGGGGTCATTACAGCAGCTGAACAAACTACCTGTTAGAAGCTTCAGTCTGAGCATCATCAACCAAAATCCTGAGAGTGTTACTGGAAAAACATAAACCAGAAGGTGTTTACTGATGAATATCATATCTTTTGCCCAGGCTCAATACTCATTATTAGCAGTGCCTTCTTTGTTTACACACAGAAGGTAAAGATGCACCAAATGAGGGATGTGCTGAGGACAGGGAAAGGTAAAAGAAGCTGGTACAGTGAATTGTGAAACAGGTGGAAGGAAGATGCAGTTTGTCAAAGGAGCACAAGAGGAGGCCTGGAGTCCCCCAGGTGTGCAACAGACTTGGCACACCTTAATTCTGCTTTCCAAGTCCAAAAGGAGCACAGCTTGTGCCTGAGTTGCTCTCTGTGCCTGGAAAGGTTGTCACTATTATTCCTGAAAAGACTGGGTACATGAACTCCACATCACACATTGCAGTATGCAGCAAAATTACAAAGCTGCTTTGAAAAGTGCTTAACACTCTTAAGAAAAGCATAAAACCATCCATGTCAAAATCAGGACTAGCTCATCATCTAACACTCATAGAGCAAAAGTTAAGCCTTAAACTATCAGAAAGATTTACAGCAGATGGGAACAAACTCTAAACTTCCTACTTTGTTGAGAAAAGCCACTCTTTAATAGAATAGTTTGCACTGGGATTTGAAAACATTTAAGACTCATTAAAAATAAATATATTTTCAGTAAACTGTGCTTCACTGTAGCTTCCATCAGCTTGGGGCACTCTGCTCCTGTGGGAATAGAGAGGATACACAGCCAGGGCAATGTCTTTTCCTCCTAATACAATAACGGGAGGAAATCTGAATTTCCAGCTCACCCCTGCCAACTGAGTTCATTCTCAACCAAAAAACCCAACCACACAGAGAAGCTGGCAAGGTTTTTTTAAGCATGCAGCTGAATCTTATCTCAAAGGTATTGTAAATCACTGCATGACAGAGTGTTTTACCCTTTGAATCCCTTTATTGACTGTACACTTATAGCTTTGGACTGTAACTTCTGCTAGGGTCAAAAGTTGCTACATCAAGGAGTCAGTCAAGCAAAGCCAACCCCAACTTTACAGCAGCCCAGTTCCTGTGAACTGGAAGAACCCCTTCTTCACTCCTCCCTCTAGTAGATAATTTTTCAGTTGAAGCTTCATAATCCTAAAAGCTTTATTCATAAACCCCACAACTTTCACAGGTTTATTTCAGCACTTTTGTGCTGTATTAAAGATAGTCTCAAGTTGTTTTCTCTTCCCCTCAGAAATGCATGTGCATGATGAATATTGCCAGAACAGATTTAGTTCAAACATATGTTGATCTATACTCATCACTGAAAAAACCAACGCATGTATGAATATCCATGTGTTTGCATCTCACTCTCTAAGTCTCTGAGGGGAAAATTCCAGCGTTAAGGGTAAAATAGCTGCATCTGGGGAGCATTTGGCAACACATTCCAAAAACACAAGAGGGCAGAGCAGACTCAGCTTTGAGGGCACAACTTCAAGCTTAACCTAGCTTGACATACAAGAACTGCACACCGAATATCTGTGTTAAATGGAACATCTGCAGAGCAACAGTCTTGGGTTTTAAAAAAGTGGTGATTTTGAAGCATCTGGGCAGCGAGTGAGGACATCTCAGAACTGAATATAAATATGAAACTATTCAAAAAAATTCACAACACCTTTTCATTTCCATGCAATTTAGGAGTGCTAATTATGGGGTTTGAATATGATGAAATCAGCACAGACTAAAGAGAAAGTATAAACCATAAAGAAGAAATAAAGGCAAAGGTCACAGTAAAGCCAGCCTGATGGACTTTTTTCTCCCAGATGAACTCTTCCTCAGAGACAGCCATTTCACAAAGCTCTGGTCTGTATCAGATCCTCCTTCATTTTTTAGCTCTAGACTTTCATCTTATGCCCACTTTCCTTAATGAGCAGAATCCTTCTGATTCCAAGGAAGGAATTCACGTCATCCTGTGGGTGCTCAGGCTGAAAGAGGCAGGTTTTGCAGAAAAGCATTCTGCTCACTTGTGCTGATGGAGCCTCACAGGCACCCAACAGTAGAGCAGCACAGCTACAGATGTGCCTTCAGTTAAAACAGACCTGTGGTGAAACACAGTCATTGACTCAGCCTGATAAAGCGTGCTCACAACCATGTAACAATCCAAGTGAATTATTCTCATTCAGGAGTAAAGGCTGGGAGATGGGTGTTCATCAGCAAATAGTCTCATTTTTCAGCAGGTAAAAGGGGTTACCCACCACCCTGCAAATGCAGTTGAATTTAAAAAACCAAGCACACCTCACCACAGAAAAAGGAGGCAAATGAACTAGCTGTCCAGGAGAAGGACATAAACCTTCTGGTGCTTCTTAGGCTCTCTGTAGATAAGAGTATTAGACAAAACTCTCTTATAAGTAATGAAGAAGAGTGGAAAAAACCTGCTAGAACAGTTTTTGTTGAAACAATAACATTTATTCCTTATAGCATTGAACCTGTACCAGAACTTGGGAACTCATTTTACAGGCAGGAGTGTTTCCAATGTTAGAGAAATAATGAAAGCAATTTTCCTCATCAAGGAAAGAAATGAAAGGGATTATTTGGCAAATGCAAAGAAGTCTTTTCTGCATTTTTACCCCAATAATGTTCTGCTCAGAACACTGGTATTGAATGTGTTGCTATCTGCAAAACCCCAAAGGCATTTCAAGAAGACAGACTATGCAAAACACACTCTGCATGTCTGCTCTACATTAAAATGCAAATGTCAGATTCTGTGTGAATACCTGAACCCTGATTAAAACCACCTCAACTGTCTCTAAACAATAATATGTATCTGCTGTTTTGTATGCTTACCTGTGTATTTTGAATACAGGAATTATACTTAGCATTGCCATTTTCAAGTGGCAAATGTGCCCCATTTTAGTATTCTTACCAACACAGACAACCCCATTGTGTAAAATGATAAAGGAATCTCAGAACCAAGTGCCAGTGTCCAAATGCAACCTTTTCCCATGAAATACAGAAGGTATATAATGGCCAAATGCAGGATTTTTTATGCTTCCTCTCCCAAATACTGAGATAAGACATTTCTTAGACTAGTACAAAAGAATTTCCAAGCTGAATTTCTACTTGCAAACTACACAGCTCCAGGACAGGAGCTGTTGGGATGTTGATTTGCATCCCCCTGGCCTAGATGGTGGATAGGAAGAGACAGTGGTGTGCACTTCCCTGTACACACCTTGTACACACCTGATTCACATGAGAAATTGATGGCAGAGAGAGCACCAGTTTTCTCCATATAATGCTCATCAGATGCTCATCATTCCCAGGAATCTAAGGTAAGCTGTGAAGACCCAATGCTGAACTCCTTACTAAATTTATTTGTATGTAACTCTACTTACTTTAACCAATTAGTTCCTCTCAGTTGAAGAATCAGTCTTTCCTTATATTATACAGAGTACATTGTCTAATAAAATAGAAAATGCATTCATGGCAGGGGCCATGATGGCAGACCTGATGTAGGCAGCTTTTTCTTGTCTGTGGTGGAGTTCATTTGAAGATATTAGAGTACCTAGATGAGCAGAGTCCACTGAAGCTCTTTATATCTCTAATCTAAGAGGGTTGATGGCCCTTAACCAGATCAGTTTAATGGGCTTTTGGAAGATAAATCCTGGGAGATAGTACACAATGCATGTCCCAGGCTTTCAGCAAACACCACTTCCAATCTACACATGCTGTGTCAGAGGCAAAGCAGCAGCCCACAATAAGTGCAAAATACTGATAAAATTCCCTCCAAGGCAGAGGTATCCCAGGGACACTGGAAGGGACTCTGACAGTGTCACTCAATGCTTAGTTCAAGCCCCCATGGCATAGCAAGATTCCTGCAGCACCTGTGCCCCAGCTTGAGCCAGAGAGGAACAGGAACTTTGGCTCCTGTTCCAAACCATACCAGCAATGACAGAGGAAATGTGAATAAATACTTACCTTTTATTACTTTACCAGCCCCTATGTATGTGAACACAAAGTTAGTGCAAGAGTTTACAAACAGATCTAGAAAACACAGGAAGATCTTGGGATAACACTGAATAACAGGAAAGGCACGTTGCTGTTACTGCACCTGAGCAGGGCTGACAGCCAGACTGTGCCAAGGTACCTCCTGTCACCTGTGCTGGGAGGCCATCTCCGTGCTTTGAGGCCAAACATTTGCCAGAGATTTGGTGACCACTGATTTCATTTGAGCTCCTTTATGTAAAGCACCCACTTAAAGCACGACTACACAACTGCAATAACTGCAATGCATTTCTTCCCGTGCCACGAGTGAAATGTAACAATGTGGCATTTCAATAACAACAGTGGAAAGAACTGTTTGCAGATACCTAAGCAGAGACTTAACTATCAACTCAACAGCACAAGGAAATGATCACGGTCCTAAGTTTGTAGGTAACGTGGGAAACAAGAAGCTAATGCCCTTCTCTAATACCGTCCTTGCATAGGTTAGCAAACTTCTCTAATGCATGTGGGACTTCTACACTGCTCACCATCCAGAGCTTGCACTTTGTGCCATGGAAGGAACAAACTCAAATGAACAGGCTTTTTATTCAGAAACATTCTGTATTTTCAATTGAACATCATATAGACAACCCTGCAGCACTCTGGAAAAATGCAACTGAAGCACTGGTTCTGGCCTTAAAGGATTCTGCTCTGCACTTGTTTGCAATGCTTTAAACTGGAGTAGGGCACACCAACCAAGGCTGCTGCCTACTACAGAGACTGGTACAATTTGATGGGTTTTTCCCAAGTGAGGTGGATTGAGCCCACTCCAAATCAATGAGAAAAAATAGCCGCTGATACAAACAAGCTATGAGTATTTTAAACATCAGAAAGAAAACAACCTATCTACATGGGAAAGCTTTGTTAGTGTATATTTTTCTGTTCTAATTATGTTAGTATAACTATAGCAAAGGAATGCACACACACCATGTTGTTTACATTGGATTCGTTTCTGTTGCTAAAGTTTCAGACAGCCCTGTAAATATTAAGCTATTAGAGAGTGTCCAAAGGAGGGCAATGAGGACAGTGAAGGGCTTTGAGGGGAAGTTGTATGAGGAGTGGCTGAGGTCAGTTCAGCCTGGTCTGTTCAGCCTGGAGGAGACTGAGGGGAGACCCCACTGCAGTTACAGTTTCCTCCTGAAGGCAAGAGGAGAGGCAGACACTGATCTCCTCTCTCTTGTGACCAGTGACAGGATTCAGGGAAGGGCCTGAAGTTGTGCCAGGACAGGTTTAGGATGGATATTAGAAAAAGGTTTTCACCCAGTATGGCTGAACACTGGAACAGGCTCTCCAGGGAAGTGGTCACAGCACCAAGCCTGAGAGAATTCAAGAAGTGTTTGGACAATGCTCTCAAGCACCTAATGTGACTGACTCTTGAGGATGGTGCTGTGCCATCAAGTTGGACTCAATGATCCTTACGGGTCCCTTCCAACTCAGCATAATCTGTGATCTTTTTCCACAAACAACTGCAAAGTACTCTGGGTAGATATCCCACAACAGATTACAACACTCATCAAAACACTTGGCAACACCTGTGAGAAACTATTGGGAGGCAAGGACCAGCAGTCCTTACCTACTATCCTGAACCCATGTTGGTGTAGGAAGCTGACGCTATTTCCTTGCTGCTGACAGGCTGCCAGGAGAAAATCTTGCATTGCATGATTCTCTCTGGCATCATGGAGAAGAAGTAGTGGCTGCTGAACTGGAAGGGGCATGTGCCCAAGCTTGGTATTTTTGGTGATGTCATCTGCTAAGATGCCAAACTTCCAGCAGAACCCAGGACAAAGTGGTTTCTATTTCTATTTTCTCTGGCACTGTAAGACTAGGTCTTTGGCTGCATCTTTGGTGCAGCGTCTGTGTCCCTGGTTCGACACTGGGCACATCAAGCAGCTAGCACCAGCCAGAAGCCATTTATTCCATGAAAACCTCAGTGCTTCAAAGCAGCAATTCCAGCACTTAATCTCCTTCAATAACATCTGGGAGGGAGAGAGACAGCAATAAAAATGCTGAGGGAGGAAAGACAACTCCACAGAATGGAGTCTTTGACTGATGTCCCAGCACACATGGCAGGACAAGGAGCCTCCTGAGCCTGGCTATGAGCTCCCAAAAGTCGTCTGCCACTGAATAATCATGACAGAAAGGGGACTTCATCTCACATGGCTCCAGCCAACTTGTTTCTGCAAGCCGTCTGTGTACCAGCAAAGCCAATGGAAACAGGCA
The DNA here is from genome assembly GCF_000277835.1 of Geospiza fortis. Lineage (NCBI taxonomy): Eukaryota > Metazoa > Chordata > Aves > Passeriformes > Thraupidae > Geospiza > Geospiza fortis. Next base: position 1,097,375 of record NW_005054303.1, read on the forward strand.
TATTTGGGCAGTGATTTTACTTTATACATTCAGCAGTTTCAAACTAGTAACTTCTGGACAAATCCATCTCTACCCACTGTTTGTAAACTCCTAGTACTGCACACATATGTAAATTTAAGCTAGACAGTGTGAAATACAATAAACTGCCCTTTGCTGCCAGACAATTGCCTTCACAAGAACGGCTGCTGCAAAGTAATCTTCCTGTTTTTCTGAAATGTGCATTCCTGTCTTGCAGGGAACAATGCTGACCTGTACAGTCTGAATACACAAAGAAATACCTATCATTTTCTGGCTTCAGTTACTACACTGACTCCTGATTCATGAACTTGCTACTACCTCCTGTCAAGTATGACAGCAAGGGTGGAAGAGATGTCCACGTGCAGAAACACCCTGAAAGCAAGTCCAGAAAAGACAGGTAACTTCTGGCTGATTTCACAGAATCACAGAATGGCTTGGGTTGGAAGGGGTCAAATATGGATGGATTGAAGAAAACGGAGGTATAGCACAGCCACAGACTGGATCATTTAGAAAACATGAGCTGAGTGAGTGCAGGCAGCTGTGTAGGAGCCTCTTCAAAATGCTGGTGAACTATCCCAAATTCCCTAGATGTCCTGCATCTACACCAAGGAATATAGGGGATGCAGACTCCTAGGTCAGACTATATTATATCCATCCCTTAGCTGTCCAACACAAAGGGGGCTGTGATCCCTGTAATTTGGTAAAACAAGGATTTTCCCTTTCACAACAGCCGGTGACAGGACACATGACAGTGACTCAAAGACAGAAGATGCCTTGAGCCACACAGACACATCCGTGTAAAAAACAACACCATCACTTGTGGCTCAGAGTATCTGTGAGATCAGGGAAAAGTTCCCCATGTCTTGTGTCAATTCCCAGTATTCAACAAATCCTTTCCCAAAGGAAAAGGAATGTCCTGTGTTTTCCAAAAATGCACTTCTTTGAGAAGTAAATAGTTGCAAAAACTTGATTTGTACCTGCTGTCTTCCACTTTTTTTGTGGTTGTCAATGCTGCAAAGATATGTCAAAATCCTATGCTCTACAATGTATGTCCTGCACAAAATAATTTATATCACAGGCTAAACTCTATTCTTAATCATGTTGTAATCAAAAAAGTTTTAAAGACTACCCAGTCAGAAGAATGCTGGATTCATACCATACCAGTTATAGGATCTGAACTCTGCTCTGTAGGTGGATTAGAAAGTTATGGAAAGAACTAAATTCTTGGCTAATTTTCAAGAGGAGAAACATTGCTAAGCTCAACAAGTTAGACAGTTCTCAGCATGACCCATCATGGTTTGTATAAAAAGTCTCTGATTTAGTAGGAATGCTATTTCCTTTCTATCTGATCTATTTAATGACCTTTTTCCAGGCTTTGGGAATCTGGGTACTCATTTTCTTTTTGACAGACTGAAAATGCTGTAACACCGTCAGGGCAACAGAAGACATTGAGACAGAACACTTTCAAAATGAGTAACATACCTGTAGATCTGGGAAAGCTAAATACTCTTACTTTACTAATACTAAAGGGCAATTAGTAGATTTCTGAGACATGCAGTCATGTCTTTCAGTCAAAACTTTACTATCTGCTTAATAGATGAAAATAATTAGCTTGTATTTGCAAAGATTAAAAAAAATCAACACAGTATATACTAAGATTCGACTTTTCAACTAGCTAAATGCAGATGAAAGGATGCTTAGAAAAAAATCCAGGCTGCTATCATTGATGTACATTTTATTTATACAAGCCTCTTCAAATACACAAGGTTCCATAAGCATCCAAGATTCTTCCTTCATTCCTGGGCTATCCAATAGCAGTTTCATTTTACTGCCAGGGAAGCTGAAGCAGACCCTCAGTGAACCAATAGAAGTTTTGTTGGTAGGCTCACTTGGACCATACCTGCAATTGTCTCATGCTGTCATACAGCATTCCTTGTTTGGAGATATTTCCCTTTTTACAAAGGCAGCACTCATCACCAATCCATTTTACAGCACTGACAGCAAGAGACAAAACCCTAGAAGGGCTCATGAAGAGACAGCCTGTGGGCAGGGGTGGAAAACCTCATCTTCTGTGCCTGACTCTATCTGAACCAAGAACTTAATCAGTGCTGGGTCTGCTCTGGGTCACCAGCCACTTGCAATGCAGCAGCTGAACAATGTTTGTTGAAGCATTTAAATACAGAGATAGGAAACAAAGATGCAAAAATATTGAAGTCAAAAAGTGTAGTGGAAAAGTTTATAAAAGCTATGAACATAACATAGAGTATAAGCATTTTAGTTTATTCCAATAATGTAGATTGTGATCCCAAATAACATTAGGATTTGAAAAGATACATAATACAGACACATAGCTGGAGCTTTATGTGAGATTTTCCTTTTGTGTCTGGAAGCTCATATCCCTGTCCATTTGCTGGGTTTCATCTTAGTGCTCTTGCACTGCTGTGATGAATAGTGATTGCTTGTTTTGGTCACTGTGCCCATGGATGATTTTATGTAAGTGTAAGCTGTGCCACCAGCACCATGCAGGTGTCCAAATGTGCTCATTTCTGTAGGGCCTCTCAAAACAAGGATCTGCACATCAGTGCTCAAAGAAGTTCAGAAACAAGGAGGACAGGCTGTACAAACACATCAGTTCTCTGAGGTGGAGAGGCTGCTCTTCCTGACTTGAACTCACATTTGGAGAACATGAAATTATGCAGAGGACTTCTGAGACCACGAATGTGCCCTGACAAGAACATTTCCACTTTCCTTCCTCTTTCCCCGAGGCCAGCACTGGTGCCATTTTTTAGAAAAAGCCTGAGTACCAGGTATTAGGCAGCAAAGCACTGCACACACATCTTTTCTGGATAATTTGCTCACATTACCAGAGAAGAGGACAACAGAAGACATTAGGCCACTGCGGACAAGGTGCTGTAAAATTCAACACTTGTGTTAAAATGCAGGAACAACGTACCTTTGGTGTCTTAGGGAACAACCTTCAAAATCTGACCTCAGCAGCTTTTCTCTGACATGAATGTGGAGGAGGATGCTGTTATTTCTCAGTGCTGCTGAGTTCAGCTCAGCAAGAAGGGGAAAGCACTCAGGAAGGAATGCTCTGTTTTCCCAAACAAGGACATGTTAGCACCCTACCAGGACACTAATCCAGGCAGTACCAGCATTTGTTTTGTTCCAGTAAATCTGACTATTAGTCACATCTATGTACTGTCTGCAGCAGCCAAATGCTGCAGTGAGACACAGGGAACTTGTGCAGGCAATTCCAGAAACACATTCATCCTGCACCAAAATACAATATACTGTCAGTTAAAGGAGGGGATTCTCACTCCAAGACTAGGGGTGACATTTTGTCTCCAAATATGTACTCAGAGTCAGAGGTGACATAGGACCTGAAAACAGTCAGGAATGTACCACAGTTCAGTCTCACAACATGTTTGTCCTTGAAAACTCTTAGTCTTAGCAGAACAAGAAGAGGAAATGCCCTGAGGACTCCTTGAAACGTCTCCACAGGAAGAGATGTTGCAAGTATCAATTATACCGTGTAACTGAAAAAGGGGGGAAAAACACAAAAGTGTGTTCAGAACTAGAAAACCACAGCAGGTGTCAATATTTTCCATATTTTCTTCAGGCATGTAATATCAACACTTCAAGCTTCTCCATTAAGTGTTTAATTATAGTCTCCTTAGGTTCCTTAGGAACTTTCTGCACAGCATACAGCAGAGTACAAAAGCAGGGGAATTGGGAGATTTGGTGCTTTACTAACAGGGGAAGCAGAGAACACAGCGAGTGTCTTGTGAGAATAAGATGATCACGCCTTGTGTAATGCTGTGAAGGGACACCTGTGACCCTGACACTGGCTGGGCTTTTGAACGTGCCAGGGAGCCACATCCAGCACGACAGGAGAGCAGCCAGGAGCGCAGGGCAGTAAGCCTACCTCACTCATGCAAAAACCTGTCACTACTGCTATTTGATTTTGCAGATTGCTTTCATACAAATACACAGAACAGGGACGCCTCCTGTCTGCTCTGTTCACCTGAGAGCAACAGCTCCTGTCCTTCCAGGCAGGAACAGGCAGTTGTGAACAGAGAGGAAATGAAGTCTAAGAGAACTCCTACCCTGCTGAGCTCACAGC